>NC_061109.1:45974815-46069815 GCF_015104395.2 Macrobrachium nipponense
AAAGTCTGTTGAGAAACACCAGGTGAAACGCCAATGCACGAAACCTTTTCTTAGTCTTATATTCATAAGAAAGAGAGACATTCATTTGAGATAATATCTCTTCAACGTGAGCGTAACCTGTCTCCGCTTACCTGTAAACAACAATGCGTAATCTCCGTGAACAATTGGTGAAACTTAAGGGGTGGGGGGACTTGTTTTTAATGACGTAGAAAGGTGATTACGCTGCACGGAAGTACTTTGCGCTGTAATGTGGAAAGCTTAGGTTCAAGGAGTCAACTATTATTATATGTGACTTGAAAGTACTTTTCGCAATAGAAATGTATGCTGTGGTCCCTCCTGTAAATGATGGCCGTAAAGAGAGAGAGAGAGAGAGGAAGAGAGAGAAGATAGAGATTCTTTTCAAAATCATGAATATTGTACTGTAGTTCCTCTTGCAAGGAAAGATGTGTACTGAGAGAGAGAAGAGAGAGACGAGAGAGAGAGAGAGAGAGATTCTTTTTCAAAATATGAATATGTACTGTAAGTCCTCTTGCAAGGAAGAGTGTACTGGCGAGAGAGAGAGAGAGAGAGAGAGAGAGGGCACAATCATGTGGAAAGTCATAGCTTTTACTTTCACTCATGATTCGAGTTAATAGAAATCATAGTCGTAAAAGGAACTCTTGATGTCAGAAAAGTATCTTTTGCGAAATGTCAGGTCACTTTCTTGTACGGACCGAAAGTTCAGAGTATTATTCTAAGGTTCTTGTCCGAGGGATTCTGACGGCGGCCCACACAAGACAGAGAACTAATCTTCGATACATTGAAACCGATAAATAGTTAAGTAATAAACACGACACAGGGGGTGAGGTGATCTTTTATCGTCCCTTTCATGTCAAGGAATGGACTAATTTCAGATGAATTCCAGTTCCACGACGTCTCGCCAGAAACGGTCACACGATGTGAATCGATGACAGTTATAAGAGAATTTTTGTCTTGGAATCATGCCCGGAGGGCATAGATCGCTGCTGACGCCCTCGGTATATTAATGTAAGATGAGGAAAAGAGACACGCTAGTGATGTGGAAAGAGGTCAATATCCTGTTTATTAAAGGAAAAGGAGGCCATATTCTTTTTGGTCTAATAATCTGACAATTTGAAGCGTTAAGCAAAATAGAAATTATGATTTTGATTGACTGTAATTAGAATGGAAAGCCTGTAACCGTTCAAACCGGTAAGTTTTATCCAAATTCACGGAGGTGGACTTTTCATACACATATATATATATGTATGCGTGTATATATGATACATACAAACATATGTATATAAAAAAGTCTACTTCCATGAATTTGGATAGAATTTTTCGTTTTGTAGTGATACAAGCCTTCCTTATTAATTAAAAACAATTATATTATATATATATATATATATATATATATATATATATATATATATATATATATTGTGTGTGTGTGTGTGTGTGTGTGTGTGTGTGTGTGTGTGTGTGTTGAAAAAGAAACTCAAAGTGACTGTGTATAACGTGTTTACTTATAAATACATTTTAGTTTACTAAAAAAAATAAAATGTAAATATTTACAAATAAACGCGTTTTACAAAGTAAGTTTGTGGGTTTCTTTTTCAATCTTCAGAAGAAAACTGAAAGAAGTTTTTGTTTGGTTCAATCAATCAATCAATATATATATATATAATATATATATATATATATATATATATATATATATATATATATATATATATATATATATATATATATATATATGTGTGTGTGTGTGTGTGTGTGTGTGTGTGTGTGTGTGTGTGTGTGTGTGTATGTTTGTGTGCATTTGAGGGAAAGAAAGAGGAGAGGCTAAGGAAGATCCGAGTTTAAACTTATACTTCCAAAGCGCATCATTAGTGATACTTATCTCCGGCGCATGCAATTCTCCTGGGAAATCTTATCCCTGCTATTTCAGCCTTAGTTTATCCGCCAGTAATGGAATCCCCCCCCCCCCCCCCCCCCTCTCTCTCCTCTCTCTCCTCTCTCTCTCGCTCTCTCTCATTATTTTATGTTCCCGCTGAGATACTATTTTCTCTGGCGACTTGTTAGTGACGATGTATAATCAAATACTTGAATGCTAAGTTTATTCATTTTTTATTGTTCACATTTGTATTTTCAGTCGTTTTAGAGCAATGATTTTAGGAAATGTTTCGTTCGATCATTTTAAGTTTCTCTTTATACAAGACTGGTTGAACTGTCTTCAGCAGGGTATTAGCCAGACTTACATTATTATTCCTGGAATGTTGCGGTTTGTGTAACACGATTTATTTACATTTATTTACGGCTTGTTTCTTTCTCAATGTTTTAACTTTTCACTTATGAATATTCTTTGGCACATTTTGTATAATATTAACGAGTATTAAATATTCTGAAACGTGATCACTCAGGTGGATACTAAATGAATGAAGACAATCTTACTCAGTTCCATTTCATGTAGGAGTTAGGGATGCTAATATTACGTTTTAACTTTTTTTAAAACTGAATAACCACGAGAGAGAGAGAGAGAGAGAGAGAGAGAGAGAGAGAGAGAGAGAGAGAGAGAGAGAGAGAGAGAGTGTGGAAAGTAGTTATTGCCAGGCAGGTATCGCTAAGTATGACAGTAACTAACCTTGATTAGCATGGAACGCTTTTTAAATGGCACTTGATACGCATGCGCTCTGGATCCTACAATTGACGTTCGTGTTGGACACAGTACTTGAGTGACTTAATGTCCAGTCGAGATAGCGGCTAAGAGAAAGCTGAACTTCGACATTTTAGGGTTTGCTTCCGTTGGAAAAAGTTACCAGACACCAATTTTAATACTAGTCGGTTCTTACGTATTTTTTTTCTTTACTTGTCAGTGAATAAAAGGATTTATTTGGTAAGGTTTTTACGTTCAAACACGGCACTTCGCCTTCATTTCTGTGGCGTTACCCATATACTACAAATGCTTGATTCCAAGCAAATATCCTTCGGTGGGATTGCTTGGTTCCCTCACAGACTACCCTTGGTATTTCTCCGAAGGTAAAATACTTTCTGGACTTAGATTCAGAAGTTCCGTTATAGTACAAAATAATGAGGGAATATAATTCATAATTCGTGAAAGCCGTCTAAAGGAATAAAAATACACTTTCGTAAATAAAATCAAACAAAGGTACCTTAAAAATTTTGCTACATAAAAATGCACTTCGAGAGTTAAGTAACATTTGAGTTTTATGAGGTACTCAAAAAATATCACTTAAGGTACTCCAAACGAATCTTAAATAAAATTCTGATAAACGGTATTACATGATGTGCCATCGTTTGCTTAATAGCCACATGCTCTCTTAGCTTCTGAATTTCTTCACACTTTTAGGATACGCTTGTCACTGCAAAGCCTAAGATCCAAATAGAAAGATTATGAAGCAGTTCTTTCCATTTGGATCTTAATCTATACAGTGACGAGCGTATTCAAAAAGTGTGAAGAAATCCGGCGGCACTGAGGATATAACAATTTCATACTTATCTGGTAAAAAGTGAGCAGTAAATTCTACATGTATGTACTGTAGGGTATGTATGTATAAATACAGGTTCGCAAAAGATCAGCAATTATGCATACAGGAAGCTCGCTTATTTTCCTCATACCACTGTTGTGAAAAACATAATATTAGCGGGCTTTCTTGTCGTTATAACACGAGGGATATTATAGTAAAGCAGTAACAGATCTAAAATATAACCTAAGAGCAGCGAAAGCATGTAAAAATATGTGCATCTCCCAATCACAAGCACACCAAGACAAAAGCAAAGATTGGAGAAAGAACACAAACAGACCTGTTAATCCTGAGAGCAGCCCAACGAATGAGTCGCGGTGGATGAAGAGGTCCCACCAAGAGGTCCCAGGTGAAAGAGAAGGGTAGCGACACACACACACACACACACACACACACGCACACGCACACAAGACCTCCCGAATTATTACCGAAGCCACGTTGTCGCAATTTTAGAGCTTTCGTCCCACAGCTCGTTATTTTCGTCAACTCACCCTGTCATTCTGGTCTGAAAGGTCCGATTTGGACACGAATAAGTGACGCTTCGGGGGTTATTATATCATCCGTATTCAAAACAAGAAAGGAAAGTTCGATTTTCACTTACTTTCGTAAACATTGTTGCGTAAGAATGGAGAAAGAGGTAGTATTATGCGTAGATGATTCTGATCAGTTGGACAGGATTGATACGCATGATTCTCTCTCTCTCTCTCTCTCTCTCTCTCTCTCTCTCTCTCTCTCTCTCTGTCTTTATATAACAAACAGAAAGATACATTATATATATATATATATATATATATATATATATATATATATATATATATATATATATATATATATATAATGTGCGCGTATGTCTTACAATAATTTATATACCTTCCCAGCTATTGCAGTCTCTGGCAAGACTATTTTGGAAATAGGCCCTTAATGTTCTTGTCATCCTTCATTGACCAATCCCGTGTTCTAACCCAATTCATCCATTCTTTCCCTAAAATTCCCATCAAGTCTTCGCCATTTGTCCTTCTTTTGTTTGCATCTCTCTCTCTCTCTCTCTCTCTCTCTCTCTCTCATAGCACATGGTTTATAGGTGTATGCTTGCCTCGATTTATCTAACTTCTCTGAATTCATAACTTAAAATTGTTGTCTCCCCGAAACCCTGCTTATGTAGAACTTCGTATGTATCTTTGCACTCACAGCAACAGAAATGAAGGAGACAGTTAATGGACTACATTATCCGTTAAAAATAAAGCTAATGTGCCTCTTTTGAAACAAGCATCGTCTAGTCCATTAAACAGAGGTCAAATGGGTCACATAGGGTGAACGAACTTCTGATATATCCTCAATATTAGATGAAGCAACTCTTGTTAAGCTAGTCTGTGTTCAGGTGTCATTTTGATGAAAATAAATTCCGTTTTCAGATGTGTTTTATTATTGATAATGTGACGTGAATAATTACCAACCTCTGGCAATGAATAAATGATTGCTTTGATAAAGAGGGAAGCCTTCGGTGAGAGGATCTTTCTTACGTGGCAAATGGTAGGTAACCCGTTCACCCGCCCCTTGGGCATTCTGTGAAAAGTGCAGGATATTTTTTTGTTTTTCCTTCGATGTAATACACTTGATTTTCTATTGCAAGCCTAATATTCGTTCATTTATAACAAAGAAAATGTACGTTTATTTGATTCATTGTATGATTCGTAATTTCTTCAAAAGAACCGATCATGAGAATCCCGTTATTGGGTCAAGTCTGACTTAGAGCATTAGTCTCAGTTGTTATAGAAAACGAGTCAGATGTCTCGGTGTTTTAAGGCAAACTTTTATATTAGTATGACCTCTACTTCTTATAGTCATTCTTGTGTTACTGAGTTTGATTTTAACTTCTCGCTGCCGTTGATACCTTTCTTTCTAGTATCATTATGCTTAAAGGAGACTTATAGGCGTCATATTTTATCCAGCTTTGTTTTGAAATGAAACTATCTTATTGCCACAATTCGTAATTATACCTACATGGCGTATGTAAAATATTGTACCAATATCATGCATTTTGGATATGCATCTGTGAATGTATATAAGATAGAGCGAAATATTACAGAAACTCCAAGAGCTAAATATCACAGAAAACCCTGAGGGCGTGCCAGGGTGCTAGCGAGAATCCATCGGTTTCAATTAACGCCAAATGTGCAAATCACCTTCGCCCTCACTCCTCTGGAAAGAGCGTCAGAAGCATTAGTCAGTGAGCCTTATAAAAATTACTTGTAGTTTATGTTACGTAGTGCTTTCATATTTATCCAACTACCCGAAGTTTTTCCAATTTGATTATAATGTTCCTTGAGTTAACTCTTTTGAATGTCTTTAAACTGATAGCTGCGTTAAGCACAGTGTTCTTTAATAGAGCAAATAACCTGTTTATCTTTTTCGTTTTAAAATAAGAGATAATTAACGCCCGCCGTTAACTTTCCATAGTTAATGACATGGGTGTGGTCTGCTCCTAGAGAGAGAGAGAGAGAGAGAGAGAGAGATAACTATTTACTACTTCTCTAATAAAATTATTTGAATAAAGTGTATATATACACAAACACATTAGTTAAGGGACCATTTTCCCTAAGAAGTATAAGTTTATATATTATATATATATATATATATGTGTGTGTGTGTGTGTGTGTGTGTGTGTGTGTGTGTGTGTGTGTAAAGTATAAAAGGCCCATTACAATACTCTGGTTTAAAGTTAAGGACTATATTTCGGTGGACTGACTTCCACCCTTAGCTTTAAACCAGAGTGTTTTAATGGGCCTTTTGTACTTGAGACGTATCCTGTTTTAACAGAAGAATTTATTTACATATATATATTATATATGTAATATGATATATATATATATATATATTATATATATATATATATATATATATATATACTATATATATGTGTATATATATATATATATATATATATATATATATATATATATATTATATATATATTAAAGATTTATACCTCTTAAAGAAAATGTGCTGTAAATTCATAGTATTAGTAATTGAGAATAATTAAGAAAACAGCTGCAGGGGATTAACCTCACTGGAAGTATCTTCCGTGAGAGAGTATTACTAGACACCTCTTATTCAACCGGTATTTCTTGTATCCGCTTCGGTTTGCTTGTTTCTGTAAGAAGAGTCGGTGTGAGGTCTCTTAGTTTTGGGTTCCTTTCGATCCATTTTTGTGGCGAAAGTGAACGAATTTATGTATGAAACTGGTTAGAAAGGTAAGCGGCTTTCGAAGAAGAAAAAGAAAAAAAGAAATTTAAAAGCATGCCAAACCGACTTGTTGATGACGTCACCTAAAACTGGTTGCAGATGTCCGTTGAAGTTCGTTATTTCGTCTGCTGGTCAATGTCGTGATGATGTTCGTAGCTTAATAATAATACCGAGGGTAAATTTAATTTTTGCGAGGCTGTAATTAGTCCTTGTATTTTTCAGTTATATAAAATACAATTATGTTTGAAGAAACAGCGAATGAAATGACTTCGTGCAAGAATGGTATCTTCGTGTGTTTGAAACTGCACAAAGAAAATAATGATCCTTTATTGTAGGGCTTAAGCTGCTTAAGAGATCATTGTGAGAGAGAGAGAGAGAGAGAGATGCTAATTGGTGTTTTATCAATCATCTCATAATACGTTCAGCATATTTTCCTTTAACGATAATGTTCTACCGAATGTGGGTTTATTCTTTTCTGCATAAATAATTTTCGTTCATCAACTCGTTTACTTTAAAACTACACAGCTGTTTTATCAAGTTGATTTTCCATTATGAAGATATGTCTTTATTGAATATGGAAACGCGTATTTAACCACTACTATCTTTTGCCAGTGGATAACTTTTTGAAAAGTTTTTCTATAACTTTTTCCATACCGGTCCATGGTACTGTTAAGTATGATTTATTTGTTTTTATGTTCAAGTTTTTGTTTTTCTTTATTTGACTGATGCAATGAGCAGTATTTTCGTTTATTATTCATGTATTATAGGTATTAGACAATTGCCAACTCTGCAAATATATTTTCTGCGACAATTATCATTTTCGTTTTCACGTACGTTCAGTTTCGAAAAAAATTAATTTAAAAATCTTTCCAGAAAGACATTTAGCAAAGTATAAATTCAACCCCCTCCTGATGCTTCGTATTCTTTGTTGGTCTAAGATAAAAACGTTGTCTGATTTTATTAAAGTTATTTTTAAACAGGAGTCATCATCACCCTGAAAACACAATTAATTTCAAGTCCATGTGACCTTTCTAATTTCCGTGGTTGTTTTCCTTAGTGTTACATCTTGCTGCAGTTGGAATGTGCAGCTCTCCAGCCTTTTCCTTATACGTGAAACTTTCTAAGCAGAAACAAATCGAATTAAAGGAGTACTTATAATGAAGCACAGTGGTTCTCCTAGTATTTCTTTTGCTCAAAAATACATCATCTGAATATTCCTCAAAAATATAGAAAAAATAAGTCTTAACGTGTTTTCCTTGGGTGCCTTTTAAACATTCTGGGTTAGTTATCGTAAGCACTTATCTTCAGAGTACTGTCACCTGTAATATCCCCAATTATGGCAAAGACTGGGTTATAGCATTGCAAATTTGAATAGATTGTACTTACTAATGCCCCAGAAAGCAAAACTTAACCATGCAAAGTCAGTGGACAAATGCCTATTTATTGAGTAAAAATAATATTTTTTATGGATATTAAAGAACATAGATTAAACCAAGTTCGATTGGACACTATGGGCCAGGGAACTAAAAACATAACTTGAATTTGGACTTGAATAACAATAGAAACTAAAAGTGCAGCAAAGTTGGAAGAGGGCTCCTCCATAGTGACGTTTTCGCTGCTCACGCTTCCATTGTGAGTTGAATAATGAAAATAGAAGGGGTAGGTTAATAAGAACGAAGATGCCAGTCATTATAACGGCAGCTGGAAAGCACAAGGTGAAAGGATTTCCAAACACAACTTTTTCACTAAGGATTTCCTTCCATGATTCCACCATGCCTTGACATTTTCTGTGCCGTCATCTCTACCTACGTCCTGTTTTTTTTTTTTTTTTTTTTTTTTGTTACAGCACTTGCGTCTGACAAGTATAGAATTGGCCGTGTATAGATAGAGTGCTGGAAGAGGTCAGGACAGGTCAAGTGTAAGTGGTTTGGGAGTAAGAATAGGGGTCGTAATCATTTTTGAGTTGGTGATTAATCAGGGACATTGAAGAGAGGCTGCAGAAGCTGGTGAAAGATTTGAAGAAAGTGTGTGGGAGCTGAGAAACTTAAAAATAAAATGTTATGTTATTGAGTAAAACGTTGCGAGAGTAAATGTCAGCCACACAGATATGATAATGCAAGACAGTTAGAAAGATTGAGGAATGAAAGTGGTTGATCAGGGTAGACATGTCCGTTTAAACTTTAAATGATGGTGGGAGGATGAGAAAAAGAGATGAACAGCAGAATAAGTGGAACAAAGAAATAGATGTGAGTAGCCGATATGGGAGTCAAAATTGGCGACTTGAGGGATAGCTGAACGACCTCTCCTTAATGGAAGTGATCACAAATGAGAAAATAAAAACAAAATAAGTTCAGATGAAATGTTATCACACTGAAGTACTAAAAAGTGGGAAGTAAAGGAGCAAGACAGATATGGTAAAGAGACCATAGCATAGGTGAACTGATGGCTAATAGGGTAGAACTTTTAGAATTAAAGGGCTGTTGATAAGCCTGTTGTGCAGGTGTTTGCAGGTGATGTGAAAGTTCTTTTTCTTATTATTATTCAGAAGATGAACCCTATACATCAGGATATAGCCCACAGGGGCCACTGACTTTGAATTCAAGCTTCCAAAGACTATGGTGTTCATCAAAAGAAGTAACAAGTTTATCTATGGTTGTTTGATCATTCCTAGTGTTGTCTGCAGAATTTATTATTTTCGAACTAGCCATGTTTTACAGTTGACAACTTTCTACGCAAAGACAATCAGAAATGGTTGATTAATTTTGTACTCTAAACTTTAAAGAGTCAATTAAAATGTTAGTTTGACCTAGAAGATAGTTACCTTTCATTGTTGGTTAGACTTAGAGGATAGTTGTCTAGCTCACGTGGCACAGCGAGGGCGAAATATCCCTTTTAAAGATCCCCAGGACTTGGAACGACATGCAGTTGCTTATAAGTCAAGGAAAGAAAGTCCATGCAGCCATCTGGAAATGACCGGTGCTGACCAGCCGTTTGACAAAAAAGGAAAAAAAGAAAAGAAAAGCGTGAGTTACACACGTAACCAGTTCTCATATGACATTGCAGTTTTCCCTTCTTATCAACACATAACCGTAATCCATGGGAGAGCTTTCGCCGCAATATCCAGTATTTTCTGGCGACCGCCTCGTGGGCCCTTTCTTCCATGAAAATTTCCAGGAACGCGCATCAAGAGAGAGAGAGAGAGAGAGAGAGAGAGAGAGAGAGAGAGAGACGATGCAGTTCAGTGCAATCTTCGTCACTTTCTGTCATGTGAAATTACCCATAGTATGTATCACAAAAAACTATATACACAAAGCAAGACAAATAGTCTGTTCATAGCGAAATTTCTAGCAACTTTCGCTTTTGTTGCTGGGCAGTCTTCACGTGAAGTTTGTGCAGATAATTATTTCCCCTGCTTATCGTATTGAGAAGGGCCAGTTTTCAAGTGTTACCTATTGGCAATCACTGAGAACTTTCACTTGATCAAAATTCACAAACTCATATATGTCGAAATCTCTACAGCCTCAACCCTTCCATTGCTCATCTTACAATTGTTAAATATTATATTTTCAGGCCTACGACGTACGCGGCAGAGTTCTTTTGTAAAATTTCTATAGAATCATTAAATTTTGATTTGAGAATAAAGATTTGTGACTTAAAAAGCTGCATTCTGTAGCAAAATAAAAACATGCACTCATACCTTGGGTATTAGAACCGAGTTTATTCCATCATTGCTTAATATTTTTGTCTAGTATTCTCCACATTACTTTTCTAATGTAATATTACTGATTAGTCATACTTTCACATGCAGTGAAAGGGCCTCTCAGTATTTCCTCTGATAAGGATTCGTGGAGTAACTGGTCGTTGTCATTTTCAGTTTTCAAAGTTATTCTTTTCTTTTATGTTTTGGTGCAAAATGTGACATGCAATGACGTCAATACCCAGGGACGGATCCAGAAATTTTTTGTGGGAGGGGGGGATCTTGCTATCCCATGAGTAAATGCTAGAGGTTTAAGTTGCATGGCATCGATTTAGTAACATTTTTTATAATTTACATCATTAAATTTAATTAAATCACAATCAGTCACAGCTTTGAGGCTGCTTTCATAAGCAACTTAATTTCCTGAAAAATGTTACTGACTGGCTAGTAGGGTGTAGCCTACACTACATCATACTACCGGCCATCTTTGCCGCAATAAAATTCAGTGATACAGCTACGAGATAAAAAAAAAAAAATTATTTCTCAATAGTACCTAATGTTTAGAAATTTATCAATGTAACTTTGAGGCTTCACCGTTTTATTGAGAAAAACAGAAACATAATAGAATCAATATTATAAAAGAAATAGTATATTTAAAATTTTCCTTTAGACACGTGTATATTTTGAATTGCACCTCTACATCATTTCTTGGAATATTGTGAGAATAAGGGAATGGATCATCAACCATTACATAAGAGCACGTGCCCTACAGATAGATCCATTTAATTATGGTTTTGCTACATAAATTTTTTAATGCAATATTATTTCTTATGTAATTTTGTACTACTTTGTACTTCAGTTGAATCAATTCAAAATATTTTGCAATAAAAACAGATATGAATCAATTACTTAGAACTTAACTGAAGTACTCTTTCAATGTTTCTATAAGGCAAAATAAATTTTTCTTTTTTTGCCATGAGCAAATTTATTAATTACTTGATCAATCAATGTCTATATCAACGTCAGGGTGAATATACAGAAGTGCTAGTCCAGTTAGTCTTCCATCAGTCATTCAGTTTCTTAAACAACTCTTTAAAATTTTCGTAGCACTGAAGGATCTTTCAGCAGTGCAAGTTGTAACTGGAACTGTGCATAATATCAACAAGAGATTCTTGATATAGTTAAATCGTCCTGGAACAATGTCAAGTGCCTCTAAAGGGGAACTTGGGATGTCTGATTTAGGAAGACCAGAGCAAAATTCATTCCAGTCAAAATATTCATTTCTAAGTTCTTCATCAGAAATTGCAAGTAAATCAGCATAAAATTTTGCAGAATCCTGAATATCCTCCCAATTACTATCCTTTATTTCTGATGGTATAAGTGCAATCATTTTTTGTACTAGAAGACTGGTCAGTAAACCGTGCTTCTAATGATTCGATCACAGAACCTAAGAATGGAAATCAGATAGATGTCTTTAAGTATTCATCAGCATTTTTTGCTGGTACATTACTGCGATGTCCTTCCCTTGATGCAATGCGAGGGAGTCTTATTTCAGCATCTACAGACCTTGCCAAACCTTCTGCAATCGAATACGGTACTTAGCACTCGTCATGCCATTCATCTACTTCTGAGCGCCATGATTTCAAGGTGTTTTTTACGTGAAACACCTTCAAGGGCATTAACTAAATCTATGAATACAGTTTGTAGACCCCGTGAGAGAGGTAAAGGTAAGGCACATGACTTTCTTTGCACAGCACAGGGAGACAATTAATGAGGAGTCCGTAAGGGCATGAAGAAGAGACCTGGCTTTGTCAACAGTTTTACGATCTGGCAGCTGCAAAATCTCTTCAAGAGAGATCACAATGATAGCATAATTATTTTGAAATAATACAGGGAAGTGCTACCTGCTTCGGTAAGATGGCGCTCCATAATCTCTCTTCTCTTTATTGAATCATTAATGAAATTGATTGTTTCCTTTACTATTCCAAACATGTTTCTAATTTCAGAAACAGAGCAACAAGAGTTTAAAACTAAAGTTAGACTGTGGCTGCTACAATGTACATAAACAGCTGTAGGTGCTGCTTTCCGAACATGAGCTTGAACACCATTCAAATTGCCAGACATTGCTGAGGCTCCATCATAGCCCTGACTAACCATGTGGCTGAGGTCTAATTGGTTGTCTTGCAAGGTATTTAAAATTTGTTTAGCAATACCAGCACCAGAGCCTCCAAGTAGTCTCGGCACAAATCACTCCAACATCACTGATTCGCTCATATTCTCAGTCCATGATTAATGCTCAGCCTAACATCACCATCATATCTTTTGGTTCAGAGACACGATAATTCAGTGTATAATCAACTGGATTGCCTTATCTTCTAAATGAATACTTTAATTAACTAGAATAAATAAATGCAAAATAAAATATACACTCAATGTTAACTGATTTATGAATATTTAATCAGAGAAGAAGGTGCCATGGACGAATCATTATGGGAAAACATGGATTTGTGTGAGAGGGTGTTATGTGAGTTGTCCGTACATTTACAGGAATCAAACAAGTATAAGCACCGTATCACCATACAATATAGTGTATTGCAAACGGTTGCTGGGATAGGGTGGAGGGTCCTCATGGGATGAGGGGGATAGGAGAAGGGTAAGGACCCCCTACACTTATCCTAAGAGAAGAGAGAGAGAGAGAGAGAGAGAGAGAGAGGGAGAGAGAGAGAGAATCCAAAATACACATCCTGTCTCTGTAATGAAATACTACTAGATTTGTCCGATTTTAAAGAAAAAAAAAAACTAATACTACTAGACTAGACTACTAGATCCAATCCAAAAATACTAGATAATAGTGGAAATACAAGGAGTTGGCAAACACTGGTTCATTGCTTGGTACGAGGCTGAGAGGCTTTTTTTTACTTCAGTTTATAATATATATATATATATATATATATATATATATGTATGTACCCCTGTATGTATATATTATATATCTTATAGATATATATATTATATTTTATATTATATATATATAGATATATATATATATATATATATATATGTATATATATATATATATATTATATATATATATATATTTTCCTTGAGGGCAAGGGTGTCACATCCTCACTGAATGAGTAACCTTTCTGTGGATCGGTCTTTTGTGCAATTTTTATTTTTGCATTTATTTATTTTTTTTTTCTTTTGGCCGGTGGAGGGGGGGTTTCATCCCCCCCCCCCCATTCCCGCCCTCCTCTGGATCCGTCCCTGTCAATACCATCATTTGGCGGCTGAGATGAAAAAAATAATGAAATCTTATGTGATTTTTTTCCTTTTAATACAGTAGATTTAATCAAGACATGACGAGATTGGTTGTAATTAGAATTTCTGTTTAGACGTTTACATCGATTTTGATTGTAATTTTCATTGCAAGCTGCTGATTACTCCCCTTACTGACAACGCTAAAGTGTGTTCTGAAAACGTTGTATCTTATGCAGATGTGTTCTGATAATATTATATTTTATGCATAGCAGCATAAGTGTTATGACAACTTTATAGTTTATACGGAACACGTCTAGCAACTCTTTCAAAGATGGCGGTTATACGTGCATACCGATGAAATTATCTGCCCTTCAACGTAGTGCAAGCTAGAAAAAAAATTACCTTGAGCCCCGTGTAAACACAAGTCATTCGAGAGAATCGACACGCAAGTACCTATAGTCCTGACGTTTACAAGAACTTTCAATCAGACACATTACCATACAGGTTAGTGGGTTAGGTTACTTGGCATTTACCTGCACGTAGGTATTTACAAAAAGAAAAGTAGCCTAGTTTAGTAAAGAGGTCTACTCTGGGTACCTACTTAATCCTACAGTTTAGGGGTCCAAATTCACTGCACTACTAGGCTAGGTAGTATACTACCTATTACTACCTATAGTAGGTACGACCTACCTAGGCTACGTCAGTCAAGATCAACATAGATTTATCAAATTACCTACCTGTTTACTGAATCGTGGAGAACAATGTAAAAAATAGCAGTTTAGCCTATCAGCTTACTGAAGCAGAGAATGGAAAAAATGGGGTAGCCTAGTTCTATACTCTAGGTACTAGCCTAGTACCTAGTAGTAGCTAGGCTATAGGTATAGCTAAGTATTCCGCGGCCGTTCACGACGGTACCAACGACATCCACTAGGGATTAGGGCGTCCAGTATATTTCGCAGTGTTTAGTACTGGTCCCTGTGGGTTAATTACAGTCGTCCGAATAAATATTACCTACTTAAAATTCTTGTTCAGTAAGTAAAACTGCATAGAAAAACAGCAACTGCCATAATTCTGGGCCGCCGCGGATAGGTACCCTAGATCTACCGGTAGATCTACCAAAAATGGGGGGGGGCCTAAGTAGCATAAAGGGGGAATGTAAATAAATTTTTTGGTAAGATCTAGGGTACCTATCCGCAGCGGCCTAGACTATGGCAGTTGCGGTGTTTCTATGCAGTTTTACCTACTGAATAAGAATTTTAAGTAATATTTATTCTTACGACTGTAATTAACCCCCCAGGGGCCAGTACTAAACATGGCGAAATACTTTGGACGCCCCAATCCCTAGTGGATGTCGAAGCCGCGGTTACATTCCTTGCAGTCCCTGCGGACTGTTTCTGTAGAAATACCAAGTTTTTTTACCCTGCCTTAGGTATAGGCTAAGTAGGGCATATAGCTAGCTACTTAGGTACGGATGAATTGGCTAGCTAGAATTGTGAAAAACCCTAAATCTTTGCTTAATAGGTAGGTACTAGGGGAAACAACCGACTGGACTAGCTGAGCCACTTTCCACCACGTTCGAAGCCACCCTTCGAAAAAGTACTTTAACACATACTAACACTGGAGATGCTCATCAGTCATGAATTGTTGGAGGTGAGAGAAGGAGTTTGAGACCTCTACGTTCCTTTCGAAGTAAGTATTTTCTCCAAAGTTAGAAATTAAGGTCATATTTTAAGATTAAACAGAGGGTAATGACAAGTCAGGCTCCACGCAGTGCATGCCACCTCCATGACGCTTTCGAAATTTTTACTTGCAACTTGGAATATTTAGAAGATTGAATTAAGGGTATTTCTACAGAAGCTGTCCGCACGGACTGCAAGAAATGTAACCGCAGATACGACATCCACTAGGGATTGGGGCGTCCAGTGTATTTCGCCATGTTTAGTACTGGCAACTGGGGGTTAATTACAGTCGTCCGAATAAACATTACTTAAAATTCTTGTTCAGTAGGTAAAACTGCATAGAAAACCCGCAACTGCCATAGTCTAGGCCGCCGCGGATAAGTACCCTAGATCTACCGAATTAAGACCAAACCATGTATAATTACAATCAAATAAGCACTTGTGATGGCAGTAAGGATAAAACCACTGATTACAAGGTAAAAATGAATTTCAGTTTAAACCATGACCCAAAGAAAAAGAAGTTTCGTACTTTCACTAATATAGGCAACAAAATGTTGTTTTATTGTGCTGGTTACAACTGCAATCTTGATTAAGATCAATAAATGTTACATATATACACTAACATTGTTCAAATGAGTGCTGGGAAGGCTGGGAAAGATGGTGGCTTTGCTGTGCTTACGAACGACACCTCACGCGGTTGCCGCCATATTTGATTTAAAAACTGCCTTGAAAACATATTTTACAAAGAGCTTACATTCTTATTTTAGTTCATATGGCGCTTTCATATATCATTTTATGTTGACGAAACTTCAATCTTTTGAACGGTATGCTTAAAGATGTAATTGTATTCTTGTATCACCAATTAAATATCAAGTGAATAAGGCTAAGCCACGCGATGACGATGGCTCCACTGCGGTGTTTCCCCCATAGCCCTATGTAAGCAGATAAACTACTCATCTTTTAGCAAATAGGTATACCTAGGCTATCGGCAACTAATTACTTCTGTTTGCAGATCTATCGAAAGAAGAAAGTGAAAATAGGACTGCAAACTTAAACCAACACACACAAGTGAGCCATGAATTTGGACCTCTTAAACTGTAGGATTACCCTACTCTGGCCACATAGGCCTACAATAGGCTATCAGTAGACTTGGCATAGCCTAGGTCTACCTAGTATCTAGGCTAGTAAGGCTAAACATTAGGTTACGTACTCGCCTATCAATCTGCTAGCCTGAGTTTGTTCCCCCTCCCCATTGCCCCCAGTGCGTAACCAGAGAAATCTATTTTTGGTGATTAGAAATTAATTTTTCGATATGGGGTAAAGCACTGCTGTGCGGATAGGCAGACGGACACCTGTACCGTGGCGCAGTCACTTTCTCAAAAAATAACTTAAGCACTAACAGTATCTTGAATTAGACATCATTCATAAGCCAACCTCCATGAAAGCAACACCTCGAGACCTCTAGGGTAAACAACCAAGTGGACTACCTGGACCAGTCTTGCCCACTCGTTGACCCACCTTCCAGAAAAAGTAGTTAAACACATCCTTACACCTGAGATGGACACCAGTCAAGAGTCATCGGTCATGGAAGCAACACCTCGAGACCTCTACTTTCCTCTCAAAATAAGAGTTTTCTCCCAAAGTATAAAATAATGTCATAATTCAAGATTAAACAGAGGTTAATGAACGTCTAGCCATGGGCAGTGCAAACTTACCTCCATGACACCTCCATGACGCTTTCGAAATTTTAACTTACAACACCTTACGTATAGAAGATTGACGCCATCTTGATATTTGCGGAGTCACTTGTGTCGATAAACTTTCCATTTCCTGTGCTAAATCCATACATCACTCGTACCCATAGACGCTGGGACACTTTCTTCGCAACAATCTTAAACAATGATGACGATTGCCCTCGAGGCCAAGGAAACTCGCGATTTTTCGGGAGGAAAGAAGAAGAAGAGTGCGCTGGATAATTTTGAAGTAAAATAGTTAAACATCACTGTTAGGTTATGAATTACATAAATTTATTACATATTCATGATAATTTGAAAATATTCATTGTTGAAAAAGTACAGTAACTAGATTCCTGACTCAACTATCAACGATTTGGCTGTGAACAGTAGCTACGGTGTTGTTTGCGCTCCTATTTTTTATTAGTGTAGCCAATTGTTATGTTTCCCCTCAAACTGGGTATAAGACTTACACAATTTTATCATTATTGCATTACTATGACAACTAGAATTCATGGAAACAGTTTGTAAATGCATCAGCATATGTGTGAAGCTCCACTAAGTTGGCAATGATGAAATTTTGCCCTTCGTAGCATGCAAACATTAAAGGTTACATTTATTTCAGGCATGAGTACAATTATTGAAAATAAAAAAAGTCAAAATATTAATGTAGACTTGAATCAATGAAAAGTGCTATGAAAAAATTTAAAAATTTTGTCGTCTGCTTGCCGGTGCTTTTAGCAGCCAGATGTACATAAAGGATGTCTATAAAGTCCGAATACCATTACAAGTATTTATTGCTCAGAAGCCATATAACATAGAGTAATGCAGTTTTTGTAGAATGTTCTACATTCAAGTTTACATTCAGAGCACTTCATTCTACAAAACCTACATACTCTATGTTAATGGTTTCTGAGCAGTAAATATTTGTAATGGTATAGTGGGCCTCTTTTGGACACCTTGTACATTAAGACAAAAATTGTTCCCGCCATGGCTTCGCTGTCAATGCTCTCAAGGTATTTCAAGTGTAATTTAGAGTGAATTAAACAAAATGTGTATAATAAGCACTGTGGAGTTTCATTTGTGATGGCAGTAAGGATAAAATCACAGATTACAAAGGTAAATATGAATTTCAGTTCAAACCATGACCCCAGGAATAAGACATCTCATATTTTCACTAATATAGGCAACAAAATATTGTTTTATTGTGCTGATTACAACTGCAATCTTGAGTAATATCAATAAACGTTACCATATACGCTAATATTGTTCAAATGAGCACTGAGAAGGCTAGGAAGGTCGCATCAGGAGACAAAAGGGACCTGATGTGGTAGACGCCATATTGGATTTAAAAACTTCCTTGAAAACATATTTTACGAAGACCTCACATGCTTATTTTATTTCGTATGCGCTTTCATATAGTATCACATTATGTTAACGAAACTTCAATCTTTTGAATGGTATGCTTAAAGATGCAATTATATTCGTTTCACCAATTAAATATCGAGTGAATAAGAATATCAGCCTGAGTAAGATGAACTCAAGGTAGGTGGTTGTTTACCCTCTTGAAGTAAGTGTTTTGTCCCAAGTTAGAAATTAAGGCCATAATTTCCGATTAAACAGAAGTTAATGAACTTACCTCCATGAAGCTTTCGAAATTTGTACTTAAAACACCTTACGTGTAGAAGATTGACGCCAACTGATGTTTGCTGAGTCACTTGTGTTAACAAACTTCCCATTTCCTGTGCTAAATCCGCATGCCACTTGTACCCATAGACGCTGGGACACTTTCTTCACAACAATCTTAAACGACAATGGTGTTTACGCTTGCGGACTGGTAAACATGGCGATTGTTCGGGAAGAAGAAGAAGAGTGTGCTACTTAACATTTAAATAATTACAGTAGTTAAACACCAGAGTAAGGTTATGAATTGCATAAATTTATTACATATTCATGTTAATTCATTTTAGAATATTCGTTGTTGTAAAAGTAATCAGATTTCTGACAAATTTCATCAGTTTTGCTGTGAACATTTTTTATCACTGTTGCCAATTGGTTTGTTTACCCTCCTAACTTGGGATAAGATTTACACAAAACTGTGGAAATAAGGGAATTTAGTGTATATATTTATGTAATTATATATATATATAGCATATATAACTATATATTATATATATATACTTATATATATATATATATATACTATTATATATATATATAGATATATAATATCTATATATATATATATAATATATATATATATATATATATATATATATCTATATATATATATATATTACAGTAATTTTATCATTATTGCATGACTATGACATCTAGAATTCATGGAAACAGTTTGTAAAGGCATTGTCTTATGTGTCAAGTTCACTAAATTTGCAACGATGACTTGCCATTCCTATCATGCATTAAAAGTTACATTTGTTTCATCCATAATTAAAAACAAATTATTTCAGCCATGCAGTTATTAAAAGTTATAAAAAAAGTCAAAATAGTAATATAGACTTAAATAAATGAAAAGTGCCCACAAAAAAAGTGCAAATTTTTTTGTCTTAAACAATTCACTAAACTGTCGTCTGCTCAACTCGTGGATTCTGGCTGCCAGACGTAAAAGGCTGAAAAATTATTCCTGCCATGGTTTTGCTGTAGACAAACTCTCACGTACTTAAAATGGAATTTGGAGTAAATTAAGATCAAAATGTGTATAAATACAATCAAATAAGCACTGTGGAGTTTCAGTTGTGATGGCAGTAAGGATAAAACCACCGATTACAATGTAAAATTGCATTTCAGTTCAAAACGTGCCCCGGGGAATAAGACGTCTTATAGTTTCGCTATAATAGGCAACAAAATGTTTTAATGTGCTGTTTACCACTGCAATCTTGAGTAATATCAATAAACGTTACATATATGTATATGCAAATGTTGTTCAAATGAGTGCTGGGAAGGACATGTCCGCGAGTGTAGAACCAACTGACACTCACAACGATACAATGCTATATTGGATTTAAAAACTGCCTTGAACACATATAGTTTACAAATACGTCATGTGCTTATTTTACTTCGTATGGCAGTTTCATATACCGTATATTCCGGCGTATAAGTCGACCGGAAGATAAGTCGACCCCCCAATTCTGAGTAAATTTTTATGATTTTAACTAATATCGGGTATATTAGTCGACCTATAAAATGTGAGGCCAACCGTACGCTCAAAATAAGCAGCAGGGTAAAACGTATCATATAAAATAACCTGAATGTTTTTACGGTACATAAGTTGCTCTACTTACCATATGAAATACTGGTAATATACTCGGTATATTAAAAATTCTGTGTAATATATAAAAGATGGATACTGGCAAATAGGATTAGAAATTATATAACGAAAGATACGTTACTCGTGTGTAATGTAAACAAACAAAGCGCTTACTAACGCTGCATAACAGCCTACGTATATATGTATGTACAAACTGCCACTCAAGTTAATGATTTGATTGGGTTGTTAAAAGGATTTTAAATACATATTTACCATTAAATACAAATTTTTTTTATTTTATGTGATAAATAAAGATTTCATACCATATATAAATGTTTTTGAACAATACCCCGGTAAATACAAAACTGTTAGAGTGAACGCATCCTTCTTAGTTACGGTACTACAAATGGCTAAGCAATGTTTACACTTGCTGTGCGATTGGGGTTTCTTCAAGTTACTTTGATTTTTTTTCATTTTATTTAAAGTAATGGATGTTCTAATGTATTATTATTGTCGTATTACAGTGCGAAATGTTTTTAATAATGGTATTTACATACATTAGTACCTCAACAAGGCTGTCATTGTTATTAGCCAACTGTAAAGCCTGGATTCCTGTACCGATATGCCAAAATAATCAAGATTCACTTTTTGTTACCGTTAGATAAGTCGACCCCCTAATTTTGGCATGATTTTTTGGGGCTAAAGGGTCGACTTATACGCCGAAATATACGGTATCTTATTTTCTTGATGAAATTTCAGTCTTTTGAATGGTATGCTTAAATATTGAATTGTATTGTTGTTTCACCAATTAAATATTGAGTAAAAAAAGTGGCCTTTTGACGGATCAATGACCGCACAGCAGTGCTTTACCCTAATGTGGTTCGTAGGTACATGACCTCAATGATAATGGTGTTGGAGGAGGGAGAGGAGGAGAACTTTGTACTCTTCCTCACTATTGTGTGTTGTTTATAAGAGAGAGAGAAAATGAAAGAGGTAATTTTTTGTTTGGAGTTTTTTTTTATAATGTGTGTCATGTTACAGGTGTGGAAAATAAGTTAACTATGTGTAATTATCTTATCCATCAAGTTTTCAGTTTAAAGTGCAATGGTTGCTGTTTATAAGAAAATTTAGTGCATATGGTTACGCAGTATTGACAAGGTAGGGGAGTAAGGGTATGAAGGTGTAGTTTTATTTAACATTATCCGGCAGAGCCTTGGCCCAGTTGTTGTGGATATGTAATTAAAGGATTACTCTATTTGAATATTAACTCACCTGCCAGCACAAAGTAACAGTAGGTAAGCATCCAAATAACAGATTTTATCAAGAAAACTTAGATTATCTGAAGGTTTTTCGAGACTTGACTTAACATTTGGAACATGAGTTACCTCTAGTGTGAAGCCTAACCAGTCATAATGAAACAATGGGAAGGTCTTCCTGCCATTGCCAATTTAATAAAAGACCAGGTTCAGTCTTAGACAAGTTTTTGGGTCAAGTTACGTATGTTGGTCTTATGCATAAAACTTGCCGAGGTTTGTCTTTCATTAAATATTTTTTTAATTAAATCTCACTACACTATAGTTAATTTAGGAAGTATTTTTTGTGATATATCAAATATTAATGCATTTCTGTGTGTGATGCTCAAATGTTAATACGTAGTTTCATTATATGTAGAGAACTTATCAGACAAGTTTTTAGTCTACCAAATAGGGTTTACATATTGCTAAAATGGTAACTGTTGAATTTTTGGTAGTTAGATCAATGAACTTATTTGACTTGACAGTATGGCGGGTCTTCTTCCCTTAATTATACTATAAATAATTGAATGTCTCATGTCATTGTTTAGTCGTCTTTTTTTTTTTTTTTTATTATGAAGATGGATTTCAATAATGTTCAAATACTGTTGAATATAAACTAAGTGCTGTAGATTTACCATGATTTTTTTTTTATTTTGCATTCTTACTAAACCAGTGTCTGTGATCTGTCATGTATAAGTATTATAGATCAGATAATTGGAACCTAATTAGCTGTGTATTTGTTTAAAGAATTCAGATAAAATTGTGTATCTACCATAGAAAATATTTGATGTGTACTTTGTGTTCTGGAGATGACAGTTACCAAGAGTACAATATAAATTTCCTGACTATTTCAAGTGCAGATTTTCATACAATCAACTTACCTGTCAGAATATATACATAGCTAAGACTCCGTCGTCCCACCCGACAGAAATTCAAATTTCGCGCCACTCGCTACAGGTAGGTCAGGTGATCTACCGGCCTGCCCTGGGTGGCAGGACTAGGAACCATCCCCGTTTTCTATCATATTTTCTCTGTCGCCGGTGGTATCAAACATTGTTGTTATTACCTCCTGACTTGGATTCATTTTTCAACACTTTGATCAGCGTTTTTCGACTTTTGGTGACGTATTGGATCGTGTTTTGGCATTCGCTACTGTGGACTGTTTTTGGAATAACTCTTTTGGATTTTTCTCAGTATGTCTGATTCTAATGTGAGTGTAGAATGTGTGTGAATGTAGGCTGCAGGGTGAGGATACCGAAAGCTTCGGTTGATCCTCACACTGTATGCCGTAAATGTAGGGGGGTGCAGTGTTCTGCTATTAACACTTGTAAGGAATGCGAGAGTTTGAATGCAGAAGAATGGAAGACTTTGACTTCTTATTTGAAGAAGTTAGAGAGGGATAGAGTTAGAAGGCTGAAAGGTGTGAATTCAAGGCCTATTGAGCCTTTCAATAATAATTCTAACCCTACTACTGTAGATTCTCCCTATAAATCTCATTCTCAGAGTGTCTTTTCGGATTCGGCATCGGAAATCGCCAATCTGAAGCGACGATTCGAGACATGAAGTCCAAGATGGCGGACTCGAAAGGTAAGGCTAGTGTAGTGATAGTGAAAATTGAAATTTTAGTGAAGTGAGCCCTATCAGTGTTGTGGAGGGGGCGTTTGATCGTCCTGCGGCGCTCCCAGGCCTAGACCTCTTCCAAGCTCACATGCCCAGAGGAGAAGGAAAGTCGAAAGCCTTAAGGAGGTCGGAGGGAATCCCCAACGGTCAGACGTCCCTTCAGCTAGCTTTGCTTCATGGCAGCCAGCTCAAGGGCGCTATAGAAAAAGCGTCCTTCGCGAGTGTTTCTCGTCCTCTCCCTCTCCCTCACCTAACGAGGGTGGAAGGAGTCGAACTTATCGAGACCGCTGAAGCGTCATATGAAGCAAGACATGATTCTAGCCCGGAGCGCTTCTCGGATGACGCCCCGTCGGCTATTAAGAAGGCGAAGGTGGCGTCAACGTCACCTGACGCTTACGAGGAAGTACCCCTACCCCATCATGCTTCTTCCCCACCCGAGTGATGACGAAAGGCGTCAGGCACTAGACGTAGGAGAAGCGTCAAGGAAGATCATTATGGCGGTGCAGGAACAACTGTCATCTCTTGTGGGGAGTTTTAGCGCCCCGTCGGAAGGACGTGACGCTTCCTATTAAGAAGTCTCGTCCTCTCGCACCTGCTCGGAAGTCGTCTTTTAGAAGTGAAGCGTCAAATCAAGAGGAGCTTAGACGGGTAGACGCTCCGTCCAAGATTGTGACGACCGAGTAGGAAGCCCTTAGAAAGCGAAGCGTCTTCCAAACGCGAAGCGTCATCTAAACGTCAACAAGAGACGTCATACATGACGCTCAGAGAGCGGGAAGCGTCATACATGACGTCTTCTAAAGCGCGAGAGAAGCCGCAGGTTGTGACGCCTTCCAAGTCGATCAGAACGGGAAAAAGGAAAGACTTTCATTCCCTTAGCCCCTCTCCGATCAGGAGTTTGTCTCCCCCAGAAGAGGAAAGTTCTGAAAGGAGAACAGAAACTCAGGATTATCACGAGTTACGAACGAAACTCGGATGATGACGATCTTGGAAGAGAGGGCTTGTCCAACTATAAGGTGTTGACTACCCTGCTTCTGGAGGAATACGGAGACGAGTTGACTCCGGCTGCTCCTCCTTCTCCGCGCTCGCTCTTTTCGAGTGCGAAGGTGAAGAAGACTTCGTCTTTTCTGAAGATGAAGCCCACCATCTCGATGAAGCGGGCTTTACACGCCTTAGACGCCTGGATGAAGTCGAAGAAAGACTTAACCAGGACAGTATTTTGCATGCCTCCAGCAAGGTTAGCTGGGAAAAGAGGCATATTGGTACAAGACGGGGGAGGATATGGGTATCGCTCTCCCCCTTCTACTACAGAGGCAGACTTTTCGACGTTAGTTGACGCTTCAAGGCGTCCTAGTCTAATTCTGCCCGCATTACTTGGAGTATTTCGAACTAGATCATCTCCTCAAGGACTTTTTCCATGTATTGGAAGTCTTCAACTTCTTGGATTGGTCCCTTGGGATGATGTCCAAGAAAGCTCACGATTCGCAGGGAATCGAACCTGAAGCCCTGTTATGCATTTTGTGTCCGTGCATCGACAAAGCAGTACAAGATGGATCTTTGGAAGTCTCTGCATTATTTTGGAGCAGGTCTTTAGAAGAAAAGGACAGTGTAGGGCGCCTTCTTAACAAAGGCAGTCTCGCATGCGCAGAGGGCAGCTCTACTATATGCACCTCTTTCGAACTATTTGTTCCCTTCTAAGTTAGTGAAGGACGTGGCTCACTCTTTAACTGAGAAGGCGACGCAGGATCTTCTGACGCAGTCAGCTAGGAAGAAGAAACCTTGCTTTAGTATCGGACAAGAAAGGACCATAGCACTTTCTACGCAGCCCTTTCGAGGTGGTCCGATCTCCAGACCTCCGCAAGAAGGAAGGCTCCAGAGAAGAGAGGTAGGTCCGCCTTTCGTCCCTTTAAAAAGGGAAAATGAAACATTTCTCCTCCAAGCACCAGTAGGTGCCAGGCTCCTGCGACACTCCCAAGCCTAGACCTCTTCCAAGCTCACGAACACAGAGGAGAAGGAAAGTCGAAAGCCTTAAGGAGGTTGTGGGGAATCCCCAACAGTCAGACGTTCCTTAAGCTAGCTCTGCTTCGTTGCAGGCGGCTCAAGGGCACTATAGAAAGCGTCCTTCGCGCGTGTTTTTCTCGTCCTCTCCCTCTCCCTCACCTAAACGAGGGTGGAGGGAGGGAATCGAACTTGTCGAAACCGCTGAAGCGCCATATGACGCCTGACAGGGATTCTAGTCCGGAGAGTTTCTCAGATGACTCTCCGTCTTCTTAGCAAGAAAGCGAAGGGGGGCGTCAGGCGTCACCTGAAGGGTTACGCGGAAGTAACCTTTTCTTTTTTCCCCACCGAGTGATGCGAAGAGTCATGCACTGGACGTGGGAGAAGCGTCAAGAGAATCATTATAGCAGTTCAAGAGACAACTGTCATCTCGAACGCAACGTCGGAAGGACGTGTCGCTTCCAATTAAGAAGTCTCGTCCTCTCTTACCTGTTCAACGACAAGCGTCATACAGACGGGAAACGGCTAAACGTCTTACAGAAGCGTCTAGTGCGAGAGAGAGAACAGGTGCTTACGAGAGTTCGTAACGCCAGAGAGAAGTAAGACGTCTTTTAGAAGCGAAGCGTCATGGAAACGGAGCCATAGACATGACGCTCCGTCCAATATTATGACGCCAAGAGGACGCCTTTGGAGAGCTGAGCATCTTCCAAGCGCGAAGCGTCATCGAGACGTCAGCAAAAGACGTCATCCATGACGCTTGGCAAACGGGAAGCGTCATGTAAGCATGAAGAGTCTTCTAAAATTCTAGAGAAGCCGAAGCTTATGACGCCTTCCAAGAATATTAGAGCGGGAAAGAGGAAGGATTATCATTCCCTTACCCCGCCCCTCTCCTGTTAGGAGTTTTGTTTCCGCAAGCAAGAAGAATGTTCGGAAAGGAGAGCGGAGACGCTTTTAGATCCGAGTTAGAGGAAAACTCGGATAACGAATATAGTGGAAGAGAAGGTTTGTCTAACTAGAAGGGATTGACTAACCTTCTTCTTGAGGAGTACGGGGACGAGTTGACGCCCAACACCACCCCTCTTGCCTACATTCGGAAACAGGGAGGGACGCACTCCTCGTTCCTTTACGAGCTCACGAGAGACCTATTACTGTGGACGTATCACAGTAACATCTCCCTGATGACAAGGTTCTTACAGGGAGAAAGGAATGTGAGGGCGGACAGGCTCAGCAGGAGGAACCAGGTCCTTCATACAGAATGGACTTTACACGAGGAAGTGTGTCTCGATCTCTGGTCTCTGTGGGGAACTCCTCAGGTGGTGGAGTTCTTCGCAACATTTATTTCAAAAAAGGCTCACAGTGTTTTGCTCGGTCGTGGAAGATCCCAGAGCACTTATGGTAGATGCCTTCCTGCTAAATTGGTCTCGAGAGACGTTTATGCTTCTCCCCCATTCAAAACCCGGGGTTAGTAATGAAAAGTTTGTGGCGTCAAAGGAGACGAGGATGACGTTAATAGCCACCTTTTTGGCCGGCCCAGAATGGTTCAAGGAGGTGGTAGAGTGAAGCGTAGACTTTTCCAAGATCCCTACCCGGAAGGACGGATCTTCTCATACAACCATCAAACCTCTCCGCTCTCGCTCTGACTGCCTTTCGACTATCGAAAGACTTGTCAGAGCGAGAGGCTTTTCTCGCGAAGTAGCAAGCGCGATCGCGAGAGAACGCAGAACCTCCACTACGAAAGTATACCAGTCGAAGTGGAAGGTATTTAGAAGGAGGTGTAGATCCAAGAAGTTGTCCTCCTCCACTACCTCTATAGCGGAAATTTGCGGATTTCCGGCTATTCCTGAGAGGAAAATCTATCTAGCCGTATCCACAATAGAGGGATATAGAAGTATGCTCTCGGCTGTATTCAGGAACAGAGGATTAGATCGGGCAGATAATGAAGATCTCCACGATCTCATAAGGTCTTTTGAGACTTCAAAGTATAAGGAACCAGTACCTCCGAACTTGGAACCATGACGTAGTTCTAAAGTATCTGTCATCGGAAAGATTCGAACCTCCTCATCGGGCATCGTTTAGAGACATTACCCGAAAATGCCTATTCCTATTATCTTTAGCTACGGCAAAGAGAATTAGGGAATTGCATGCTCTGCAGGATGAAGTAGCATTCAAGGGAAACTCAGCGGATTTGCTCGTTTCAGACCCTGTTTTAGCGGAAAACGAGAATCCTACGAATCCCTGGCCTAAGTCATTCGAAGTCAAAGGCATGTCAAGTCTCGTAGCAGAGAAACAGAGAGGTCTCTCTGCCCTGTTAGAGCTCTGAAGTTCTACCTTCAGAGAAAGCATCGAATGGGAGGGCTCTAGACAATGTCTTTGGTGCGCGGTAAAAGACCCACCACAAAGACTGATGTCCAAGAATGCGCTGGCGTTCGTTGTAGGAAACGTCATTACAGACACTCATAAGGCCTGCCTGACGAACAGTTACAACTGTGAGAATAGAAGCTCATGAAGTTAGAAGCTATAGCGACGTCTCTCTTGTTTCATAAGAATATGTCGTTAAAAACATAATAGATACGACATTTTGGAGATGCAACTCAGTATTTGCATCTCATTACTTGAAAGACGTGCGTGTGACATATGAGAAGTGTTTTTCTCTAGGTCCTTTCGTATCTGCGGGATACGATTCTGGCGCTGACGGGAGCAGAGAACCAAACCAATCCTTAAACAATGGTTTATACTTTTTCTTCTTCTTTTTGGATATGGTCGAGTCTCTTCTAACAATAGAGGACTTAGGCTAGCACGGGCGGCCGTCTATGTTGTTCAGTAAAATTCTTGTCATATCCAATTAGTTGAGTATAATTTTTGAAAATTATGTATGTGTGCGTAGTGATTTGAGTTACGATTGTTGTGACGAGTTCGGGGAGGATAACTCTTAACAATCTGTAGTTCTAACGTATGTAGGATCATTGGTTGGTCGGGATTGGTTGTGTGCTCCTTCATAAGGTGTATTGTCATATAAGTGGATCAGCACCCATGACAAAGTCCTTTTTAGGCTCTGCCGAGTAAGTGGGTAAGACCCCATCGGCAGACCCACAAGAACTCTTGGCCATAGATCATATATCTCGCTAAAGTTTCTTGAGGTGATGCAGACTACTGGGCAAACACCCACGAAGTCTACCACCTATCAGGTAGGAACCAAGGTTTTATTTATACCTACAACATATGTTGTTTACCTGTCTATTCCATATAGAAGCTGTCTCTACCCTCCACCGAAGGGTGCCAATCAGCTATGTATATATCTGACAGGTAAGTTGATTGTATGAAAATGATATTGTTATGTTACAATAAAGTTTCATACATACTTACCTGGCAGATATATACAATTAAAGGCCCACCCAGCCTCCCCGCAGGAGACAGGTGGAAGAGAGAAAATATGATAGAAAACGGGGATGGTTCCTAGTCCTGCCACCCAGGGCAGGCCGGTAGATCACCTGACCTACCTGTAGCGAGTGGGCGCGAAATTTGAATTTCTGTCGGGGACGACGGAGTCTTAGCTATGTATATATCTGCCAGGTAAGTATGTATGAAACTTTATTGTAACATAACAATATCATTTTTTTTTTTTTTTTTTTTTTTTTTTTTTTTTTTTTTCAAAAGCCATTTCCTTCCTTTGGAGGAATTCTGGATGCTTGTGATACAGTCTAGACAGAACATTTTAGAACAAAATAGATGAAAGATGTAACCTTCTTTTTATTCTGGAATTTTACAAAAATGAGACCAAGATACCTTTTGTGGAGTATTTACTGAGAAGGATTTCTTTCCTTCCTTTCAGATTGTAAATCAACAAAGTTCAAGTCAATCGAAGTAAAATTAAGCAATAAGCCATATCTTATTACTTTTTCAATTCACTGGACTTTTGTCTTTAATATATACTATGCTGGAAAAGACAGAAAGCGTTGTCAGTCTGGAAGACTTCAGTAAAATTAAGAACAAGCTTGACTTGCTTTTAAGCCCTAGTGGGTTTGAATGTCATCCATTCAAAGTTGGATGGTATAATGATTGTGTGTCAAAGTCATTTCAACTTGAGCATCAACCTGATACGGTAGCTTTTGTAATTATAAGCATTCCAAGCATGTTTGAAAAGACATTTATTCCATACCTTTTGGAGGCTGACTGTTTGAGATCTCAGGGAGATCCTCTTGATCAGTGTATGGTGAAACATTTCTCAGGCATAAAAGAGGAATTTCCATCTTATCATATCAGTACTATTCATGATTTTGAGCTGACAGCAAACAGACGACCCAGAATTTTAGTGCAAACTGCTGGACATGTTTCTGGGGCTGTTCGATATTATCAACGAAAGGATTTAAAGGCAGACCCTTGGGATGAACAGAAGAAAATATTTGGAGTATGTCTTCATCCAAGATATGGAGGCTGGTTTGCTCTTCGTGGTGTATTGATATTCAGTGGCGTTACATGTCCTGATCTCCCCAGACAACCTTCTAGGTGAGTTTACCAGATTTTAGCCAGAAAGTTACTCCTGCACTAGACTACTAGTATACCAAAAAGTTACTTTTCAGTGATCCAGTTGATTTATAGTTTCTTTCGTTAATGAATACAGTTTGTTCTTGTTAGTAAATTGACCTCTTCAGTTACCAGGAAATAATTGTTTTTACTGAAATTAAAAATTTTTAGTAAATACTGTAGTGACTGTAAAAACTGCTTGAATACTTCAAAACTATAAACAGAATTTTATGAAAAGATAAGTATAGTGTACTTTTGATTACCTTATACTGTATGCATTTAAGTTTATTCTTGCTGAACTTTTTAATCCTTCAGAGGTTTTGTCTATGTATCATATGAAATATTGTTCAAGCTTATAGAGTTTACATATTGAAATTAATTTTAATTGTTAGTCACAATTTATCAGTATGTACTATAACTATCAAACTTGTTTAGTTACTTGTGCTGTAATGCCTGGTAAGACTTGATTTCCCTTGAAAGTTCTTGTGACAGATATCTAAGTAGAATCAAGGTGACTTTTACATTTCTATAACCAATCTATCATAAGGATGATCTTTTCCTCTTTCAAGGTTGCATTGTAAGGTGTCTTCTTGTGGTTGAGTGACTTAAGAGTTCCATGTCTAATCTCTGCTTTGGCATTGTACCAGGCAATACATCATCATCATGAACATTGTTTGTTAGTTTTCCCTGAATGGGGTTAGCAATAAAATTAATTCACTCCATTCATCTGTGTCTTGTGCTCTCTATGCCTGAACTCATCTGATCTAGGTCTTCATATATCACCTTTCTTCACGATTTTGTTAGTGTTCCTACAAGTCTTTGTCCTGCTGCTTCCATGCATACTGGTTCTCTGGTTAGCTGTTCATCATCCTTTTCAACCATATGCTCAAGCCATCTCAGTCTTTGAGATCTTAGTAGTCTTTTTGTCGGCATCTAGATAACACCCCTCTCCACTAATTTCTCAGTCATAATAAAATCTTCCTATTGATGGTCGCACCTTTTCAAAATCTGCATGTACCTGACATTACAGCAAAAGTGAAATAGTTTTTTTTAACTGCAAGTATGAAACAGAAGCTTTTTTAAATGTTAGAAAAATTGCAGTTTTAATGTAATTTCATTGATCTATCAGTATATCTGTAACAACTTTCAGTGATATTCTCAAGACTGATGATGAAATAATAGAACTGCTTCGTCGATATAATGAACATTGGGAAGACTGGTCATTCCGTGATATCATCCCTGTTGAAGAACGTTATTCTAAAAAGCAGATGGATTACTTCGGCACCAAACCATCTGAAAGAATGGACATTATTGACAGCCTGAGGAACTTGGCAAAAAATTAATTTCTTGCCTTTATAGAATTATGTTGTGCTATTTTTGTGATATGTCTGTTATGGATAGAATTCGTATTTTTGTAGTTATGCAATGATGATATACAGTTTAAAATTAAGAGTATGCCCTTGGAATACAGCTTCTTGCCTTTTCTGGGTGTTTTCTATTTTTGCAGCTATTACTTTTAAAAATACGACAGGATAAGTAGTTGTTCATAACTGCTTCTGGTTTTGATTTAGTAGCAAGGAAGACATTTAGTTTCTTTGTACTTGGCTGTATGTACCATGCCGAGATATCGTTTTTAGATGTTGTTTATTGGCATGAAGTGACTAAAATATTACAAGAAAGTTGGGATACCACCTGTGTAATTGTAAGACATATTGGTGACTAAATAACACATTGCAATGATATTTGCCTTACCAAATTGCCCGCTGGGTCAGTTAGTTTACAAATGAACTAGCTCATAAATCCTTTTGGATCTTTGCAGCAGAAAACATGTATGCCCCATGACTGTGTCCTTAATGAAAGTAGGACTTTAGGAATGCAGAAGAGGGAAGGAGTTTTAGATAGATTTTGAGCTCATCAAGATGTTCTAAATGTATGCAGTTTCGACATGATATATTGTTAAAAAATACATTTCTTAGTACATTGCACAATTAATTACTGTGCTTGAGAAGGAAGAGAACCAATATGAAAAAAAATGTTAATTATCATGGTATAGGTCAAATTTGAGTATGTATGCGACTGGCAGATTAAACAGTGCAGCTATAATGCAAGAAGTCCTCGTACATGATAATTAAAAGTACTAAGGTTTGGTTATTGTGTGGAGAGTGTTGTTCCTGTAAAGAACATGAATTATTCCATTAATCACAGCTGTTACTTTAAATTCTGGCATCCACAGAAACTTGAGTACTACTTGTAGATTTTGAACTGTCACATCCTCTATACGTATTTAAATGTTCAGCACTTAGGAAGTTGTTGATGGTAACCATTGATATTAATTTGTTGGGTGGAGTTCATGGGCTGTTAAGGCTGTTACCACTTGTGATGTCTATCATTAATGCTACTTTATCATTTTTGTCTGTATTAGAAGAGAATATGAACTAGTATAGGAATATGGTAGTGAAAGTAGTGTAGAATTTGGTCTTCCTTTGTACATCTTTCTAAGTTAGTGACGCCCAACTTGGAGTGTACTCCCCACCAGTGGGGCCTGGGAAAATTTTGGTGGTGGGTCTTGGCATGGGTTGACATTGAAACGCAAGGTTCATACTAAACTAAAGTATTTCACGTTTTCTTTGGAAATCAGTTAGATATGTTAGATTCTTTCGTGCTCAATAATTTTGATAGAATATTATACATAAAGTAGCATTATATTTTTTCTACTGCCATTGGGGCATACATTTCTCTGAAAGTTATAGTGGGGCCTGAGGGAAAAGAGCTTGGGAATTGCTCTAAATGTTCAGAATCTACTGGTCACTTTTTACCAAATACATGGGTAATTTGTAACCACAATATTCTCTTACTGCTTTCTTCACTGCACACTGACAATACTGAGGAGGAAGGGGCATCAAAATGGCTCATAATGCAAAACTGAGAATATTCTACAAAGAGACAGGAAGATAGCTTGGGACTAGGTTTTTTAGTAAAATTTGAAGTCAGCAGGTCTTCCCAAAGTAGAAGTTCAAAAGGCTGCTTTAAATAACAAAAAGAAGTGTAAGGGAGGTTGAGGTTTGAAGAGTATAATGGCAAAGGTGAAGGAAATAAGCTGAAATTTATTTTGCTGTTCCTTATTGCAGGGATTATGGTATCTCACCCTCTGTGTAGAAGCTGTATGTACCACATTAGGATTTATCATCTGTGTTGGGTGTGTCCTGTTTCATTCCTACATTCCTAGCATTGAGGGTATCTGTGACATCAATCATTTACTTAATTTGCTAATCCTGAATTCTGTATTTTAGCACAAGATTATTATCAATTAAGTATTTAACACATTGTGAATATTTTAAAGATTTTGCTGAGAAATACTAGTTCCATAATCTAACTTTTCAACAGAGCTTGCCATAATAGTTTTAAAATTTTTAGTGTGTAGTGTGTGTCTTACTCTAGTCAAAGAGGTAACAGTAGTAATAGTAGTTACCAGTAGTATTGCTATGAAAATCATATGAAGTTTAGGTACTTAATGGATGAAAAAGTATTCTAGCTAATTTAGAGTCAAGTGTACAGTACACAGGACTTCTTATGAGATTAACTGAAAATGCTATTTACATTTGGCTTGTACTGCATTCCAGTATAATTTGTCCTTACAGATATAATAAGTGCAGCTGTTTGTAAGGTTTATATTTGCATGATAAGTGCATCTTTTGTATCATGATGGTAATCTTAGTATGATGTGTCAAACGAAATGGTTCAGATTCATTGTATACTTCAGTGAATGTTGAGAGTGCATTACAGTAATATTTATGAAATGACTCCAAAGTACGAAAGTAAATTGCTCTTTCATCATGATTCTGTTTTTCTGTTATTTACCTGAAATTTGCATTTGCATACAAATTTACTGTTTACTGAATGGTTTGCTTTGATTGACCAGTGGTATTGTTACCCCAAAGATTTGATAGTAATTGAAACCACTTAACTCTATAAGAAGGTCAGTTGAAAATATTTTTTTGTGCACTGATGTTTTCACAGAAAACTTGGAATGGAGGGTCAAAATTGTAAACCAAGATTTAATCTTGTGGAAATTCAGTATTTTCAGTGGACTTGCATCATTGTTAGAATTGAGTGATAGTAATAGCTGTGTCCTCTCTAAGTCTGTACTGACACTTTGCTATGTTAAGACATATAATTCTTTTTATATGTGAACTTACATCTTTATTCTGTATTTCAGTACTTTGTGCAACCTCTCCTCCAAGTAGAAAACCTAGTCTTGCTCTCTTTCTACATGCTGTTTACTGAAGAAGGTCAATATTAAAAGCCCAGTAGTGGAAAGGTCATTGTGTTCCTCCTAAATATTGATCTTCAGCTTGTGGCTGCTTTATGAACTGAAATCTTGTAGTATATCAGGTCTCTGTGGTTTCTTTTCCAGAGAAATTAAAAGATAAGCATGCCTTCCAACTGCATGTATTGGAAGTCATAGAAATATTATTTAAGGCATTTATTGACTTTTTATTACTACTAAATGCCAGTTAACCATATTAGGAAGTATCAACTAAGCATTCTTGTGAGGACAAATGTGAGAGTAAAGTGTATAGATAGCAAGTTATTGGGAAGTGCTAGAATAGAAGCCAATCATAAATAGGTAACAATGCTTTTTGTATGACACAAAAAGACAGAGATAGATCCTTCCAGTGATGTTCTATATGAATTGTAAATAAACAATTAATATCTTCCTCCTTTGATCCACACCAAAAGGAGGGAATTGTCAGCAAATTGAGAAAGATAATTAATTTTGTCATTTTAGGCTACAAGATATTATGTGGTTGTAAGAGATATGGTTATATATTTTATTTGGTTTTTACTTGGTAGTTCGATTCACAATGAACTTGCAGAAAGGAAAATCTTTTACTAGAATATTAATGATGACTTGATAGTTCAATCTTTCCTTTTCACCTTGCTGCACTGTTGGATCTTAATACTTAATAGCCATTGTAATTCAGTTTTTACATCATAACAAATGTATATCATCTTTTGAAAAAGTTATTATAATTTTAAAGTAAGAATTTTGAGTTGTAAATTATATGTTATCTTAGCACAAAGATTTTTTCTGTGGTTTGTGGTAAATTCAGTGTAGTTGAATAGTGTAGAAATTAATAGAATTACGTATTTAGTGATGAGAATTAGTAGAGTATTTTTGTTAATGAATTTTGAGTGCCATGTATTTTGATTGTTGGTTTTGGATTTTGTTTGATATGTAGACTTCAATAAATGTACCTTGTAATTATGAGGTATATAAATATTATAACCAAGATAATAGTAAGGTGCTAAGGGAATAAAAGATTAGTTTGCTTAATGTATTTTATTCACATTTCGGTGTTTATTGGTTGGATCTGAATTGTTAAAAGGATGAGAATTTGGGGGTTATCATGAAAAGTTCTGTGTCTGGGGAGAGAAAATCTATTATAATTGATCATAACCCTTAAATATGAAAGTGTTTAACTCCTAATCCCTAAATATTAATGCATATCAAGAAATGTTATAAATAATGTGTTAATAGTTTTTATGTTGGGTATTTGATTCCTCACTCAACAATAAAACATTCAAAATTCCAATGTGAAGTTATGTTGCCTGTTAAGTTGGAGCATACTATAGAATACAGTAAAATTTAGCGCGATTAAGGTATCTGTGAATACAGTGTTCTAATGTCAGCATTGGTTCTAAGAAATTGCTGTATTAAAAAAAAAGCATTTAGCTGAATTTGGAGGTCCTGCATTATTTAAAAAATACATAATCTATAATTAAAATGATCTTCTTGACATTTCTTCATGCTTGAAATGTATTATATGGTTTGTCACTTATCTTGTGGTCCAACTTGTCTGGAAAACACCAGACAAATGGAGTACGATGGCATAACATCTCCAGTATTTTTAAAATTTCCCTAAGACAAATTTTATCCTCATGGAGAGTACAATGTTCAGTTATCTTTAATGTAATTTGCAGTAAAGCTTTTGCTAAAATTATATTCAGCCCCATTTGATTGTTAGTTAATGTTTTTTTCCTTTGTTTTTACAGATCCAAATGAAGAAAAATCCTATTTTATTCAGTAAGTATTAAAAACATTGGGATAGACCTCATATGTGTACATTAAATTATATAAAATCATTATATTCAACCCATCGTGAAACTAGTTTGTACTTCCTGTGAACCTAAAAAATGTGTGTATAATGTATAGAAAATTGTGTACCACATATGTAGTGTATAATCACAAGTACAATCTGTGGAATATGTTTTACATTATGTCTTTTGTTTGGAAAAATGAACTCCTAGCATTCACTGAAGAAGACATCACCTGTAACTTTATAACTTGACTCAATGATGGTGAAGATATCATGGTTGTTCAGAGTTGCTATAAAGCCTAAAATTAATGCACAGAAAATTTTTTAATTGAAATGTTTTGAATTGACAAAAAATTCTTTTCAAGTTAATTCTTATATTTTATTTTTTTATATTTTATTTCAGAAATATGCTTGATTCTCCTGCTTTATGGAATTGCAAGTGTTCGAGCTTTGAAAGACAATGATGACTGTGAATATAGAAATTCAGAGGGTATCTGTCATCAGGCCCCTGAAGAAATGATAGTCCGTGATTTTGATGAAGAGGAGGTCAGCAAATCTGTGTTCTCTGAAACTCATGATTGTAAAACTGGTGGAACTACGGCTGATGATGTTCACAGTGACCTTATAAATGAAGGGTCGTGTGTTCGTAAAGATGTGGAAGATGAAGATCAGAGTGAACTCTCCATGCTAGAAGAACAAACAAAGAAAGATGATACTGAATTTTGTGGGGTCAGTGATCATAAATCATCCACATGTGATAAAAGCTCTTTGGAAGAAGATCTTGAGAATGGTGAACATATTGATGACTCAAAGGAAAGAAAGGTAGAGGGTACAGTTGAACAAAGGATTGATGAAGCAAGTCAGTTTTCAGATGAGCAATTGCAAAGTGAAGAGGGGGTTGATACAGCTAATCAGGATCCAGACCTAGGAAATGTTCCCCTTAGAGAAATACTTCTCAAACTGAAGGTTTGTGTCTTGTAAAGTGCATTTCTGGAATTTTCTATGTAAAGCATTAAATATTTTGTTATTATCTTTATATACAGATATCTTTGTTGAGATTTATGCTAATATAAATAGTCAGGAAAGTCATTTTTCTCCCGCAGTTTCAAGTTTATGAAATAATTTGGAAATGTTTATTTCTCCTGTAGCCAGAAGGATTAACTGATAATGAGGATGAACAGCCAAATGATTTCTCGGTAACTGAAGCTAGCATGGGAGAGGATGAAGAGGTGAGTTACAAGTCTGACAAATCAAGATGTTTTCTCGACAGTATAGTATATTCATAAGATAAAAAAAATATTCTAATAAAAAACAATATAATGACTTAAAGATACAATATAAAATGTAATATACTTGTTTGCTATTCTCATCCCTTGTTATATGATTTGTTTGCTATTTTCTTCCCTTGTTATATGATATGAGTTCATTCTTTAAAAATAAATCATGGAATATAGATCACTCGGTGAAAGCTTTACGTCCTGGGTTTCACAGGTATATGTTCGCTACCATTAAAAAATAAAGAATTAATCTACAAGTGACTTCCAACCACATGCAATACATTGTACACAATTATTTGAAAATTACTTATGAAAATTTTACAAAATGAATAAAATTGACACAACATGAAAAGAAAATTGATGGACAATAGAAGTACAGTGGTACCTCGAGATACGAAATTAATCCATTCCGAGACTGCCTTCGTATCAAGAGTTTTTCGTATCTTGGAACACATTTAACATGTAAAATGGCTAATCCGTTCCAAGCCCTCCAAAAACACCCCAGTAAATTATATTTCCAGGCCTAAAACACATGTTCTAGGGTTACGATGGAAGAAATATGACTCCAAAAAGGCAAAATACTGTACATACTTGAGTATTATTCAACTGCATATAATGTTCAACCCCATTTTTACTACATATATTAGGACTTTGGCATATGTCCCTTAGCAATAAGCCTAGCCTATGTTAGCGGTTGCTACTGTAGCCTAGTCTATGATTCTGACATCTAAACCTAAGAGCTAAAAGCTTAGAATATGCCAATAAAATGTATAAATAATCAGTATGTACTCATTTCAAATAATTATTAATTAATCATTAACTATAATACACAAACAAACAAAAAACAAACCTTCCAATCGATTGTTTACATTCAGATCTTACCCGTCTTACGAGTATGGAACGAGCGCCAAGCAATCATTTTTCCTAGCACACAGTAAGCCATAAATTGTCATTAGTATCTCTCTTCAACTAATGAAACCACCACACAGTATAATAACCATTCATTTCTATTCTTTATTCTATCTTTACTTAACGGAGATACCGAGTTACTGACAGCTATAATGAAACATACGTAATACGTATATGTAACGTAATAATAAAACAGAAGAAGAATTCTAAAAAATGCGTATTTGTTGGCAGTCTGATTTATTTTATATTTTATGATATCTAATTCACATTTTCATACATTCAACTTACCTGTCAGATATATACATAGCTATCGACTCCGTCGTCCCCGACAGAAATTCGAATTTCGCGGCACACGCTACAGGTAGGTCAGGTGATCTACCGGCCTGCCGCTGGGTGGCAGGACTAGGAACCATTCCCGTTTTCTAATCAGATTCTCTCTGTCGCTGGGAATGTAAACATATGTTTACTTTCCCTCCTGATTTGATTTTCGTGTTTCATCGCCATCGATCTTCTGGGCCAACTTTTACAGGGAAGTACTGGATCGGTGGTTCGGCATACGCTTTTAATAACTTTTTAATAACTTTTAATGAATTAACTTCGAAGTTTTCGAAGAATAGAGGATGTGTAACTACCGAAGTTTTCGGTAGACAATTACATAGTTTGCAAGAAAGGGAAATATAAATATTTATTCATTGATAAAGTGTAATAAATGTTAGAATTTGATTGAGGAAAATAAGGTAACTTCCTATTTGAGGAAGTCAGAAAAACATAGAACTAGATATGTTTTTTTTTTAGAAGCTTTAATAGCTCTCGTTCTGACGAGCAGTTAGAATATTAACAGTACTAGTAGTGTAGTTTCCTCATCACCTTCTTACTTCACAGAAACTACAAATTCATTTGCAATTTGAAGATAAAGGAATGTAGCTCAAGATACGAGCTATTATAAGGTAAGAAGTGATTATAGTGTTCCCCATTGCAATAGAGGGTGCGTCTGATCGGCTCTTGTCTCGCTCCCAGGCCTAGACCTCTTCCAAGCTCACAGGCCCAGAGGAGAAGGAATGTCGAAAGCCTTACGGAGGTTACAGAGAATCCCCACCGATCAGGCGTCCCTCGGCAGGTTCTGTAGGACGTCCCAGACTGCCAGGGATAGCCATTGGAAAGGCATCCTAATTCAATGTGTTCCCCTTATTATTATCGTCTTGACGAATAAGGAGAAGAAACATTCAACGGCGTAGATTAAATGAAGATGCAAGATAATCTCGTCTGGCTATCGGAACCTCAGAAGAGACGGAGAAAGGTAGACATCATTCGTTAACAGTTGCGGTAGAGGCATTGCCCTATCCGGGTTCGTCCCCCCATACAGTTGGACGGGGGGGGGGGGGGGCGCTCTATCCCATGGGGTTTGAAATAGTTATTTCAATAAATTCCTCATCGGTACATGTATATGAAAATATATCTATTCTGAGAAGAACAAATTAGATATTAAAGAATATTTGTTGATCGAATGAATTATATGGATCTCTTTTAGTGATTGCACATATATATACATGTATATATAACTTTTAAGCTTCTAGCTCCTTGGGCATGAAGCTCCGGTAACGAGGCTCAATGCGCCTAAAGCGTCTGAAACAAGGCGCAAAGCGCCTGAAACGAGGCGCAAAGCACCTGAAACGAGGCGCAAAGCACCTGAAGGGCCTGAATATAGGCGCAAAGCGCCTGAAGCACTATGAACCAGGATCTTCATCGGAAATGGAAGTCCTTCTCATTCAGAAGAAAGGGAGGGCTATGTCGAAAATGGAAGTTTTGTCGAATTCTAAGCAAGAACAAATGTACAAGAGATCGGAACCTTCCGCACACAGAACCTTCCGCACAAGCGGAACCTTCCAGAAGGCGGAAGATTCCAGATTCAAATAACCTTCCAGACGTACAGAACTTTCCAGGCGAGGATCGCCTTTCAGATGCTCGGAACTTTCCAACAAGAAAACTTTCCAAGCGCGATACGTCTGCTAGGATCCAGGAGTATTCTGATCACGATACTCCTCCTAGGCGCCAGGAGTATCCTGATCGGAACGCGATCCTCCTGCCAGTGCCAGGAGTGTTCCGATCACGATACTCCTCCCAGGCGCCAGGAGTATTCGGAACGCGATACTCCTGCCAGGCACCAGGAGTATTCCGACGAGCACGATACTCCTCCCAGGCGCCAGGAGTATTCGGAACGTGATACTCCTACCAGGCGCCAGGAGTATTCCGATCACGATACTCCTCCTAGGAAAGCGATACTTCTGCCAGGCGCCAGGAGTATTCCGAGCACGATACTCCTCCCAGGCGCCAGGAGTATTCGGAGCGCGATACTCCTGCCAGGCGCCAGGAGTATTCCGAGGACGAGGAGTATTCCGATTGCGATACTCCTCCCAGGCGCCAGGAGTATTCTAGGCAAGATACTCCTGCTTAGCGCCAGGCACTTTCTCCTACAAGAAGAGCCTGACAACCGCCAAGAGTCCTCCAGGCGAAAGGTGAAAGACATTCGAGGCTTCTCCTGATAGGGACGGGAGTTGTCGCACAGGCGGCCGTCGCCCTTGTCAGGATCGTCTTAATGCAATAAAGGCAAGAGCAAGTACGGCTTTTTCCAGGCAGGGACTCAAGATGTAGCACAGGCTGCCGTAGCCCTTGTCTGGTTAGAGTCGGTACTGCTAAAAGCCCTTCACCTTTTGAAAGGAAGCGCTCTCCTCCGGTTGCTCAATCTTCTCCCAACTTGAGGAATGGAAGATAGAGCAGAATTGTGAGAATTAGTTCAGTATTAGTAAGAGGATATTAAAATCATCCTCCTTCTAAAAAATAATGCAACCAACCATTTACAGAAAGAGGGGCAATCGTTTGGAAGTTGAACAAGATTCGTACGAGCTCTCATTCATTGATTAGAGGCTCTTCCAGATAAGAAAGGCGTAAAATACGGTCTTATCTCCAAGATAATAAAAGCTGGAGAGATTCTCTTCGATCCTCGGTTGTCATTTGCGATCTCTTTCGACTAATACTCATTCGGGATTATTGACGAAAAGAACGAAGAGAGTAAGATTTCCATTCTTTCTCTGCATGTCGGAAAGGAAAGAATGTTGTAGAAGGCTTGCTGTATACGACTACTGAATGACAAGTCATATACGCATACCATAGTTGCCTTTCTGGTTCGCTACGGATTTATCTATATCCTTACAGGATTTTCCTAGTAAGGACTTCGCTTAAAAGGTTTGTTACGACAATACCTACTCAGCTTCGGTATTTAACAAAGGTTGTTTGGCTTAAATTTGCATTATTGAGAGCTTTCTTAGACTCGAGAATAATTTTATTATATCCATTCATTGAAGGGAGTAACTGGCAACTCAGAATGAATGCAGCCAGGCAGTGAACGAGACGGCTGTAATTGTGAGCCAATCCAGTACCATCCGGTTCTCGGTCGTGAACGGTTGGTTACATCTCTCTCTCCTAAGGGATCGAATGCTTCACCATATATTCCCCCTACAATAAGGGACTTAACCACGAATTGAGGGGATTTTTAGGCAAACATGAATAACATCGTATTCGTTTTGCTAAGGATCTCTCTCTGCCTCGGCGAGGAAAGAATGTAGTAGAAAATTCACCTTAAGATAACGGTACGGTTAAGCCTTATGCACACACCGTGGTTAATTACAGAGTTCCTACTATCCTTATAAGAGTTTCCTAGATGAATGCTGTTTACCACAATGTGACGGTATTATAAATTATTTTAATTCGGCAGAGCACGATTTAACCTATTTGGAAACAGACAAGGAACGTAACGATCCTTACCAGGTTCGATGCGGGATTTTGCACGTCCGTGAGAACCTTTTTGATCGACGATAATAACTGTTAACGTATGTTTAACATTTATTGGAAAGAGTTGTCAGACCCTGCGGAAAGTATTCACAGATCTCTTCGCAAGGCAGAAGATGAACGAGCTTCTTATAGATTGCTTCCGTTTCCTCGAAACAAGAGAGGTAGCAAGATACGCCATCTTTAATTTAAGTAGGGGAATAAACTTTAGTCTTTTTTCCCCTAGTTATATATATTCTTAACAGATATTAAAATAAATGGGCGTCAAAGGAAGAAGATGAATGCATCATTTTGGCAATAAAAAGGTTGGATTCACAGAGGTCACGTTCTTCTTTCAGCATGTGTCGGAAGGTTTTTCTAAGAGAATAGAGATTTTATCGGAATCTATTATAAATATTGGACCTGTAAAACCTATCCACTCTGAGTCTGTCTGCGTGCAGACTGACCAGAAGTAAATATGAATGAGAGGATTTTTCAAGGGAAGTTTGATAATTCCTTTAAATATGTTAAAGACATAGAGTTGCTGCAGATCGTGCTAGATGGAAAGGGGAAACTGTCCTCTTCCGATACCTCTGTGAACCACATAATGGTTTTCTTCCCTTTCAGAGGGAAGAATCACCCTGGTATTTTATGCTATCAATGAACACAGTAAAAAGATATACTCTGTCTCGACAAAGAATATTAGAGATAGTAGAGAATTAAGATCTTCGGGATCTTATACAATACCTCTTTACGATAAGAGTAAGAGATCTTATACTTAGAATGGGATCCTAATTTGGGCCTCAGATTCCGTGTTCCGACAAGATGGAACTGCTCCTAATCAAATGTTTCTCTTGGTCCTAAATGATCAAAAGGACAAGGGAAATTTTGGGCTTTAGAATCTGGAATCAAATTCTATGAAGACTCGCCACTGGGTTCTGGCCAGCATAGTATGTTTGGCAAAAGAACTAAAGCCTTTTATTCCTGGATCAACGCTTTCAGATAGAGGTTTCGTTGTCCGGGTAATGTATTGACATTGTCATCTACAGAAGAAGACAAGGTTTAAACGTTTACTGACAGAGTCTTTGGAACGCGATGAGGGCTCAAACTACTTCCCAAAAGGGTCAGAGAGATACATTCAAGAGCTAGAAATCAGGAGTCCTACCAATTTCAGCTCAGAATCTCTTTAAGCTTCCAGGCTCCTTCCCTTCCTTCGGACAAGGATAGGGAAGCTTCTGCAACGAGAAAACTCATCAACATTTAGGAGGAGAACTCGTTAGCAACGGAAGTATTCAATAAGGATCCTCCTCGGAGGAAGACTTGTCTCTCGGACTTTTAGATCTCCTATCGTCTACTGGATGTAGCTGACTAAATTTTGATGAATGTGCAGGAGCAATTAGCGTCTTTGGTAGGAGTACTTTCTAAAGAGCCTACTCGTAAAAAGGATGACAGGCTTCCGATTAAGAGATCCAAATACCGATCTCCTGTCGGGCGCGACGAACCCTACAGGGGAGTTGTCGCACAAGCGGCCATCTCTGGGGGGAGCGGTGCGTTAGGCAGGCGAGACGTGGGAAAGGAAGTAACTCCTGCCAAGCGTCTGGCGCCAACTAGGAGCCAGGCGCCAAGTAGGCGCAAAGAGCCTGACTTTACTGTAGATCGTTCTAGGCCCAGATCTTCATCCAAGCAACAAGAGCCAACTGGAGAAGAGAGAACTCCTGATAGGAGTATACCGCCCGCTAAGCGCAATATACTTGCCATTCGAAAGGCGCATTCCATGAGCGATACTCCTACCAAGCCACAGGAGTATTCGGAACTAGATGCGCCTTCCATAGGTCAGGAGTATTTGGGAAGAGATACTCCTGCCAGGCGCCTTGAGTACTCTGACCTCGATACTCCTCCCAGGCGCCAGGAGTATTCTAGACTTTTTACTCCTACCAGGCGCCAGGAGTATTCGAAGCGCGATGTGCCTACCAAGCGCCAGGATTATTCTGAGCTTAATACTCCTAACAGGCGCCAGGAGTATTTGGAGCGAGATGCGCCTTCCAGACGGCAGGAGTATTCGAGGAGTGTTACGACTGTCAGGCGCCAGGAGTATTCCAAACAGGATACTCCTCGCGCCAGCCAGGCGCGAGGCGCCAGCCAGGCGCAAGCCAGGACGCTAGGCTTCATCCAGATGAGATCCAGTTCAAAGAAAGTCCTAGTCTTCTTTGAAACAATGGTGATCTCTAAAGCACTTCATAAGTGACTTGATGATACCTTCAAATAGCTGAGAATTTAAAAGCTCATGAAGTGCGAGCTTTTGCAAATTCTTGTTCTTTTTGTAACAATATGTCAGGAAGACATATTAGCTTTAACATATGAGAGATGCAACTATGTGTTGACTGCTCATTACACGAAGGACTTCAAGTTAACCTACGGGAGATCCTTCTCTCTTGGTTTATACGTATCAGCGGATACGTTGCTGGGATAAGGAGCCGACACTGATCCTTTAATAATGAGTTGAATTTATTTTAACTTAGTGATTTTTTTTGAGGTTTGAAAGGAGTTTGGGGGATAACTCTTTTTCAATTTTAGCGCGAACCCTCATGTTAGGAACAGGTGATCGGGATCGGTGTTGCGCTCCTTAGTTATGCCAATAGGCATAGGCATGTTGTCATATAAGCGGATTAGCACCCATTGACAAATGCCAATTAGGCTCGACCAAGTAAGTGGATAAGACCCCATCGGTAGACCCACAAGAACTCTTGGCCACAGATCACTATCTTGCTAAGGCTCTTGAGACAAAGCAGACTCCTATGCAATAGCTAGGAAGTCGACCCTTCGTCTAGAAACACAGAGGAACCAAGGTCTATAAATACCTACAACACATGTTGTTTACCTGTCTAGTCAGGAGTTAGCTGTCTCTTGCCCTCCACCAAAGGGTGTCAATCAGCTATGTATATATCTGACAGGTAAGTTGAATGTATGAAAATGATATTGTTATGATACAATAAAGTTTCATACATACTTACCTGGCAGATATATACGATTGAAGACCCACCCAGCCTCCCCGCAGGAGACAGGTGGAAGAGAGAATCTGATTAGAAAACGGGAATGGTTCCTAGTCCTGCCACCCAGCGGCAGGCCGGTAGATCACCTGACCTACCTGTAGCGTGTGCCGCGAAATTCGAATTTCTGTCGGGGACGACGGAGTCGATAGCTATGTATATATCTGCCAGGTAAGTATGTATGAAACTTTATTGTATCATAACAATATCATTTTTTTTTATTGTATGTATTGCATTTACTCATTTCAAATAATTATTAAGTAACCATTAACTATAATAAACAAACAAAAAAAAGCTTCCAAACGTCTGTTTACATCCAGCACTTATGAGTATCGAACGATCGCCAAGCAATCACTTTTACACAGTAAGCCATAAATTTTCATTATCTCTCTTCAACTACTGAAACTTCCAAACAGTATAATAACCATTCATTTCTATTCTTTATTCCATAAATTTTCATTATCTCTCTTCAACTACTGAAACTACCAAACAGTATAATAACCATTCATTTCTATTCTTTATTCTATCTTTACCTAATGTTTTTTTTTATTAAATGTATTGCATGAATACTAAGTTTTTCAATTTACAGCAACCTTTTACCAATAGAATACTTAAAGCACAAGGGGTAGATGCTGACCAATAGGAGAGCAGGACCTTATGGGGTGACTAGCATCAGGAACCAATGGGAGAGCGGGAGGATGGTGGCGAGTTTACTCAGTTGGCGGCGCGGGAGTTTTAAAATTGTTCTCGGTGGTCCGGGCGAATCTCGGGACTTTATAGCAACAACCTTTCGTATCTTGAAAACTTTTCGTATGTAGAGCAGTAAAATTTTTCGTATTGGCTTTCGTAATTTGGATTTTTCGTAAGTTGAGCCTTTCGTATCTCGAGGTACTACTATACTACATAAAGAATTGACTGACTTGAGTGGTTGGCAGGTAAAACCTCATAAGAGGAAGGGGAGCTGGATTTTTGGAGGGGCTTAAGAGGAATTCATCACGTTACCCGACAGACTATATAGTGGTGCCAATGTATTGTTTTTGCCCTGCAACTGTTTAAATTGAGTTAAAAAGATTTTTTTTTTTTAAATTGCATATTTTAAGGCGCCTAAATTATTGTTTAGTTATGAAAGTGCCCAAGTTGATTTTGAGACTGCTAAGTAAGTTAGGAACTCTTAGTTATCATGATGATTGCAAAGATGAATCCCATTTGTTTTAGAAAATATTAACCCTAGAATAAATTTGTTTGTGAGTACCAATTTGTGTTAATGATAGTCACTAGCTTTCAAACAGCAGTTGTTCCTACACTATATGCAAACCGTCGGTCCTTTACTATAGGAATTACTTAAGGTGTAGCCCGGACATAGCCGCTGAATTCTTTGACATGGCGGTTTGGTAGTTAACTACCAGTCCCAGCGTGAGTGTAACAAATTTTTGTGTGTGTACGGAGTACTCTGTTTGGTCTATGACAGTGGGGGAAGTTTGCTAGGAGGAGGAAAGACATTAGAAAGACTATCTGTGATGGGAGTAAGAGACCTCCCACCACACCTAGGTACGTACTAACCTCACTTCTTCCTTTGTATTTACCAATCTCCTGACAATCTTCCCGTACTCGCTGTCGCCCCTTCAGGAGAGGCTTCATCTTCTTCTGTCCCATCCGACAAGTCAGAGAGGGAAGAAAAATGGGAAGGGGAGCTGTAGTTCCAGACCTGGTGATTGCCCCTTGGGGGCCTCCCCTCACTTCGAAGGTATACTTTGGAACGAGGGAGGGGTGACCCCTTTTATTAATATCTGAACTTTTTACTGCCGCAGGTGAGGTGTCAGACTTAGAACTAGCGTGGACTTCTTGGGGAATAGCTTATCATTCAAGGCTTGCTGTTACACCTCAATATGGGTGCCGGCAGCACACCTGGTATGGTCTTGTCACTTGACAAATTTATTGCCTACAGTGGTATGGGGACCAGATTATATCTACAGCTTATCATTGCTAGCTCATGTCCCGATGCCACAAAACATTCTGCTTGTTCCTGCATCTGTTCCTGCTCCTGTCCCTGGACCTGCCCGTGTACCAGCTCCTGGACCTGATGAGTCATCTGCCGCCCCTTGGGGGATCCTGACAACTCTACTGCAGAAGCTGTCGAAGAGGAAGGCAAAGAAGAAGAAGAATCCAAGAAAGTGTTGTCGTCTTCAGCTTCGTCTTTGTCCTCGTCGTCATTACCTGCTGCCTCCTTGCCTCCCATTTTGGAAGCTTCACGGCATACAAAGGGGAAAGTAGCTTCTCCACCCCTGAAGAATGTTTATGTCCCGTTGGAGGGACTACCAATGACCGGACTGGTAGTTAACTACCAAACCGCCTTGTTAAAGAATTCAGCGGCCGTGTCCAGGCTATGCCTTAAGTAATTCCTATAGTAAAGGACCGAGGGTTTGTGTATAGCGTAGAAACAACTGCTGTTTGAAAGCTAGTGACTCATTAGTGCAAATTGGTACTCACAAACAAATTTATTCTAGGGTTAATATTTCCTAAAATAAAAGGGATTCATCTTTGCAATCATCATGATAACTAGGAGTTCCTAACTTACTTAGCAGTCTCAAAATCAACTTGGGCACTTCCATAACTCAACACTTCAGTTTAAGCACCTCTCATGGACTCTCCTGCTTCTTTGGAAGCAGGGACTGAGACGCTGTCCCCAGGGACCAGGATCTCTGGGGCCTCTGGAGCTCAAACCAAGGTTTGTTCTCCAGCCTCTGCTAACAAGGGTACTGCTGGAGGGACAGGGACCGTGTCAGAGTCTCATTCACGAGAGTCTCCAAATATATGACCACCTTGGAGGAGGTACATCCACAGTCAATGAAGGGGAGTTCTCTCCTCACCATGGCAGTGGCACGGGGCAAGAGTAGGGGTCAAGCCATGGCTCAGACCCACCTGTGAAGACCAAGCTTGGTTCTTCTACAGGGGCCAAGAGCCAGGATCGATGTTGCTGTTCTTTGGAGTAAGGCATATGGAGAACTAAGAGGAGGTCCCCTGTACAGCCCTCTTCGTATAAGGTTTTTGACCTCAAAGAGGGCTGGGTTGCGTCGTGAGAACGATGCACAACCTGTCTGGTAGGGACCCCACCGGACATACGCCCACGTCGTTGAGGAAGGATCTAAGGGATTTGGTGAGGTTCTCTCTCAGGGGAGAGTTGATCAGGAAGACCAGTCTCTCAAAGGGCTCGAAAGTCCTCTACCCAGAGACTCGGACACCCCTGAGATTCAGAGGACTTTTGCAGTGATTGTAGTGCTGATATGTCAGCATGACGATCTTAGGGAAATACCATGGCCTTCTCTATTGAGGGAATGCTCCAATTGTCTCGAAGCCTTTTGAGGTACCCAAGAGGGAACCCAAGGCCTTGACGGGGCTGCTGTGGTTGGGCCTGGCCGAAGGTGTATTGGAACAGGTGAATGACCTTGTCCCTAGACAAGAGAATTCACTTAAGTCCAATCATTAGGACAAGCTACTTCCTCCTCCTCCTCTACCTGCACGATCTAGCAGAGGCATGGCTCCCACCAGGGCTCCTGCTAGCAGAGGCGCTGCTATCACCAGTGCTGCTACCAGTACCAGTTTTGCTACCTGTACCAGTCCTGCTAGCACACACCCTTGTAGAAGCCTCTACCAACAACCAGGTCCAGGTTTATCTGGTTCCTACCAGGCACTAGACAGCTAACCTAATTCTCAAGAGACAAGATGGTGTCCTCTCTTGAGTTACAAGGTCCCTTTGCCCGAAGTCGGTACTGGTTTTTACGAACAGACCCCTGCTGGATTCCACCTCTCTCTTAACAAAGGACAGGTAGATGCTACAATAGCCAAGCACAGGGAAAATCTCTCGCTGGCTCTCCTGCTTCTTCAGAAGTGGGAACCGAGACACTGTCTCTAGGGACCAAGGTCTCAAAGGCATCTGGAGCTCGAACCAAGGTTTGTTCTCCAGCCTCCTCCCCCAAGGGCTCTATGCTCGAGGGACAGGGACCGTGTTGGGGTCTCGTTAGTTAGCATTTCCGAATGTACGACCACACAAGGAGGACGTACATCCACAGTCAATGAAGGGGTCTCTCCTTGCCATGGCAGTGGCACGGGGCGAGACCAGGGACCAAGCTGTGGCTTGGACCCACCTGTCAAGACCAAGATTGGTTCCTCTACAAGAGGAGGTCCTCTATATGGCCTTCTTCACTGAAGGTTTCGACCCCGAAGAGGGCTGGAATGTGTCGGGAGGATGATGCAAGTCCTCGCCAAGCTGCTGGCAGCGTCACTGGTAGCCACAGCTCTGGTAGCCAAGATGCTGCTAGTCACGTCACTGCTAGCCACATCACTGCTTGCAATGGCACTGCTACAGCAAGGCAAGAACCTCTACATGTACCTCAGGAAAGCATCTTGCCAAGGCGATCATGCTCTCCTAGACCCACGCCCTTGCTGTCATCGCTGGTTGACACAAGGACACGACTCATCCAGCCCAACAGCAGCGCTGTTAGGGGGAATGAAGGCATCCATCCTCCTCTCCTATTCCCTCTGCTTCCTCGGGCTACACTAGGAGAAGAAGTATATAGAAGACGCTGAGCAAGACACTATAGAAGTTGGGTCGGACTGGTCCCCAGGATTCGACAGACGGGTCTTTCTCGTAGAGAAGACCTTTGGGGGGGGGGATGGAGACCAGCAATAGATCTTTCTCCCCTGAACCGATTTTTAGCCAGATTCAGTTCAAGATGGAGGTAACACAGACAATGTTTTTTTCTATCAGGGAGAATGACTTCATGCTGATGGTGGACTTATGTAATGATAGCTAGGAGAATGTTAGGAATAGCATAAATATAAAAGAAAGAGAACCATTAATAGATAAGTGATAGACAGAGAAAGAGAGAGAGAAAACGAATAATAGAGAAACGAGAGAGAGAGAGAGAGAGAGAGAGATACTTGTCCTTGGTGGATTATGACTTAGTGAGTCACAGGACGTAGGCGAGACTGCAGTTACAACAAAGGCAGGGTTGTTATCAATCATGAACCCATGAAAACTCTCACCTGTGACCTGATCTTTCACCTCGCACCGGAAAGGCTCAACTTCCGGGACTTCCGGCAACTTGAAAGCGCCACTCTCAAGAGGAGGGATTAGCAATTAGCCACACCCAAGAGGGGGCCAGTGAAGAAGAATCAAGAATCAGGTGGGAACAGAAACAAAGGACCGCTTGAAGGTGGACCTAGAAGACTGGCAATAGCTGGAAGCAGTTAAAGCAAGAGAAAGAAAAGAACCACCCAAACAACTGTTCTGAAAAGAAGGTCAGATACCCAGAGCAGTAGCGGTCAAGATAAACTTCATTTCGATTCGTAGTCTTAATTGTTAAACTTATATTGTTACTATAGTTCTAATGTGTGAATGAAGAAAGAAACCTGCATTGCATCTCGCTTAAAACCCTCCTGAGAGACTATAGCAACTAAAAATAAATAAATCAAGAAACAATAAAGGATCTATAAACTAAAACAAATAAGAAAGAAGATCATTACACTTGGAGGATGCGTATTTCCAGATACCCATCCACAAATCCTCATGCAAGTACCTCCACTTCGTCCTTGCAGAGATGGTCTACCAATTCAGAACACACTGTTTCAGACTCGACTGCTCCCCAGGTGTTCCTAAGTGTTCAACCTAGTCTCAGCTTGGACGCATTCGCACAAATTACGTCTTTTGAGGTATCTCGACAATTGGCTGGTCCTGGCGAACCACGCAAACTCCCGTTTGCGGTTGATACAGGATGGGAATCGACTCCTCAGGTTTATCCAGGATCTGAGAGATCCTGATTAATCACGAGAAGTCCGATTTCGACCCCAAGCAGGGGACGTGGTACCTGGGCATGCTGATAAACAAGAGTTCCCCTGGAACTCTCATACCAGCACGTTCAAGGGGGGCCCAGTGTGGTGGTTCCTGTTCTGACAGGAACAACCTGCTCGGCTCTGGCTGGTCGTGATAGGTCGTCTGTTGTCTCTGAAGAATTGAATGCATCAACCAAGGATGGAGCGCACACCTGGAGGAGTTACGGACTGCATGGGTGTGGGAACTTCACGACAAGCACCTTCACATCATCCTGAAACTCAAGGCAGCCTTCTTGGTTCTCCAAGAGTTATGGGAACATGTGATAGGGGACACTGCAGTAGTGGCGCACATCAACAAGCAAGAGGGATTCACCTCTCTAAAGCTTCATCAATTGACAGTGCAGGTGCACGAGTGGGCTACAGCACATTCGATAGAGTTGTCAGCCAGATACATTCCAGGCAAGAGGAATGTAATGGCAGACAAACTCACCTGCCAAAATCAGGTGGTAGGGACTGAGCGGTCTCTTCACCAAGACGTGGCGGAAAGGTTGTTCAGCCTTTGGGGGCGTCCAGCCAGACTTACCCGCCACCTGATTCAACAGGAAGCGAAATAGCTTCTATTCCGTTGTTCTGGACCCATGGGCAGCTGTGGAGGACGTGTTCCAACATCAGTGGGACATCCTCAAAATTTACGCTTTTCCCTTATTCTATCTGATTCAAGCAGTGATCGGCAGGGCGCTGATCACCCCAAATCTTGAAGGATTCTGGTGGCACTCAAATGGCCTCAGGCCGTTTGATATCTCGAGCTTCTGGCTCTTCCCCCATGGCAGAACCTGCTGTGCCAGCCACAGGCCAAACAATACCATGTTATTCCTGTGTCTTCACGGCTGGAGGATATCCACCATCTCTTGTGAGCGAGACTATTTTACTTCCGAGCAGACAGAGATGGCAGGACCTCAGATGGTCCTCTGCAGTATACCAGAGAAAGTGGGCCGTCTTCTGTTGTTGGTGTCATAGACAGGGTATCTCTCCGGTCAGAGCCACTCTTCAACAGGTCATGGATTTCCTCGTCTCCCTTTGCCAAGAGAAACTCTCTCCCATCTCAACTGTAAAGACTACTGAGCTGCACTGGTCTTAGTCTTGAAGCTGAAGGGTATTGAGATCTTGTTTTCTTTCGAGATATCATTACTCATAGGAGTTTCGAGAGGTCTTGCCCACCCAGGGAACTAAGACCTCCTGAGTGGGACGGGAATCTCATGTTGCGGAGCCTGACTAGCGCCCTGTATGACCCCCTTCGAGAGTACTCAGACAGGGATCTGACCATCAAGACAGTCCTTTTGCTTGCCCTGGCATTGGCGAAGAGAGTGGGCGAACTGCATGGTTTCTTATGACGTAATAGTGGGTGGGGATCAGTTACACTTGACTCTGTCCCGAACTTCAGAGTGAAGAATCAGAATCCAGCAGCCCCTGACGCCAGATTCAAGTCCTTCACCATCCCCTCCCTAAGCAACTTCATTTATGATGATGGCTTCGAGAGACAATCAGGAAGGCATGCTCTGCTGCTGCTGATGACGGTACACTTTGTCAGAAGAGTTCATGAGGTTAAGGGTACTGCCCCATTCCCTCACATTCCATAGAACCTGTCGGTTCATTAGGTTTTGAAGACAGGGGTCTGGGCACATCAGACCACCTTCTCTTTCATTACCTTTGGGATATTACCCACAGGTCCTTGGACACTTCCTTGGGACCAGTGGTGGCTGCTCAACAGGTTGTGTAACTTAACCCAGCTCCTAAACTGAACAGGATTGCATTTTGCCTCGTTTTACGGTACGTTTGAGCATGACTGTGGAGAGACTGGCTCCCCATTCTTCCTACTCTTTCCCTTCAGGTAGAGTAATGTGGACCGTTACATGCTGGATCGAGCAATCGATGCAGTTAATACACTCCTTGGAGTAACCTGTCTTATTTGATTTGATTAGTTAATAGAAGTAATATCCGCCCCTTCCCTTCACAAGGCAGGGAAGAGAGACCTGGACATAAGACACACTCATAACTTGTATTTGCCTTAATGTCTCCGAAATAATGGTTCTTAGCTTTCTCCTAAGGGGGACATACATTCTCCTCCTTATGAGTAAATCCAGAAGACGACTATGATCTTGCAGTTTTTTTTAACTCCGATCAAAAGTCAGTGGCTGGATTCCCTTCCTCGCTCTTACGACCAGGAAGGAAATCTCAGGTAGGCTGAACCCCAGTTCACTGGCGATCACTCAGATTTCACTCACCAATCATCGAGTCTTCCTGTAGTAAAGGACTGAGGGTTTGTATATAGCGTAGGATATCACTCGAAACCAAGACGCCAACCATGATATCTCAATGTACATTCGAAAAAAAATTATTAGCTTTTGCTACAAATTCACTTACATGATATACGAATTATTCCATTACTGGTAATTCCTGTTATCACTTAAAACTTGTTTTATCATTCTATCATGTCTTTATCCCATATTAACCTGTAATAATTACAAAAATAACGATAAGAGATAGTAGTTATCGAAAGCCGGTCACGAAACACTCAAAACCAACGCCGAGACTGAAGTTTTGCCGGGAATTTTTGCTTTTTTCCACGTCATAAACCTTTTAACCAATTAAGTAACGGGATTCTAATGATGTCATTGTGATGTAATAACATTTAGCCAATGACACTCAAGTATTGATACGGCATCATAGAGCACGGTACTGGTGTAAGAAATCTGTCTCTAAAAGTATTGGCGCGCGGTTCAAATCGGGCCACTAAAGTGGCTCAGCGTCGGGAGTTGGAAAGCCAGAAAAGTGGCTCCTCGTCTTTAGGGGGTTAAGTAATTCCTATAGTAAAGGACCTCAGGTCTGTATAGCTAGGAAAAATATAATTTACTTTTAAAGATTGTGATTTTAATATGTAGGACTTTTTTAGTTTCTAAAAGATTCCCATACTATTTGAACCAAAAGTTTCATTTTATTGTTAGGTCTGTACATACCCCTAGACCCAAAACCTAAGCTAACTGGGACACTCATTTACTCCATTTTGATTGATGTCCATTATTAACTTTTTTAACTAATTTATAATGGCTATTTCAGACTCAGATATTTTATATTTATTTAAACATATGAGAAGTATTTTATAAGAATTAGAAATAATTGCAATTGTACTAATTTTCATCAAGTCAAATGGTACTATGATTTTAATGAAATTCAATATCATAGACTGTATGGGTTGTTCAAGTAAATGAAAAGTGCTGTAGCTTGATTAAAGGCAATTTTAAAAAGGCATATTTCTTAGCAAGAGAAATTTGTAATCTTATATTTATTGAAAAGCTATCCACCCCAGCTGGAGTGTAATATGGTGTGTGTTGTTTAAACAGAAAAGAAGATAATTCCTATAGGTGCATGTTTACTTCAAAGTAACTTTTATATTAGTTTCTGTGTGAAATTAACTGAACTTCATAAAATTGTAATGGAAAAATTGGTTAGAGAAAATTAATTACTCTATTTGCAGAGTTCTTAGTAGATTGTATAAAAAATTTTGGAAAGATGGAAAAAATCTGCTTGTTGCATTTTGATCACGAGAGTTTCAAGGGGATAAATGATGCTAGTTAATCTTATCTTTACTAATTTAAAAATAAATAAGTTTTTTATATTGTAATTGAAGGTCGAGGAAGAGATACTGGTTTCTTCAGGCTCGGCAGAGAAGCAAGAATATGGTCTGGATGGCAGCAGTGCAGATGGTAATAAAAATGGAAGTGGCAGTAGTAGCAACATCAGCAAGAAAGCAGTGTGCTCCGAATTAAATGTAACTGAATCTGCAACAGGAGATGTCGAGGTGAGATTAATTTGGTTCTACGCTGAAAAATTATGTGTATTTAAAACAATGTTAAGGGTTATTATATGCAAAAATGATGTAAGGCTTCAGTTCCAAGGTATTTTAAGTATGCAGTATACGTATATTAGTTTGTTAGGAAAATATACATTATTTCTTTTGTTATAGACCAGCTGTATAAGAGCTGAGAATGTAAGCTTAGTGATATGGTTAAACTATTTTTTATATTTTACCTAGTATAATGTTCTTGTTTGTGTATAGAAGCCTGACTTTCAGTGTACCAGTCTTCAGAAAACCTGATAATTTTCCAGGTTTCACAAGTAGAGTATTTGCTCTGTTTCCATTTGGGCTATTCAGAAAAACTGTTTGGAGCAAAAATTTGAGTCATTTTGTCCATTCAGTTAATTTTGAGTGAATGGCATTATTCTATGGAGGCTCATCTCCTCCCATTGGGCTCTGCAGCTTCTTTCTTGCACCTAGGAGAAAGATGAAGTAGTAAATGAAGCAGATTGAATATACGTATTACATTTATAAGGCTAGTGTGCTGGCTCGCAAATCTGTGATTTGTAGGTAAAGCAACACTACAAAAAGAAGTGCATGCTGTGGTACACTTATATATTGCTATTCACTTTCGTGTCAAAACAGCAGTTACAAAATGTCAGCAAACCTAATTGTGAACAAAATTCTTTTTTGTGGTATGCAGTGACATCCAAAGATGGCAAGTATAGTAGGGAATGAAATAGCACCCTGAAAGGATACAATGCTTGGTAAATTCTTGCCACAAAAGTACAAAGTATACAATAACATTACAGTTTCAATTGATAAATAGTAATCCAATGCTTGGTAAATTCTTGCCACAAAAGTACAGTGTACAATAACATTACAGTTTCAATTGATAAATAGTAATCCAATGCTTGGTAAATTCTTGCTACAAAAGTACAAAGTATACAATAACATTACAGTTGCAATTGATAAATAGTAATCCAATGCTTGGTAAATTCTTGCCACAAAAGTACGAAGTATACAATTACATTACAGTTTCAATTGATAAATAGTAATCAAATGCTTGGTAAATTCTTGCCACAAAAGTACAAAGTATACAATATCATTACAGTTTCAATTGATAAATAGTAATCCAATGCTTAGTAAATTCTTGCCACAAAAGTAGAAAGTATACAATAAAATTACAGTTTCAATTGATAAGTAGTAATCCAATGTTTGGTAAATTCTTGTTACAAAAGTACAAATAGTAATAGAAATTTACCATTTATCAGTTGTTTGCATATGTTTCACCTGTTTCTTAGTGAAATGTTGCAAATTTCACATTTTGTAGTGTATACTCCTGCATCTGGTCTATAATTACACTGTATATGGTATTCCTGATGGGATTGTTGTAATTGAACACTTTGCAACCATGTTATGACAAGGCAATACTATTATGATTATCTTATTCAAAAAATGGATGGCAGTTAGAATATGCAAGGACAGCATACACTGTATAAAAGAGCCACAATTTAAATTACATATCCTTTGACTAGGTGGTCAATAAGCCTAAAAAACTAAAGAATTTTGTTTAGTAATGATTAAAAAGATGGGTATTGTCTAGGTATTCCTTTGTACAGCAAGTTATGATAATTGTACCATCTTTACTTATTGGAAGTTTATAAAAGTGTCAGATGAGATCAAATTCAGAAATTTTTATAAATGCATGAAATACTAATGAGCTTTATTATAAGAATGAAAATGATGAATAAATGAATTGAAGATTAAACATAGAAGAGGAATTCTGACTAGCAACTGAGGTCAACCCTTATGCTTATGTTTATAAAGAATATCAGAATAGCCATAATTTCAACTTCTGAATTTTAAAGATATAAAATATTAAGAATCTGGTTTCCAGTATAAAATTAACCTTCTGGCCAGTCAGTCAATTAATCAGATTCTAGCTTTAAAGATAAACCCTATCTCTAAGGAGTTTAGCTAATTTTAGTAAAAAAAATTTCAGATCTGACCCCATATTTTTAACTGAAATTACTTAAAAGTTTAATTTGTTACTACTATTTTAAAGTAAAAGTTCATGTTAGCCATCTAATTAATGTTAATAAAACCATTAGATGTAATATACTAAGAGGAATTTCTGTCATTGATTTATTCTCATATACTTTCAGATCATCAATGCTACTCTTCTTATGAAACTTCTACAAGGAAATCCCAATATAACAAATAGATCAATAGCTGCCCCCTGTCATCTGATATATTTCTTCAGTCCATATTGTCCTTTCTCAGTGGCAGGTTCTCCTTATGTCAATGCAATGGCACGCTCCCTCAAAAACATCCCTGTTTATGGTCTAGATAGCATCGAACATCATAGGTAAGCACTACTTTCCCTGGTCATGTTACATGTAACAAGAGAACACCTAAGAAACATGATATATTCAACTTTAACTAGAATTCAGATATAAACTGTTGCTAAAGGTTAACTTTTAAATGATTTAAGATCAAACCAAACCTTTATTAAAAGCTTTGACTTAAATTTACATTCACGTGCACTGGCTTCAAGTTTGTAAACATGACTCGGCCTATATTTTTGTTCCCAGTCTGTATGTATAATTTATAACATGGCTTTAAATTACCTGTCTCTTTACTGCAAGTAAAATGCTTCTGACCCTATGCAAAGGCCTCTTAAGATTTATTATTTTAATTGTGGTAGTTTTGAATGACTGGAAGTAGGATTTCTATATTGCTCTTTATTATGGTTTTCTCAGAATAAATCTCTGTGCTTTGACTGGTGTTGCTGAATATGTAGAGAATATAATAGTCATTAGTGTATTTAAAAATTGCCAGATTAGTAATTTTGCTGGATTACAGAGTAGTTAGGTTAGAACTTTTAATAAAATTGATTTTATGAAAAATTGCTTCAGAAAGACTTAAAAAATATCATCAGTTTGAAAGATCATGCAAGCAACATAGTCTTTTTTACAGAACAAAAAATATATACAAAATTGCCTTAATTCTGACTCCAAAAGTAAACTTCAAAGTAACGATGAAAATCTTTCAGATTCACAAAAAAAAAAAAAAAAATATATATATTGTAAAATTTAATTTCTTACATCAAACTAAATAATACAAAGTAAATCTCAACTTTATCTTTTACTTGGCTTATTGGTTGGAATAAAATGATAAAACTTATGGAGCTGTTGATTCAGATGTTTGGTGGCAAGGTAACCTTCACATTCTGGCAATCGTATTTGTTTTGTTTTCTCTTCTCTCTTCTCTCCATGTAAATCATTACTGTATTGCTTCATCTGGGATTCCATGAACTTTGAGGTGGCATTTTAAATGAAACTGGAGTTTACTCACTTCTTTGCAAAGTTTGTAGTGCTTCACTGCATTGTTTTCTGAAACAGAACAAAGTAACTCATAAAGTTGCATAAATATTTTTTATGACGATGAAAAACTTTCAAAAACAATTAGATTGAGGTGGATGAATCCAGACTGAGAAAAGATTGGCAGTAACATATATAGTACTTACTACAGCCAGCGCAATAACAGCAGTACAGCAACAACAGTAACTATCCAACATCAGCAACAGAATATTTCTTTCTTATGAAAAGCATACATGCATTTTGATATTAATAGCTGTAATCTTCCCTAACACCCAGTTGGCATTTCTCCTAAAGTTCCTTCATTTTTAAAATTTTTAATTAAATCATATTTATTATTGTGTGGCAAAAGCCAGTGAAAACCCAGTTTGAGAAAACTTAATAAAACCTTAGTAACTAACTCCAAAAACCCATTATGTATGTTTAGAATAAAATCTTGGTAACTAACTCCAAAAACCCATTATGTATGTTTAGACATTCTTCACCTAAGCCTAGTGTACAATAGTAAAATGTAATGTTTAGGGGAAGTGCTCAAAATATTGATTTACATTAGGAAGGCAAACATCAAAATTACTCCTAGCTTCTCCCTCTTCTTATTTTAAAATGAAACTTCAGCTGTCTCTGGGCCTAGTCTGGGAGTCTGCCTTGAGCCTTATGCTGTTGTGACTTATTTTCTTATTTACTCAATAAGGTACTCATTAGCGCTGAGGCAGCTACTTTATTTTTTAAAAATAAAATTTATAGTCTCACTTAAATATTGGTTTGGAAATTTTCTGCATATAACTTTGTAGTTATGAACACATAGTTGTTCATCAAGACTGTGTAAATAGAACCAATTATATTTATGAATTATTACTACTACAGGCAGTCCCCGGGTTACGACGGTCTCGGCTTACGACGTTCTGAGGTTGCGACGCTTTTCAATTATATTCATCAGACCTTTATTTCCAGGGTTACGACGCCTACAACACTCATCTGGCAGATGAAATATGACACCAAAAATGCAAAATAATCAATATTTGAGGGTTTTTTTGATGGAAAAATGACATAAGAATGCAGTTTACATAGTTTTCAATGCACCCAAAGCATTAAAAGTAAGGTTTGTTCATGAAACTTACCTGACAGATATATATATAGCTGTATTTTCTGAAGTCCGACAGAATTTAAAAATTCGCGGCACACGCAGTGGGCGGCCAGGTGGTAGTACCCATTCCCGCCGTGGGAGGCGGATATCAGGAACTATTCCCATTTTCTATTCATATTTTTTCTGTCGCCGGTCGGTAAACAACTGTTTACAGACCTCCGCCTAGGATTTTGAAAACTTCATTAGCCGCTTAAGTATCCTAATTATTCTTTCGATTATTAATTGGATTTGTGGCTAGGCATACGCTATCGTAAATTTTTTCATTGCATTTGATGTCTGAAGCTAGTTAGCCTAGTTTCAGACTTTGTTGTCTGCATGGTAAGGTGAGGTTACCGGAACTTTCGGTAGACACTCGCTTAGTATATATGACGTTTACATGTTTTCTTTGCATAAGTTCAATGTAATTAGTGTAATGTGTGACTGATTACGGAAGAAGGAGGATTCATGTACGCATTTTAGAGCGTGTTAGAATCAGGAGTTTTCCTCCACATTATCTTGATAAAACTATAGAAAGGTAAACAGAAGTTAGAAATAATGAACCTTCTAACCTCCTGTAGATTTTATTTTGCCTAACCCTGTGGTATGGCTTACGGGCCTAGAAGAAGTGTCTGCTAGAGGATTACATCAAGTAATCTTAGACTAAAGTGCTCGCTCTCCAATCAGTGTTGTGAAGTGTAGTGCCCCTTGTGTTGTGGAGGGGGCGTCAGATCGGCCCCACCCCTAATGCCTCTAGGCCTGGACCTCTGTCGGACTCCCAGGACTCAGGGAGAGGGCATGTCGAAAGCCGCAAGAGGGGTGGTTACGGGGGCTCCCCACCGATCTGGCGTCCCTTCGGCAGAACCTGTTGACGCTTCCCAGGCTGCTAAAGATCGTGCACGTGCACGAATCTTGAAGGATTGCTTCTCGTCCTCCGAGGCGTCCTCCCCGCGCAAGGGTTGGAGCTCTCGGAAGGACTCGCAGCCCTCTAAGAAGCTTTAGAGGAAAAAGGATCGCTTCACGTGCCTCTCTCTCGTTAGGAGGGAACGTCAGATCGGCCCCATAACGCCTCTAGCCTAGACCTCTGTCGGACTCCCAGGAAACCAGGGAGAGGGCATGTCAAAAGCCGAAGGAAGGTTACGGGTTTTTCATGCTGATCTGGCTTCCTTTCGGCAGGTCCTGTTGTCGCTGCCCAGGCTGCCGAAGATCGAGCACGTGCACGAATCTTGAAGGATTGCTTCTCGTCCTCCGAGGCGTCCTCCCCACACAGGGGTTGGAGCTCTCGGATGGACTCGCGCCCCCTAAAGAAGCTTTAGAGAAGAGGACGCTTCACGTCCTCTCTCTCTCGTCACGAGAGGATGAAAGAGTCCTGTGCCCGGTCAGGGCTCTCGAGTTAATTTTTAACATAAACGCGGAAGTAAGAGGTCCTTCGGGTAATGTATGGTGCTTCAGGTAAAGAGACCCAACATTTACCCTTTTCGAAGAATGCACTGGCTCTTTTCCTAAGGGAAATATTAAGGAGGCTCATTCATCTTGCCAGAAGAGTGATTTGAGCCTCCTGCGAGTGAACGCTCATGAAGTTAGAGCTGTTTCAACCTCGCTAGCATTCCAAAAGGATTTGGTCTAGATTCCACCTTTTGGAGGAGCAACTCAGTATTCGTCTCCTCTCCTAATGGCGCTCCGTATACGTTATGTAACGTTCGCTTTACTTCGAAAAAGCAAGCTGATAAGTTTGACGTCCGGCAAGCTGCTTTGCACAGTCAAACAACTTATGTCTCTGGTTCGGCATAAGAAGGGCAATTTAGACGTGAAGAAGTTTTTGGAGGTGCTCGACGTCCTATAGTGGAGACATTCTCCAGGACGCTCGGCAAGCACCTTGCGAGGGTGTCTTTCGGACGCTCGGCGTTCCTTTGCTGAGTGCGTTTCTGGAGATGGTCTTTTGCATTACTAAGACGCAAGTTGTCGCACAGGCGGCCACTGTCTTTGTAAGAAGGTATGAAGGTCTTTAAGGCCCGTCTTGAAGACGAAAGCCATACGTCTTCCTTTAGTGTTCACACACTTCAGGAGCCGTGCGGCTCTCATGGCGACTCGCATGAGGACGTCCCTTGAAAATATTTCAACGTCATATGCAAAACGCGGTTCGTCGTAACAGAGATTTTGGAAAGGTCGCTCGCCAGGACGCCTCTTGGCGGGCCTTGCATGCATCAGGGCACTCAACGAGTTCCTCTCTGAAACGTCGTTCAGAAGACTTGGTGTTCTCTGCTCAGACACGCTCGTAGCTAAGCAGGACGTTTTTTTTGAGGACGCTCAGCAGGACGCTTTCCAGGACGCTAAGCAGGACGCTTTTGAGGACGCTCGGCAGGACGCTTTTGAGGACGCTCAGCAGGACGCTTATGAGGACGCGTGGACATTCGCCAGGACGCTTCGGTGGAAGCTCGGCAGGACGCTTTGCGAGAGTAAAGGCGTCTTATTTGCTGTTCACGACGTTTCTTAGGACGCTTGACGCTTTATAAACGCTCGTCAAGACGAGGTTTTTTTCAGGACTCTCCACAGGACATTCCTTTACAGAAAAAAGGATTCGGAGTTAGCGGAGAGACATACCCGAATTTTTTTCTTCGATCCCTCTTTCCTCTTCATCGATTTCTCTGAGAATCGGGAAGATTATATACTCGGATTCCTGGGTGACTTTCGGTCATGTTAAAGGGTTTTCCCCTATTAGCAAAGTGCTAATAGTTTTGTCAAGTAAGGACGTTTTCCCCATTGTCAAGATATTAAACGTTTTGTCATTTAAGTGGGGGACCCCTCATAAATGGGGTAGTTCTCATTGACATAGATTTTAACGTTTTTATCGTTTAAGCGGATAAACTCGTTAACAAATTTCGGAAGAGCTCTCATTCATTTTCAGAGGCTCATCCGGGGAGTAAGAAAAAGACTTGTAGACTAGATCCAGGAAGTCTTATGTCCAATATCATAAGAACATTGAACGGTCCTTTTCGATCCTCAGTTCTCTCTTGATGATCTCTATTCGAATATTACTCCCTTTTCTTGGAAAAGAGTCTTGGTAAAGAGTCAAGGAGTTCTTTTAAAAAAGCCTCATTCATTAGAGCGTGGACAGTCGTTTTCCTTTCTTTCTCTCTTCCTCGTCGAGGAAAGATGTAGTAGAGAATTCGATGTTCAAATTACTACAATACTTATGTAGTTTATCTTTGCGTCATTTTGCTAACGCATGGGTCAAGTCATATACGCATATCGTATTTACCTCTGCGGATAGAAGCCGAAAGAACTGTTGTTCTAATGTATTTATTTGAAACACTCCCTTCAACCTTCCAAGAGTTTTCGGAGTAAGAACAACTCTTCAGGTATTGTTACGACAACACCGACTCAGCTTCTGTTTTTAGCGAATTCTGTTTCGTTTAAATAGGCCTGCTTGAGAGTTTCCTTTTGCTCGATAATATCATACCTATTCCTTCGTAAAGGGAGTAGCTGGCAACTCAGGCAGTTAGTATTCTGTTCACCATTGAAGCTTTCCTTCGAGGAAGACTTCTCCTTCACTCTCTTTGATAGAGATCGAAGGTGGTCGATCTCCAATCCTTATTTTGTTTTCTTGAAGGAAAGAATTTAGGATGGAGATCGTTGTTCAGAATCCTATAAATATACTACGTATATTAACCTCGCGACATGATTCTACTAAGCAGTTGAATTGTCCGAGGGGTAGGCGCATATCCTAGTTATTCTACAGATTGCGACTTAGACGAGAAGTATTCTAATTGAACTGCAACTCTGGGTTGCCTGCAACCTCCCAGGAGTTTGTTTCAATTTTATATACTTATGGTTTTGTCACGACAACACCATTTCAACTTTTATATTTACCGAAATTCGTTTCGCCTAAATATAATTGCTCGAGCATATCTTTTTATGCTCGGTGGTTCTAGCCGAACGCATTCCTTTGTGGAATATGGATTACCTGGCAACTCAGGATGACGAGTCAGCGGGAGCTCAAGCTCAGCTACTGCGTATTGAACTGCCTGATAGCAGCTCAGTATCAGCTGGGCCTCCGAGATGCACGGTACGTTATGTCTCTCTCTCTCTCCTGCTTTGATTGACTACCGAACCGTATCTCTGCCCAACAATCATGGACTTAGGTCTCTGATTAACGGGGTTTCTCGCAATTATGAAGGACCATCTACTGCTGTGACGATAGATTCCATCGCCTTCGATATTGCGAGAATTTTCAACAGAGATATCTCTTAGACTCTTTCATCTTTCTGTTTAACGCACGGTAACAGAAGTCTGTAAAGTCTCCCGCTGCATCGCACTGCGATAATGCGAATGATTTTGCAGACATCTGGGTTTGTCTTTAAAATATCTCATATTCGTAGGTGTACAATTGTTCATTGTTCAACCCGAATTAACAGATATGTCAAAAGACATCGCCTACTCTCCGACCTGACAGCTCTACTTCCAAATGTTCAGCCCATGAGAAGCAGTTCTTCAGGCAGCTTTCCCCTGTGTTTTCATTACTGAAGAACGCCCCGCTTTCATTGCAACTACGACTTCTCACCGGACAGCAATGAAATAGCGGTTAGCGTTTTCAGTCATTTGTAGGCACGGGTTCAGAATCTTGAGAATCCTTCTCTCGATTTGTCTGTGAAGACGTAGGTTGCATTCAATATCTACCTTCGTCTTCAACGGTACAGAGCGATAAGATCTTCAAGAGTAATGGCAGCCTCTTGGCCAAGGCAAAGCAGTGCTGCCTATTTTCAGTGTTCAATCGGAGGAGGCCGTTTCTGGAGATAGTGAAGGGAAATGACTGTTCCTCCACCTCGACCTCTGTGAAGTTCCTTATGGTTCTATCTTTCCGTCTGAAGTATGAGATAAGCTAGAAGTCCTAACTATTGTAGAATATGCAAATATGTTGTTGACGGCCTCTAGGCTCAGAGATTCGGTTCTGTCAAACAACAAAGCTTCACGATCTTTGAGGTCTGTGGAGATCTTAAAATTCTCTGGATCAAAGGTTCCGGCATGGAACTTAGACGTAGTCTGAGTTTCTGATGCCAAAAGCAATTCGAACCTATCCTTTCTGCGAACTTAATACACGTGACCAGAAAGGCTAATATTCTAACCGCTCTAGCCACGGCAAAGAGGGTTAGTGAGGTTTTAGCCATCATCAGAGGTTTTGGCTTTAAAGGACATAATGCGGTCTGTCCTCTAAGCATTCCGTTTCTTGATAAGAACGAAAACCTGTCTAACCCTTGACCCGAAGGCTTGGAGACCAAGGGTATGACACAAATTATTGGGCAAGGGCATTAGAGAGTCCTGTGCCCTGTAGGGTCTCTCAAGTTTTATCTTGATAAAACTATAGAAAGTCAAGGTCAAACGGACAATCTGCGGTGTTCCGTAAAAAAGACCAGACTGGTTCATGTCCAAAAAACACCCTGGCATTATAGCCAAGGAGTTCTTTTAAGAGGTCTCATTCATTGTGTTTGCATAAAGATTTGGAGATTTTTTCTTAATATGAATGCTCAAGAGGTGACGGGCGGGCCTCGGAAGCATTTCAACAGAGCATGACACTCAGTAACATCCTGAGTGCCACGCTTAGGAACGAAGGCAACTCTGTGTTCTTCTTCAACTCCCGACAATCTGCGGTGTCCGTAAAGACCAGACTGGTTCATGTCCAAGAACACCCTGGCATTATAGCCAAGGAGTTCTTTTTAAGAGGTCTCATTCATTATGTTTGCATAAAGATTTGAGATTTTTTCTTAATATGAATGCTCAAGAGGTGAGGGCGCGGCCTCGGAAGCATTTCAACAGAGCGTGACACTCAGTAACATCCTGAGTGCCACGCTTTAGCGAAGCAACTCTGTGTTCGCTTCAACTCCCGACACTCCCAGACGGGATGTGAAGACGAACATTTCAGATCCGTAAGTCGCTAGGACATACCTATCCGTAGATATATTATTGGGGGCAGGAAGCAACACGAATCCTATCCTATAGAAAAGGGATAGGTGTGCTTTTAACTTTGAAGGGTTGGTCGCTTGAGGCGCGTTCCTTTTCTTTAGCCTAGAAGTTATGGAACTAACTTTGATAGGTTAGGTCAGGTGGTGGTTTTAGCTTCGTTGCCCTCAGAAGTATGGTCATATGGTCTAGGTCACATTGTGGTCACGCCCCCGTTGACAGATCATTTAGAGCGCACCAGCATTACAGGTCTCTACCTCGCTGGCAACTCTAGTAACGCAGAAGCAGACTTTGGTGACAGTAATCACGAAGTCGGCTATGCTAACAGGTGAGGAACTAAGATGTATATCATCTACTTAATTTAAGTTTCCCAAAAAATCCTATTCTGTCTCTTCCCACCATCCGAAGGTGGGATTCAGCTATATATATATCTGTCAGGTAAGTTTCATGAACAAAATGTTATTGTTATAATACAATTAAGTTTGTTCATACTTACCTGGCAGATATATATAATTAAAGTGCCCACCCACCTCCCCTCAGGAGACAGTGGCACTGATAAAATATGAATAGAAAATGGGAATAGTTCCTGATATCCGCCTCCCACGGCGGGAATGGGTACTACCACCTGGCCGCCCACTGCGTGTGCCGCGAATTTTTAAATTCTGTCGGACTTCAGAAAATACAGCTATATATATATCTGCCAGATAAGTATGAACAAACTTAATTGTATTATAACAATAACATTTTTCTTAGGATTTTTGACGATGTTCCGGCTTACGACGATTTTCGGCTTACGACGCGTCTCAAGAACGGAACCCCCGTCATAACCCGGGGGACTGCCTGTATTCAGTTTAATGAGACCACTAAGTCACATTTCTAGACTAGTAGGTGTTGTTCCCATGAATGTTCTTGATTAAGAGAAGAAAAAAAGCATTCAAAAATTAAATACACCAAGGGAAATGGATGCAAAGAAGAAACTTAAGTAGTATTTTAAGTGAAAATACACTCTAATCTTTATAAAACTGCATAGGTGATTCAAGGAAAAGTTTATTGTTAATAGTAAATAAAAGAAAATATTCCTGTAACACACTGGTGGTTTCGGCAGTTTGTCAATAAGTATTTTTTTTTCAGCTTAATGTAGGGTAGGTAAGAAATGGGTAAACATGGTAAACTTGTGTTAAAAGAGTAAATTATTGAACTAATCACAGTTTCTGTAGAACATTACTTAAAACTTGGTTTTGAACATTACTTAAAACTTGGTTTTGAACATTACTTAAAACTTGGTTTTGATGATGGGACTTCCCATGTGGGAAATTCCCATCTTCCCAGTAACTGGGGAACACTTAATTTCAACTGAGATCCTTATCACTTATGTAGGTTGAGGGGCAATGTGAAATTCAGTGTCACGGATAAACCATGTTCAGTCTTGCCTTGCCAAAGTAGAGTTTTTTGTGGTGTTAATCTGTGGGCCAGGGTCTGAAACTCTACAGTTAACTTTAGTTCCTGTATTTCTCCCTGGTTCTTCAAATAATCTTCACACATCAGTCTTATAAAACTCCATTTCTCTAACAATGTGCTTTGTCAAGTTAGGTTTTCTTCTTTATTTAAGTTGCCATCCTCTTCATGTATTTCTCTACTTTTTTACCAGATTTGCTCTGTCAAGAACTTATCACCTTTCATAAAAATCAAATCCTTTCTCTTAGTTATATCTATAGTAAAAGCAATCTGTTTCAGCTTTCCACACTTATGTTATTAACCTATCTGTGAAATGTTTTGGCATTTTGTGTTCTGTATTTTTTCTTGATCCTTTGCATTATTAGTTATGATGCCCAGTACTACAATATCAGCTCTCCCTAATGGTTTTTCTCTTCAAAGCTGTGTTTCCCTGTTACATCCTCAAAACCAATAGTTCTACAGTCGATCCCCACCTATTCGCGGTTTTAGATTTGTAGCTTCACCTATTCGCAGATTTGTCTCACGGAAAATTCGTCTAGTCGCAGAATTTTTCATGTTGAAATATTATTCACTGAATACTGTTTATGTTGCATATGATAAGAAAATATTCATTGCATTCATTCATGGGATCATTTCAACATTTCATTATCCTTAAATTTATTTATCCCAGTTCCACATCATCTTAGACCTGAATCCAAAGTTGGGGTCAACACCATTAAATGGTATCAGGATACACCTTGTTGATTAATATGCATACTAGGCTGCATGAAAGCTCATTAGGATAGCCAGTTTCTATTGATTTTTTTTTTTTTTTTTTTTTTTTTTTTTTTTTTTTTTTTTTTTTTCTTTTTTGCAGACAATGGTACCAATTAACAGTTGGGACATTTGGTCAGGAGAGGCTGAGATGAAACCTTGGACTTTATATTGAGCATAATGCTTTATCATTGAGCTGTGCCACCTAGTATGTCAATTATATTGAATTTTCTTGTCATCATCCAACAAGAATCTATATGCCTATTACCCTGGTAATAGGCATTTAGGTTGTTGTTGGATGATGACAAGATAATTCAATATAATGGAATACAACCTGCCTAATCTTTCCAATCAGTGTTTTAACAATCACTGTGGCAACATTTACTAAACTCCATGATTTTTATTTTGTCTTGGGATTCTTTGCACTCTTCTTATTTACAGGCATTTAGATAGTACTGGGACCATTTTAATTAGTACTTTCATTAATGTTTGTACTATGTTTTGAAAACTTGGAAAGCTCATATTGGTGAATTTGACTCCTTCCCATTTGTCTGGGCTTGAGACTGGCTTTGAATGGGTTATTAATTGAGTGAACAATTGATAACTTTTTGTATACCTATTAGTGTAGCATTTAACAAGTAAATCTATTAAGTAATGTGTTTATTTCTTGCTTTTCAGTGTGAATGCTCGATATGGCGTAATGGGAACACCTACTCTGCTGCTGTTTCACAATGGAAATGGTGTAGGACGTTATAATGCTTCTGAATTTTCAGTAATGCAGCTCTTGTCATTCATTAATCACTATACAGACCAGTGTATTAGAGACATCAATGTAACCTCAGCAGACTTTAGGGTAGGTATACTAAGTGGACTTGTTTGAAAGTGTTTGATATTACAATGCTCCTGGATTTTCAGTAATACAGTAGACCCTTGACTCACGAACGCATTGACCCACGTACAACTCGATCCCGACCAAAATTATAGGTAAAATTTCACCCTTGAACTACGAACTAACTTTGAGATACGAACAAAAAAAAAATGCGGAAAATAAAAATTCTGTTTGGGTCATGAAACTAATTTTGAGACATGAACATTTGAAAAATGCTGGAAATTTCTGGAAAATAACAATTCACTTTGTTTCACAAACTAATTTTTAGACAAACATTTGAAAAATGCGCGAAATCGCCCAGCACACTTGTGAGCGTTTGAGTTGCCATGGGAACAGCCATCCTCCAGCCGCCCCACGCCGGCGTCACCACGCATCGCTCTTTGTCTCATCTCATTGTGTACAAGACGTTCGTCAATTCGCTTAGCATTTTTTGCGCTAAAACTTGTGATTTTCTTCATAATGGGCCCTAAGAAAGTGAAGAGTGGTGGTGAAAGTAAGAAAGTGAAGAGTGATGGTGAGAAGAGGGTGCAGAGGAAGATAACCATTGAAATAAAGAAAGAAATTATAGAAAAGTTTGAACGTGGTGTTCGCAGTGACCGATATCGCAAGTGAGTACAAGATGGCCAAGTCGACAATTTCGACAATTTTGAAAAACAAGGATGCCATTAAAGAAGCAAATGTTGCGAAGGGAGTGGACAGTACTAACCAAGATGAGATCGCAAACCCTCGAAGAGGCAGAAAAATAATTTTGAAGTGGGTACATGAGAAACAGATGGCAGGTGATAGTGTAAACGAGAGCCGATCATCTGCGAGAAAGCTCGGCAAGTGTATCAGAGTTTGCTGAAGGAAACTCCTTCTACTAGTGCCACGCCAGATGATTTTAAGGCTAGTAAAGGGTGGTTTGATAACTTCAAGAAAAGAACTGGAATTTACTCTGTAATTAGGCATGGTGAGGCTGCTAGCGCAGACAAGGCTGCTGCTGAGGCATTCGTGACTGAGTTTGCGAGTTCGTGGAGGCCGAAGGATACGTCGCTCAACAGATTTTCAATTGTGATGAAACGGGCCTCTTCTGGAAGAAGATGCCCAACAGGACATTTATCACCCAAAGAAAGAGAAGGCGCTCCCCAGGCCACAATAAAGCCAATGAAGGACAGCTTACGCTTTTGTTATCTGCTCAAACGCAAGTGGCGACTTGAAACTAAAGCCGCTACTTGTCTACCATTCAAATAACCCGCGTGCCTTTTAAGCAGCACAACGTAAATAAGGCCAGACTGCCTGTAATGTGGAGGGCCAATACAAAAGCATGGGTGACACGGAACTTGTTTATGGGAGTGGGATTGATGAAGTGTTTGCGCCGACCGTGAGTCAGTACCTAACAGAGAACAAGCTACCCCTGCGGTGCCTTCTGATCATGGAAAGGATAATGCCCCCGGCACACCCTTCGTACTTGGCTGACTGCGTGAACATGACTTCATTCAGTTCAAGTTCCTTCCACCCAACACGACCTCTGTTCTCCAGCCCATGGACCAACAAGTCATTAGCAATTTTAAGAAATTATATACGAAGGCGCTCTTCTCAGATGCTTCCGTGTACTGAGAGACAAAATTAACCTTAAAAGAATTTTGGAAGAAGCACTTTAATGTTTTTTCACTGCATAACCCTCATTGATAACGCATGGACTGAAGTTACGTACCGCACATTAAATTCTGCGTGGCGGAAACTTTGGCCCCAGTGCGTAACTGTCCGTGACTTTGAGGGCTTCGATGCAGAGATTGTGCAAGAAATTGTGTCCATGGGCAACAGTAATGGGTCTACAAGTCAACGACGAAGATGTTGAAGAATTGGTCGCTGACATTCAGAAGATTTGACTGCGGACGAACTTGTTCAACTCCACAAAGAGCAGCAGGAGCAACTTGCTCGGGAGCAATCAACTGACGAAGAGGAGGCTGGGGAGGAAGTTACAGATGTCAGCAGTGATGTGATAAAGCCGCATTGGAAAAGTGGAATGATGTCCAGTGCTTCCTTGAATTGTATCATCCCCGGACAAAATTGTTACGAACAGGATCGTGAATATGCTCAATGAAAATTTAATGAGCCATTTCAGAAAAGTTATGCAAGGAAGGAAAAGGCAACAGACATTGGATAAGTTTGTGATTAAACGTTCACCAAAAAAAACCTAGAAGAGTTGAATCTCCGGAACGAGATCTCCCCGACCTGGATGGGGGAGGGTCTCCTTCCGCACAATAACCTCCTCCCCACCCACCACCCCCCTCCTCTTCTCCGTTGTCCGTCAAGCCAGAATCTCGCCAGTCATAGTAAGTGTTCACTTTACAAACGTTTTTATAGTGTTAGTTTACCTTTTAAATTTTAAATTATATTATTAGATATTAGGTTAAGGTTTTTTACACTGACTTTTACATATCTGTGTAAAATAAGGCAAAATATACATAATATATATTGGTTCGTAGGGGTCGAGAACCAATTAATATTATTCCCATTAAACCTTATGGGGAAATTAGCTCCGAGTCACGAACAATTTGGAACACGACCAAGGTCTAGGAACGGATTGTTTGTTTCGTGAGTCAAGGGTCCTACGTATAGTTATTTGCATTCTTCACTCATAGTGCAGACCAAAGTATTGGTCATCATTGTTCTGTGTGTAACAACAGTAACTTAAGGGTAAGTAATACCCAAGTAAACATATTTTATTGTCTTTCCAAAGATTGCCGTTTTTAAGGTGCTCCAGATAGCTTAATTTATAGTACATAAATAATATCACCTACCATATTTTCGTACCTAAAGTGTGCAGCTGGCTATAAGAAGCACCCTTGTTTTGCAAGGGGATTTCTTTTGGGAAAAAGAAAGGGGATTTTTGCAGCTACCAGACATCACATATGAGCCCAGCATGTTTGTCAGAACAAGCTCCATGTAGATGTTTTGTTCTCATAACATGTAGTATGAGAAATAATTCATAGCTAAGACTCAAAATCCCTCGGTTCATGATGCCAGATTTGCCTCATTTTCAGTTCCCTCCCTGAATGAGTTTGAGGACACAGCAATACAGTTTTTGCTTTTTCCTGTCAGAGCTCTGGGCTGCTATCTCTTAAGGCTTAGGTGTCAAAGACTATTTGTTAGCACCGGCCGGTCCAGAATGGAAGTGTCCAAGAACACCATTTCATTCTGGCTTTTTGAGGTGATTAAGCAGGTATACTCCTCACCTTATAGTTCTGTCACAGTCTGTGCAGGCTAGAGCAGATGACATCAGAGGAATGAGTTCGTTTCTGGTATTTAAGAAGAACTTGTCTGTTCATAGGATTTTGAATTCTGGTTCCTGGCTTAGGCAGACCACGTTTACTTCCTTTTCCTGAAGGACATTGCCCACAGGTCCTTGGACGCTAAATTGTGTAAGCTCATTCCATGCCCCTGGCAGGACAGTTTGTATCTTACCTAAGATGCTTGTGTGGAAGAGAGAATGAGTGAGAAGGCTGGTCTCCTTCCTCTTTTCCTTTCTTATACCTACAGGTGGGTTGAAAAATAAGACACGTCATAAGCTAGAACTGGTCTGATACAGGTGAGTATGGCAGCCATACTGGTTTCAGTTATTTGGTTTATTCCTATGTAATAAACAAATTGCTTCCTAGTAGCACTTACTCCACAAATGCAATGAATCTAACATGAATCATTGTGTTTAATCCCAGCAGGCTGAGTTTTTAGATACTTATCTATTCTCTCACAGACTCAGATCCCCTTCTTTAGAACTCTATCTTCTAGGAAGGGTGGTCAGGTGGGCTGAACCGGCGCTGTACCTCCCTCCAAGTATAAGTCTATCCTATTGTTAAAACTGAGGTTTTATACTTGCAACTTACCCGGCAGATATATACTTAGCTATAGACTCCGTCGTCCCGACAGAATTCAAAACTCGCGGCACACGCTACAGGTAGGTCAGGTGATCTACCATTCCCGCCGCTGGGTGGCGGAATCCCGACCATTCCCATTTTCTGAGCCAGATTTTCTCTGTCGCTGAGGCCGGCAACAACTGTTGTTTGGTCTCTCCTGATTGGAATTCTGCTCATTTGCCGAGAATTGGTTGGACTCATTTGGTGAAGTACTCTTGTTTATTCTCAGGATTGGCATACGCTTATTTTGGACTGGATTAGGACTTGGATTTGGTTTTTTCTATTAAGATGGCTGAAGTTAAAGTAACACCTAAGTTTAGGGTTTGTGCAAGGGAAGAATGCAGAACTAGGTTGTTTAAAGCAGAGGTAGATCCTCATACACTTTGTAGTAAATGTAGAGGTTCTGAATGTGCGTTTGATAGAACTTGTGCTGAATGTGAAGGGCTTACGGAGCAAGGATGGAAGGATTTAGCTTCTTATATTAAGAAAAGAGAGAAGGATAGAGCTAGGAAAGCGTCAGCTAGAAGCTCGAGTAGATCTTGTTCTTTTGAGCCTGAATTAGAAACTAACAAGCTAGATGATGTTTCTCCCATAACCTCAGCCCCGACCCTTCCCTGTGTTGAATCTAAAGATTCATTTTCAGAAATGGAAAAAATGAGATCCTCGATTCGTGGCGCTTTCAGGAGCAGCTTAAAGCTATGGAAACACAAGGTAAGAGTGTCAGTGAATACAGTGACCCCGTGCAGTCTGATCGGCCTCCTGCATTGCTCCTAGGCCTAGACCCGGCTTCTTCCCTGAAACTAGGACCAGGGGAGGAGGAATGTCAAAAGCCCGCAGGGGAGGATGTGGAGCCATAACCCCAACGATCAGGCGTCCCTTCGGCAGATCCTGAAGTAACGACCCAGGCTGCCTTGGATAGCCGTAGAAAAGGCATCCTGGAAGAGTGTTTTTCTGCGTCGGACTCCTCCTCGTCCAGGCGTGGATGGAGCTCTGCTTCGAAGTCTCGTCCTCTGAAGAGATCGTGGGTACGCCGAAAGGAGACGCTTTTTGATTCAAGCCCAGAGCGATTTCCAGAGGATTTACCTTCGACTAGTAAGAAGGCGAGAAGACCGTCTCCAGCGCCTCAAGACCCGACTAAGCTTTTTGCTGCTTAATCTACAGGAACAAATATCCTCCTTGGTAGGCGCTCTACATAAGGATTCGTCTCGAAGGAAAGACTCCTCCCTTCCAGTGAAGAGATCGAAGTTTTCTTCTCCTGGTGGAGAGAAAGTTTCAATCACTCTAGCAGGCACTCGTCACCGGAGAGACTCTCTCGTTCTCCCTTTAAACGATCTCTCCTATCTATAGGAAGAAAGTTCCCAGCGGTAGCCGCTCGCAGAGCAAGCGATCAGCTACGTCTCTTAGGAGAAGTCAGGAGTCGGATCTCCTTCTGAGGATCAGATAGGCGTCAAGAGCCTAAGAAGCAGGAGAATTTTCAGACACATAGAGTTGACAGAGCCTAGTAGGCGCCAAGAATATAACAGGCGTATAGAGCCTAACAGACGCCAGGAGTCTTGTGAGAGGCGTCAAGAGCCTACCAGGAGTCACGACAAGCGCCAGGAGTCAAGCAGGCGCCAGGAATCAAGCAGGCTTCAGGAGTCGAGCAGGCGTCAGGAGTCGGGTAGGCGCCAGGAGTCTAGCAGACGCCATGGAGTCGAGCAGGCGTCAGGAGTCGAGTAGGCGCCAGGCTCCTTGTACTAGCTTAGGTCAGAGTAAGACCCCTTCGCACTTTATGAGTTCTTCGGAGAGTAGGAGCCCTTCACCTGGTAGGAAACAGGTTCCTGAGAGGAGATCTCGTGCTTTTAAGAACTCTATTGCGCCTTGTAGTAGCAAGGATTTGTCACACGGGCGACGTTCTTCTTCTTTGACAGAAGTCCCTCGACTACTAAGAACCGCTCTTCTCCGAAAGGATCCCCTACAGCGGAGACTTAGAAGAAGTCTCGGATGAAGAATTACCAGTGGATGTAGTAGTCTCTGATTATAAGAGATTGTCCTTGTTGGTTGTTGCAGGAGTTCGGGGATTAATTTTTTTTTTCTTTTTGTGTTTTTTTTGTTTTTTTAGGGGATAAGCTTCAACCAGCGGATCCGCCCTCCCTCCAGGATCTTTGTTATCAAGCACGGAAAGTCTCCCAAAAGCATACCTCATTGTGTAAAAAATCCGTCCAGCCCTTAGTATGAAAAAAAAGCGTTCAAAAGGCTTTGGAGAATGGCTTAAGAATAAAAGAGAGGCGGGCAAGACTGTGTTTTTCATGCCCTCCTTCAAAGTTGACGGGGTAAAACCTGGAAGATGGTACGATACCAGGAAACCTATGGGCTTAGGACTACCTTCATCGGCAGACGCAGATTACGCTTCCTTAGTAGATTCTTCAAGGAGGCGCGCTCTACTATCAGCAAAAGCTACTTGGGGGATGTGTTGAACTGGACCATCTACTAAAGGGACTCTTTAGGACACTCGAAGTATTCAATTTTATGGACTGGGCTTTGGGGAGCCCTTGCGAAGAGAGCCAGATCCCGAATTTGTCACTATGACGAATTATCGAAGTGTATTCTGTGTCTGGACAGAGCGAGTGATGGACGGTTCGGTGGAAGTGGCTGCTCTTTTTGGATCGGGAGTTTTGAAAAAGAGAGCAGTGTACGGGTCTTTCCTGTCCAAGTCAGTATCTCCTCTACAGAGGTCGGCCTTGCTATAATTCGCCACTTTCTAACCACCTTTTCCCACAGGAGGACGGCGTGAGGGATGTAGCAAAATCATTAGCTGGAAAAGCCACACAGGATCTACTGACACAAGTCAGCAAAGAGGTCAAGCCTGCTGTCCTTTTCAAAAGAAGGATAAAGCACCTCTTTAGCAGCCCCTTTCGAGGAGCCTCTTCCTCCTCAAGAACCCCTTTTAGAGGTAGAAGACCGGATACCAGAGGAAGACCTTCCAGGAGACCGCAGGGAAGGCAAAATGAAGAAGAAGTCCTCCAGATAGCGGTAGGCGCCAGAACTGTCGAACTTTGCCAGAGTCTGGGCGAAGAGAGGGGCGGACAGCTGGACCCTCTCTATCCTCGAGAGTTGGATACCTCATCCCCTTCAGGGAATATCCTCCCTTAACAAGAACTCCAAGGGAGTTAACAGCGAGATACAAAGATCCTGTCAAGAGTCAAGCTCTCCTGCAAGCAGTAGAACTTATGTTGCAGAAAAGGGCAATAGAACCGGTTCAAGATCTCCATTCACCAGGTTTCTAAACAACCGTCTATTCCTGGTACCAAAAGCCTCGGGCGGGTGGAGGACCGGTTTTTGGACGTAAGTGCGCTGAACACTGGTGATAAAGAAGTAAGTTCTCTGGATGGAGACCTCTTCCTCTGTACTTTCTGCTCTTCGTCAGGGGACTGGATGGTATCCCTGGACCTTCAAGATGCATATTTCCATGTTGGCCAATTCATCCGGCATCAAGAAATACCTAAGATTCATGTCACAGGAAGAGTGTTTCAATTTCGAGCGCTTTGCTTCGGACTATCGACGGCCCCGCAAGTCTTCACAGGTATCCTAAGGTAATGTGGCGCATTGGCTACATTTAGAAGGGATCAGAATCTCGATGTATTTGGACGACTGGCTAATACGAGCAAAGTCGAAGAAACAGTGTCTGGAGGACCTTTCGGTAACATTAAAGATGACGCAGTCATTGGGACTCCTAGTCAACCTCGAGAAGTCCCAGCTGGATCCCCAGCAGAACATAGTTTTATCTGGGGATTCGGATGGATTCTCGGGGTTTTCTAGCATCTCCATCACAGAGAGAATAGAGCGCTGCCTTACAAAGGTGTCAGTATTTTCTAGGGAAAGAGCATTGCTCCGCGAGGGAGTGGGATGAGTTTGCTGGGAACCATTTCCTCGGAGCAGTTCGTTTCCTTAGGGAGACTGCACCTAAGACCCCTTCAGTATTATCTGAAGGAGAACTGGGATCAAAGTTCCCAGGACCTCGAAGAATCATTCAGGATAACGGACAACCAAGGTCAAACAAGATCTTCGGTGGTGGTTAGACCCGAAGAAACTCGGTCAAGGAATATCCTTGCACATAAAGAGCCCTCTCCGAGCGTTGTTTTGCAGACGCATCGGACGTGGGGTGGGGAGCAACGTTGGATTCGCAGAAGTGTCGGGAACCTGGGAAGGAGCTCAGGTGTCCTGGCACATAAACAAAAAGGAACTGAAAGCCATTCACCTAGCTCTCTTGACCTTTCAAGGAACAATCTCAGGATCGATCATTCGGTCAATTCCGACAACACGACAGCCCTAGCATATATCTAGGAAGCAAGGGGGAACTCTTCATTCTCCCTTTACGAGACAGCGAGGGAGTTGTTGCTTTGGGCGCAAGAGAAACAGATCTCTCTTCTAAGGCGAGATTTTATTCAGGGAAGAAGAAATGAAACTGTTTCGAGCGGAAATCTGATAAGCGGATCTGATAAGCAGAAGAAACCAAGTGCTTCCCCACCAGAATGGACTCTCAACCTCAAGTGTGCGATCAGTTATGGGGGTTATGGGGAAGGCCGAACGTAGACTTGTTCGCAACCAACTGGAACAAGAGGTTGGAGAATTATTGCTCCCCCACTCGCAGATCCAAGAGCAATAGCGATAGACGGCCTCCTCATGGATTGGAAGGGAATAGACGGGTACGCTTTTTCCCCTTCAAACTGGTAGGGGAAGTAATAAGAAAGTTTGCCTCCTCAGAGGGAACGAAATGACTTTGATCGCCCCCTTTTGGTTTTTGGCCAGCCCTAGATTGGGTGACAGAGTTGCTGGAGTGGATAGTGGATCGGTCCCAGATCGCTCCCACTAAGGAGCGATCTTCTCAAGCAACCCCACTTCGACAGGTATCACAAAAACCTCCCCGCTCTAAGGTTTCTGACTGCCTTCAGACTATCGAAGGACTCGTTAGAGCGAGGGGGTTTTCTCGCGAAGCTCAAAAGCAATCGCAAGAGCCAGGAGACCATCCACATTACGGGTGTACCAGTCGAAGTGGAGGTGTTTAGAAGATGGTGCAGGACGCATGAGCTATCCTCTTCCAGTACTCATACCGACATTGCAAATTTTCTTCTTTACCTTAGAAGAAAGAGTGGCCTAGCTGTATCTACGATCAAGGGGTATAGAAGTATGCTGGCCTCGGTTTTTAGGCATAGGGGTTTGGATGTGTCGGACAATAAGGATCTACATGACCTTATTAGGTCCTTCGAGACCTCAAAAAGTCAGAATAATAAAAATCCCAGTTGGAACTTGGATATAGTGCTTCATTATCTGATGTCTGAAGATTCGTACCTTCCAATAATTCTTCTTTTAGAGATTTGACAAGGAAGTCTCTATTCCTGTTCGCCTTAGCCACGGCAAAAACGTGAGTGAACTTCAAGCGTTAGAGGGCAGAGTGGGTTTAAGAAGGAGGCTGCAATTGCTCTTTTAAGCCTCTCTTCTTAGCCAAGAACGAAAACCATCAAAACCGTGGCCTAGAAGCTTCGAAGTGAAGGCACTCTCTTCTCTTACGGGGGAACGAAACAGGAGAAGACCCTTTGTCCAGTAAGAGCGCTAAAAAATTTTTATTTACAAAGAAATCTCTTTTGGGAGGTACCAGAAGTCTTTGGTGTTCGGTCAAGGATCCTACAAGGCCAATATCAAAAAACGCCCTTATGTTTTTCATTAAGACATTATTAAGGAAGCGCATCTTAAATGTGGTGAAGAACAATTTAAACTCCTCAGGGTAAAAAGCACACAAAGTGAGGGCCATAGCAACCTCAATGGCTTTTCATAAAACGTGGTCCCTTCAAAATCTAATTGAATCCACGTATTGGAAGTGTAACTCAGTGTTCGCCTCTCATTATCTAAGGGATGTGAGAGTTATTATGAGAAGTGCTTTTCACTGGGAGCGTATGTGTCCGCGGATTTAGTGCTGGGAGGAGGAGGAGCTGAGGTTAATCCTAATTAGTTAGGTTATGTAATTTTAAACATTATGGTGTGTTGGTTTTTTATGGTTGACTGAAAGAGGGTATAGGAATAACCCCTTTCAGTTCTTAGATTTAACATGGTTAGGAAGGTTCAGGTGGTCGGGGATTAACTTTTGGTCTCCTCGTTGTGCATTATGTAAAGCCTAAAGCTCTGTCATGTAAGAGGGCTAGCCCCCATTGATAAGATACAGGTCAGGCTCTGCCATGTAAGCGGGTAAGCCCCATTGGTACGATCATGCTGGTTCATCCATGCAGGTTCTGTCGCGTAAGCGGGCTAGCCCCCATTGACATGATCCAGAAGGCTGTTCGGTCATAGGTTGTTTACCTCACTGAAGCTCTTGAGGCATGCAGACTAAATGACAGTAATCATGAAGTCTTCGGCCCAAACAGGTAAGAACCAAGGATTGATATCCTACAACAATTGTTGTTTCCCGTTATTAAAATTTTTTTTTTTTTTTTTTTTATATATATAGCTGTCTCTCACCCTCACCAAGGGTGTGTCAATCAGCTAAGTATATATTTCTGCCGGGTAAGTTGCATGTATAAAAAATGATATTGTTAAGATACAATGAAGTTTTATACATACTTACCTGGCAGATATATACGATTAAGGGCCCACCCAGCCTCCCCTCAGGAGACAGGTGTAAGAGAAAATCTGGCTCAGAAAACGGGAATGGTCGGGATTCCGCCACCCAGCGGCGGGAATGGTAGATCACCTGACCTACCTGTAGCGTGTGCCGCGAGTTTTGAATTCTGTCGGGACGACGGAGTCTATAGCTAAGTATATATCTGCCAGGTAAGTATGTATAAAACTTCATTGTATCTTAACAATATCATTTTGTTAGCTATGAAAATACAAATTGATTAAAAATGTGACATTTCATATTTCTCATGAGAAAGTTAGTCTTAATAAATATTTATTGTGTTAAGTGTACAAGGGAAAAGTATGTGTACTGTAGTTCTGAAGTAAGAATTATAGTATACAGTGGTCCCCCCATATTTGCAGGGGATGCGTACCAGACCCCCCCCCGTGAATAGTTAGAACCCGCGAATGTTTGGAACCCCTATGAAAATGCTAAAAACAGCCTATTTTGTTAGTTAAAACTCAAGAAAAACCCACTAAAAATTTTCATACTTGGTTTTTTTAATAGTTTTATCACAAAAAGTGCATTTTATGATGAAATTCATCAAAAAAACCAGGAATTTGTGGATATTTACCATAGAAAAATACCGCGAATGCGCGAATTTTCCGCGAATAATGCGGGGAAACGTTCCCCAGAGAAATCCGCGAATGTGTGAGTCCGTGAATCTGGAGAACGCGAATACGGGGGGTCCACTGTATAGTGCATGTATCCAGCTGGTATGGAGTATATTTGTTCCGACCACGGCAATACAAACCTTCGGTCCTTTTACAATAGGAAGGTACTAGCGGCAGCTGGATAGGTCGTAAGCTTTCGAACAAGGGGTTCGGTAGTTAACTGCTTGTCCGACAGGCCGCGCTCTTTTGCGCGCGACTGGGAGGTAAACAAATCACTTTTGCTTTCGTCCTGCTGGCGTGTGGACGTGTATCATCGCTCTCTGCCCGCTTCATCGTCGTTTGCTTTCGCATGATTGTGTTTTTTCTTTTTCTATTTATCTAGTGAAACTGAATTGTAAGTACAATCATTTCATTGAATTCAATTGTGAATTAAAGGATCTTGGTTTCACCACGCCCTCCGATTACCCGAGTGCCGGGGACTGAAGGGCGTAGTGCGGGAATTCATTTTCCCCAGAAAAATGATCCTCGTATTGTGGATGCTCGGTGCCGAGGCGGAGCGCTCGCTCCGAGCGAGATTGGGTTGGAAATGGTGTAGAATGAAAATCGTAAGTAAGTGCTCTTTTCATTTATATTTTTTTGACCTGTATGCCCGTTGCCGAACGAATGCGCTCGGCACGGAAACTTATTTCAGTATGGAAGTGGAATCGCAAGACAGTTATTTTTTCGTTTTTCAGTTTTCAATATTATTATTTTGATTGTAGCAATACCATTTTCATTTTGGAATCCAGTGTCCGAGCTTACCCTGGAAATTGATCCTCCTTCCCCCTTTTTATTTTTGAATGAAGTGAAATCGCAAGTGCAGTTCTTTTTCATTTTCATTTTTATTGAGATTGCATTGTTTTACTGGGACAATGTTTCCGCTATTCCCGGGAATTGATCCTTCCCCTCCCCTTTTATTTGTATGAAGTGAAATCGCAAGGGAAGCGCAGTAGTCTTTTCATTTTCATTATTTTTTTGATTGCATCAATTCATTATGGATCAAGGTTTCCAGAAACCTTGATCCATAAAGGTAAGGAATGGATCCTTTCACCCTTGCGCTCGGTACCGAGGGCGCAAATGCGCTCGATCCGAGCCCTTATTCATTGTGAAGTGAATCGTAATGCAAGATGCATTTTTCATTTTATTCCTTATTATTGATTGCATCAATATTTATTTGGTTCAAGTTCCGCTCAGTCAGGGAATTGATCCTTATGCCCTTGCATTCGGGCCGATGGCACGATTGCTCTCGGCTCTTATATTGTTGTTGGTACATGGTACTGTGCGGGGGTGGGGAACGAGACCCCCCCCGCTCTTCCCACAGAATGCTCTTCCCCTTGGGGGGGGGGGGGTTATCGGCGTTCTTCTCCTCGCCCGATCCGTCGAGCCGGGGGGGGGGGGGAGGGCGCTCGGTGGCCCGATGTACAACTGTATTAGGGGTCTTTCCACTCGTTCGGGAGGGATCAAACCCCCGAACAGAGGGGATTTCCCCCCATTAATCGCTACTACTATTATTTCCGCAGGTGCTACTGCCACGAGAGTGGACGTTGGTGAGGTATGGGCGTCCTTCCATTGCAGAGCGTGCTGGTGTCCAGGGGCTGCCGGTTTCGATGTCTGGGTCCTACTGCGGTCACCCATGGAGTGGTGACCACGCAACCAGGTGACGACGTCCCTCCTCACCTGGTGTACTCGCCTCACGTGGTAACAGTCTTGCCTACAGCCGCTGTGAAGTGCCGTTCGCCGTACCGAGAGTGGGGGCGTGCCGCCGCCGCTCGTGGTGCCAAGCGCTGCAGCGACCACTTTCCGCTGCCCTAGAACTCGCCCCTGGACCTGCCGCCGTACCAGGATGTTGCTGGCTGCTGCTCCACTTCCTGTGTTTCCGGTGCTGCCTGCCGTACCTGCCGATTCTGGGCCCTGCCGTTACTGCGCTGGCTGTTCCTGCCGTTGCTGCGCTGGCTGTCCCTAACGATGATGTGCTGGCCGTGCCTGCTGTTCCTGAGATGCCCATACCTGCTGATGTCGTCCCTGTTCGTGGTGTACTACCCCAGACTTTGGTCTGTCTGTACAGGTGCGTCCGGGCCCTGTGGCTTCGGCTACAGCAGCCCCGGCTCCGCCCTGGATAGCAGATCTTACGTCTGTCCTGAGGAAGCTGACGAAGAAGAGGAGGAAGGTGTCGTGGTCGTCGTCTTCATCTTCTTCATCGTCGTCAGCCGCCGCCGCCGCTTCCCCTTCGACTTCTAAGGCTTTACAGCCGAGGAAGAAGAAGGTCGCCTCCTCCCTCCTAAGAAGCTTCCTCGGGAGCTTCTCGGGACCCGTCTCACCTCGGTGGGACGGGAGGGTTCCTTCCGCTGGTCCTCCTGCTCCTTCGGGAGCGGGGCCCGTCTCTTCTTCCGCAAGGAAGGAAGACTATCGGGGACCAGAGGGGTATCCGGCTAACACCGGTACTTCCCTCCTCGCCTGGTGTCAGTGGTTCTGCCACTGCATCAGGGGTCCGTCTCGGCCTCCCCCCGTTTCGCGGGAGGTACCGAGTGTACGGTCGCCTACCAGCGACCGTGCAGCCAGGAACCAGACCTCTGAGTCCGCTCAGCGTCAGGTTCACGGCACGGGGCGGAAGACTAGTGGACAGCCGCTCATGCGACTCTCACCAGACCAGCTCTCACTCTCGCGGTGAACAGCTGCTACCCTGGGACCCGTGACGGTCCACGACCGACACGGGCTGAGGCTGGGAAGAGGTCCTCCGTCGTTCGCCGGTGCAAGCCACGGCTGGAACCAGCGACGTGACGTGCCTGCGTTGAGGACAAGCACCGGTCTCACTGCGACAGTGGAGCCTGCAGGTCGCCTGACCGTCGCTCTCACAGAGAGCGATCGGGTACGGCAACCAGCACCAGCTCTTCTGACACTCGAGATCAGTGCCGCTGTGCTCAGTCCAGCCGTTCTCCACAGCGAGACGGTTCGACCAGGCCTGCAGCTCGATCGTCACCGCGGGTTGACGATCGCCTGCAGCCCTCCAAGCCTGCTGGTCCTGCCAGCGAGCTGACGATGGGAAGCGTCAGGTCTGTCTCCGTACTTCAACCTCCTCGGGTGACAACCGGGAGGAGCGAGGTATTGAGGAGTTGATCGTGAGGGGTGCGCCCCTCATGATCCCACCACGACGCCCTACGTGCCAGGCACGGTTCTTGGACCGGCCAGACGTATGCGCAAGTGGATGGGGAAGACCGAGAGGGCTGTCGCTGTTCCCCCTTCTTAGGAGGAAGGTTCTCGGATATGCTCTTGTTCGAAGGGCTTAACGGTCCCACTCTGCAAGATGCTGTGACTTCCGAGATCCAGAGGAACTTTGCCGAGGTTACGGCGCTGATTCGTCAGCACAATGACCTCGGGGAAGGATCGCCGCTCCCACCAAGCAGAGCCCCACGTCTCGGCTCGAGTCGTTTTGGGGCCCGAGAGGGAATCCAAATCGCGGTGGTCTGCCGCGATCGGAGCTTGCCGACTGGGTTGAGCCAGGTAGTCTCTCGTCTCCGGACAAGGAGGCTCTCGGTTCTGGACGGTGTCGAACAAGCTCCTTCACCTCATCTACTGACGACAGAGGCGTTTCTACGTGTCTTCGGACATCGTATTTATATATCCCTTCGGTCCTCCTGAAGTTTCGACCTCGACGAGGACTGGAATGAGTCGGAGTCGGGTATCGGCTCTCTCTCCTGTCAAGGTGTCGATCAGCCCCACCCAGACGACGTTCACAGTGGCGGCAGACCCTTACCTACAGTGAGAGTTCGTAACCCTCCTCGGGAAAACGTTTTTTCCCTCCTGACGATACGTTTTCCCCCGACTTTCTTAGAGGCCATCGCCGCAAGGCGATGGCTGCTCCTACTTTTCTCCAACTGCTAGTTCCACTGGGAAGGCGAGCGAGTATCCAATTCCTCCCCCATTCCCTCTCTCCTTACGGGACCCGGTCCAACAGCAGGCGTACGTTCCAGGGGCATCGAAGGACGTAGCATGGAGACAGGAGGTCAAGACCATGCTGAGCAAGAGAACTGTAGAAATCGGTACGGATCAGTCACCGGGCTTTACAGCCGACTCTTCCTGCCGGAAAAGTCTACAACAGGCTGGCGCCCAGTGATAGATCTCTCTTCCCCGAACCGGTTGGTTCGCCAAACCCGGTTCACGATGGAGACGGCACGCTCAGTGCTCGACTCTATCATGGGAGAACGATTTCGATAGCTTTCACGTGGACCTTGAAGGATGCGGATCTACAATACCCATTCATCAGTCCTCCAGAAAGTACCTCCGCTTCATCCTCGACGGACGGCGTGTACCAGTTCAGGCCACGTTGCTTCGGTCTCTCAACCGCCCCACAGGTGTTCACGCGAGTGTTCACTCTGGTGTCTGCTTGTGCCCATTCGCACGGGATACGTCTGATGAGGTATCTCGACGATTGGTTAGTCCTGGCGAGCTCCCGCTCGCAGTTGCTACAGGACAGGGATCGACGGCTCGAGTTCTGTCGCGATCTGGGGATCGTTCTGAACTTCGAAAAGTCCGATCTCGAGCACAAGCAGAGGATGAAGTACCTGGGTATGCTGATCGACACGGTAGCAGATTCAGGGAGGCAGCCAACCAGTTCCTGTCTCGGCAGGAACAGGTAGCTCAGCAATGGCAAGTCGTGATCGGACACCTGTCGTCACTCGGGAAGCCAGTCCCTAACGGGCGTCTTCACCTGCGGTCTCTTCAGGGAGACCAAAGGAGAGTTGGTCACAGGCGACGGATCCCCCAAGCCTTCCATGGTCACTGACACAGGAGGTGAGGCAGGACCTAGCCAGGTGACTGGACGACAGGAACCCCTTAAGAGAGTGCCTCGGGCACTCTCCCCCCGGACATGCAGCTGCTCTCAGACGCATCGGCCGAGGGATGGGGTGCACACCTGGAAGAGTTGCGGACTTCAGGAGTGTGGTACGAGAACGACAAGCACCTTCACATCAATGTACTGGAACTAAAGGCAGCGTTCCTTGCTCTCCAAGAGTTCCAGGACCGCTTGATGGGACACTCAGTGGTGTGATGTACGACAACACCACGGTGGTGGCTTACGTCAACAAACAGGGGGGGCCTAGTGTCTCTCCCGTTGTATCAGTTGACTCGGCAGGTGCACGAGTGGGCCGAGGCACACTCATAGAGCTGTCGGCACGCTACATTCCAGGGAAGGAATGTAGTAGCAGACACGCTCAGCCGTCGGGATCAGGTGATAAGGACCGAATGGTCTCTACACCAGACGTGGCGGAAAGGCTCTTCGACCTGTGGGGGGCGCCAGTCGAGGATCTGTTCGCCATCCGGCACATCAGGAAGCTCCAGGTGTTCTTCTCGGCCGTGCCGGATCCATGGGCAGCTGCAGAGGACGCTCTTCAACACCCGTGGGACAACCTCTTCGCCTATGCCTTTCCCCCGTTCAGCCTGATTCGCAAGGTGATCAGTCGAGCACTGGTCCAATCCCGAATCTCAGGTGATCCTGATGGCTTCCAAATGGCCAACAGGCCATTTGGTATCCGGACCTGCTGGCTCTTCTCCGCAAGAGAACCGAGAGAGATTCCCCATTGGCACAACCTTCTCGGCCAGCCACACGTCGAGCGGTACCACCGAGCAGTCCAGTCCCTACGTCTTCACGGCTGGCTGTTATCCACCTTCTCTTGCGTACGAGAAGCTTTTTTCGTGCGCAGCAACAGAGATGGCTGGAAACGTCCGTCAGTCCTCTGCAGCTGTGTACCAGGGGAAGTCGGCCGTCTTCGGTGGTTGGTGTTGTAGACGGGGCCTATCTCTTCTCAGAGCCAATCTTCAGCAGGTAGCGGATTTCCTCGTTTTTTCTTCGCCGAGGAAGCTCCTCTAAGTTCCCACAGTCAAGGATACAGAGCCGCCTCGTCGCTCCTCCTGAAACTGACGGGATTGGACATCTCGAACTCGTTCGAGATCTCCTTGCTTAGGAGCAGCTTCCAAGGTCTTGCCAACCCAGGGAACTCAAATGACCCTCGTCTTGCTGGACCTGGCATCGGCGAAGAGAGTACGGGAGCGTCATGCAGATAATGATGTGGATGAGATGCTGCTTTGTCCTGGGAGGACGCTACGGCGCTATCTGAAGAGAACTCGACACCTCAGGCCTGAGTGTCGACGCCTCTCCTGTTAGCAAAGAGGTCAACAAGAAAGAAGTATCAAGAACACTCTTTCGTCCTGGCTGCGTGAGGTCTTCAGGAGGGCGTAGGAGGCTGATGGTAGTGACGACATCCGTACGTCCCGTCCGAGAACTCACGAAGTCAGAAGAAGTTGGCCCCTCGTTGGCGTTTCGTAAGAACTTCTCCGTGGCGCAGGTATGGAAGGCAACTTCCTTCATACCTCTTGGAGATTGCCCATAGGTCCTTGGATCGGTTTCCTTAGGACCCGTGGTGCTGCTCAACACGTCGTCTAGCTACCCAGACCCGCTAGCAGGCTGAACAGCATCGAGTCCTGGTGTGACTGTATGAATAGATAGTGATGAGAAAGTGACTGGCTTCTCTTTCTATCTTTTTCTTCCCCTCTACCTGTGGGTAGAGGGATACGGTCATCACCCTGCTGGATAAGGACGAGATGCCGGTGAGCTATATGACAGAGCACCACATCCTATCCCTTTGTCACGAGGGATGGGAGCAGAATATCCACCACTTCCATTCCTACAAGGGGGGGAAGTGGATGCCTACAAGAGTCAAAACCTGACTTTAAACTTTGCTCCTGTACAGGAACAGAGTTCTGTACATTGCTGGTACGAAGAGATACGCTTGCCTCTCTCTTAGTACTCGGTCCAGAGGTCTGACCATTGATCCTGCGGTGCACACCCCGATCAATCGGACAGAGGCTTGGATCCCTCCCTCGCTCTTACGACCAGGGAGGCTTCCAAGGTTGGGCGAACACCAGTCTGTTCACAAAAGACTCAGATTCCACCCACAAGAAGTGAGTCTTCCTATTGTAAAAGGACCGAAGGTTTGTATGCCGTGTCGGAACAAATGACAATTTGTCTAAAATTGCATTTTTCCTAACTATACAAACCTGAGGTCCTTTTACACATAGCCCACCTCATGCCACCCCCTCACTCTGCAGTTTTTGCTTGGGCCAAAAGCAAAAGTGATTTTGTTTACCTCCCAGTCGCGCGCGCGCAGCGCTGTCGGACAAGCAGTTAACTACCGAACCCCTTGTTCGAAAGCTTACGACCTATCCAGCTGCCCGCTAGTACCTTCCTATTGTAAAAAAGGACTCAGGTTTGTATAGTTATGGAAAAAATGCAATTTTAGACAAATTGTCATTTTTAATATAAATGCTATTATATATACATATATAATAATTTAATATCCTACATTTAACATTGTTTTTTATAAGACTGATGATCTAAAGCCATCAACCTAGCCAGTACTAAAGATTTTTCCATTTGCTTGTGATTTTAAATTGTAGCATAATAGTACTGTATTAATGGTAACACAAACTTAAATATGTTGGTCGGACTGCAGGTAACTGCACATTGCTCCGGCCCCAGAGCTTGGGTGTATTGTATGTTGAGACTAGACAAAAATTTTTGAGTTTGATTCATGTGTGTTTTATTTTGTCGATAATTGCAGTGGTCATTGATGATAATTGCAGTAGTCATTGTTGTTATAAAACATTTTTGCTATCAGAATTTACTAAAATGGAGTCTACCTAGTATTTCATATCACATTTCTTTCAGAAGTGTCAAATTTATTATGTACATTATTATTGTGTAATAATTTCATAATTTCTCTACAGGCCACACTTCCATCACAGGTCGCTGAGGGCCGACCGTATGCATTGTGGGCTTCTTGGATTTTCCTTCTTATATGTGCAGAATGGTTATTCCTAACTTCTGAACTCTGTGCAAAGCTGACTGAGGCTATTCTGAATAACTGGCGTGAGGCTGAAGCTCAAAATGATCAGGACTAAGATGTACTTTTATTGTACTTTGTGAACAGATGTACATATTTCTTACTATGTGAACAGATATAGATGTTTCTTACTATTCTGTCATTTTCTTGAGAATGAGAAGCAATTTGAAAGTGCTGAAAGGAAAACATGAGGTTCAAAATTTTAAATTATACCATACATGAAAGTATGAAAATATTTTGATATTGTTTATGTATATATGTTTTTCTGATTTCACCTCATTCACTTCTAGGAAAGGTAATTAACACTGAAAAATTCGGCCTTGAATGGAGGACAAGGGATCAGAACAAAAGGAAAAAAACTATTCAGTCATAAGGCCGATATTACTGAGGAAGGAGGAATTTACATAAAAGCTGGACTCTAGTTTTAAATGCACTGTATGTACATGAATTTACAGAGGTCCAGGAGACTAAAAAAGGGGGGTCGCTTTGTCGATCCACCGGAACACGTGGCTGGAGCAGTCCAGTCACGGCGTTCAGAAATTTTGCGCAAACGGATTGAAAATGCATGCTTGCTCCAAGGGTTTCCAACTCCTGCCACAATCAGGCATGGTGTTTGTCTGCAAATAGAGGACACGGGCATAAGGCGGGGGACACATGAGGGTGAACATTACACACCACTTTCTTTCAATCAAAAAGGCCACTCATGGGGGGGAATGAAATGACTGGGAAATTTACACAAAGAGAACTATTTCGTTGCTTGAATTTACTAGGGGGATGTTACTAGTATCACAGGGGAGCAATCACAGAATTGAGCCCAGATAGGGGAATGAGAAACTACACAAGTCACCTTGGAAAAAGGAAATGAAATGCAGACAAAGGTAAAAACAATTCCCTGGCTGAACTGGAACTCCTCTCACAGTACCTGGATCCTGAGGCTTGTAGTCTTCTCCTTGATGTCTCCATGCATTATGGACTTTAAAAATATACTTGGGACTTCCCAGAGAGAGCAGGGGGGAGAAGGCAGAGTCGGGCGGGTGCAGGAGGAGATCTGACCTGTCTTAAGTCTGATGTTCTTCTGACTCCAAGTCATTCTGAGACCGAGCCACTGGCTCCCAATCCTTTTAACTCCTTGTCCCTGTAGGGGGTAATTCCAACAACCAATGGGAGAAGAGATAGCTTTTTTGAGAGAATGGATGCTTCCAGTTGAAAGGGGCAACTTGCATATAGACAAAGATGCATGAAACTTGGTAAAAGACTATTTTCCTTGGTTCTGGCTTAAAATCTTGAACATTGTAAATAAGCGTTAAACCCTGTGTTACTTCGTTTATGTATGTAAATAAACAGTCAGATCCTGTTATTTCAGTGGAATAGTTTTACATTTATGACATTGTTAGGAGGACAGTTTCTAGAGCAGTGTGACAGGGTACTGAAATACATTTTTTGTCAGTTACAGTATACTGTTACTGGCACTTGGTTCAGTAACCAGAATTGCAAAACTTTTTATTCACAAAAAATTAGAGGTGTTTTGTTCAGTCATTGCAGATCCCTGGGCCATGGCAGAGGATGCCCCTCAACATCCTTGGTTCAAATCTGGACGTCTACATCTATCCCCCCCTGCCCCTTTTGCCTCCTCCATCGAATTCATCATCAGAGTGATGATTCCCAGAACCACAGAATGAACCTTATATATCCCATGTGGCCTCGCACAGAATGGTTACCTCAAACTTCTAGCCTTGCTGACAGAAGCACCGAGAGATTCCTCCTTGGCACAAGCTCCTGTGTCTCAGATGAGAAGCAGTGCTTTCAATGTAGTATGGCCGTTGGCTGAACACTGGTTTAACTCAGACGGGAGCCAACTATTCACACGAACTGGGGTGGGTGCTGTGTTCCAGACATTCGTGAAAGTCCCACCAATGACCTTCACGGAAGCAATAACTCTCCATTTCTTGAGTGGTTGAAGATGAGATAACTGTGGCTTTTTGCAAAGAAGTCCAATCCACAGATTCTTGGTTCTTAAGAGGATACTTCTTGCCTAGAGGTATCTCAACCCGACTCTGGAAGATGAACGGCGAGAGTAGGACCTTCATCACATATACGGGCAAGTGACGAATCACGAATATAGACGTGATAAGTGGAACAATCTAACAGAGAACGTCAGGGAGGAGATCACTCTTTGCCTAATAACCTCAAACCCAAACTCTGGAAGATGAATGGCGGGAGTAGGATTGCCATCATTTACACGGACAAGCGAGGATCAGGTACACGACTGTGTTCACCTTCTCCCCCTAAATCAGAGACATCTCATCATGTGACGGAACTCAGACAGGCTGAGGAGACAAAGAACCAGCATGAGAACTCTGATGCAAGTGAAGCTCAACAAAGACTGGAACATGTTAACATACTTGAAGGGGAGAGAGTCACGTCCATGCTGGGAAGATGGAGAAACACCCCTCTCACTCTCAGATGCCACATGGACTGGAGCACGTTCATGTACTTGAAGGGGAGAGTTACATCCCTGCTGGAGAAACACCTCTCTCACTCTCAGAAGATGCCACAAGTCCTGAGTTCTCCAACGGGAGGAGGAAGAGGTGAAGGAGGCCTTGCCCTATGACGTCTCCTGCTTGAAACTCTGGAACACCTCCTACCAGAGTCAATCCAATCCACCAACTCTTGGAAGAACACCTCTGATGGGTTGACAACCGACCACGATGGCGCCATGGATGATGATGCAAGTTACGTCACGGTAATCGGCAGAGGAGAGATGTCACCAAAGCAGGCGTCACAGGCAGAGAAGTATTGAGAATGTGGTCATGGTATTCGGACTGGTAACCCAAGTCAAAGGTCTCGGTGACAGCCAAGATGGTGAAAAAGGCCTTCTGCCACCTCCTACCACAACCGGAGGGCCTCCCCAGTACATGTGATGGATAGTGAAGAATTTCCATCGCCGAAGGAATAGGAAGAGATCGCCCTCAGTCAAATGCAGCAGTGTCAAACTATGCAATCAGCAGAAGCGATGATGTCACAGGCCAATTTGTGACATCACACAGTAGATTACTATTAAGAGAGAGAGAAAATGTGTGTAGTGCAGAAAAACTTTAATAAAACAAAACAGTACATGTATTACAATTATATCATATGACAAAAGGGTACTAAGTCGAATATCATAGGGAGACAATATTCAAATCAGTCTGTTTGGTTGGTATCCCTGCATGACAACGCCATATTGTTGGCAAGCAAGGAGCTCCAATTAGCATTTGTCCCAAGGAAGGCTGTCTGAAAACGAGGTCCACAGAACTTCTGGGCTGAATAAATATGAAACAAAACACAGGCTTTGATAAAAAAAACCGGCAAAGTGAAATACTACTCTCCAAGGCGGCTGAAGAAAGACTGGTCCGTAACAAGGTTCCAAACCTGGTCAGTGACCAACATCCACCTCGTATACATGAATTGCCAGATGCCACAGATTCCTTGCTTTACAATCTTTGATTGTTTTTCACCAGTTTCCAGCTGGCACTAGAAGATTATCCTATTGTTAAGACTGAGGGTTTGTTCTGCATATGAACAAACTGTTGTGTGACAAGATAGGAACACAGCTGTGTGAAGCAAGTAAGTTCAGGGCAGCTCTAGGTGAAGTGGGAACAAGTTCGACACAGTTGTTTCTAGACTTGTCTAGACGAACAATGCTCGGCTGCAGGAGAAGGGGAGTGTGAATCTACTTGCATGGAGGTGTGCACCCATGCCATCCACTCTACACAGGGATAATTCTACCACTTTCTGACAAAATGAATACAGACCTAACAACTGTAGTCTCCAGACAAAATTAATACAGACTTAACAACTGTAGTATCCAACTGTACTGAAAATTCATATTTTAGTTGGTAGAAGGAAGGAATGCACAGGCAGTGGGCTAAAACAGCTATGATCCTCAAGAGGTCCAGAATTAGATTTATCTTGGATTACATAAGAAAGCTTGTGTTATTCCCAAAGTTACAGCCTCCTAGCACATCCATTCTGAATGCCATAGAAGTATTTACAAGTCAATTTTGGAAGCCCTTATTCCCTCCTTAGGTTGTCCTACAATCAACATGTTGGACAGAGTAGAGTATCCTTGATATGTTGGACAGAGTATCCTTGACAGTACAGGCAGTCCCTGGCTTAAGACGGGTTCGGCTTACAGAAGAAATATGACCAAAAATGCAAAATAATCAATATTTGGAGGTTTTTTCGATGAATAATGCAATAAAAATGCAGTTTACATAGTTTTTAATACACCCGAAGCATTAAAAGTAAGGATTTCTTAGGATTTTTTACGATTTTCCAGCTTATGACGTGTCTCAAGAACAGAACCCCCGTCATAAGGTGGGGATTGCCTTACTGTAGTACCATAAAGGCTTGCAAATCAAGAATCTAATCAATCCCTTGAATGAAAAAGATTTACAATCCATTTAAAAGCAGCCTTATGCAATTAGAAAAGGGATTTCACAACAATGAAATAGTAGTCTCATGGTCATAGATTTTGTACATAAAAGCTTTCAAAAGGCTACTATGGATTTTGTACATAGAATTTCCGTTCATTAGTAGAATTCTGGGAGCTTTTAAAGTTTGCTCTCTTCCTCTCCTGCAAAGCAACTTTGTCTAACCACACCTGTCACTTTGAACCAGACATGCAAGCAAAAGACAAGAACCAAAATTGCTCCATACTAACTAGCAAAGCAACATGCTGCGGTTTCCCAACACCTGAAAAGTGATCTTTACAAAAGAAAACTAAGAACCTTGACGCCAATGGTAAATTTCAGATTTCTGGTAATCAGGTTATTTTACAAAGACATTATTCTGCTACCAGAAGTGAAAACCATCCTTGCTTCTATGACATTTAGAAAATACTGGTCACAGAAGACTGCCACTCCAATCAGGAATCCTTTTCCAATTGAACAGAGCACCAGGTTCATACATCATTACCTTCTGAATCTTCAAGGCATGTTCTTTCTTTCATTGATTCTAGAACTTATGAACCTTCATCCATTTCCAACCTGAAGCTTCTTGACTAAAATTCCTCATTCCATTTCCAGCCTGAACTTACTTTCGTTGATTCTATAACGTGTGGGCCTTCATCCCATTTCCAGCCTGAAGCTTCTTGGCAATAATAGCTTCATTCCATTTCCAGCCTGAAGCTTCTTGACTGAATTCTGAATTAATAAAGACTCAACTGCAGGCAAGAGGTATCATTCTTTTAGGTGACAATCCTTTACTTAAATCTTGGCATTTTTAAATATGTGGGATTCACATGTTTAAACATGCCCAAGTACCTAGTTAATAAGGGTACCCGTTATATCCTACATTTAGAAATCTGGCTGGAAGTTTAAGTCTTGTAGTGTCAGTCTATCACATCCGGCCTTGATATGGAAATGAAGAGATTATTGACTGAAATGTCATACCAAAAAGTATTGTTTACTTGAAGTTAAGAATAAAATGCATTTGCAACAAAGTTTGTGTATAAGACATTTCAAAAGTGAGAAACTAAGCAAAATAGGAAATTATTACACAGCCATTACATAAATAATTTTCTGGTATAAATGAATTGTGTAACAGTAATGGAAACATTATTGTACAAATGTTGCATATAAAGTGTAGTGCAGTGCTGTAATATCTGTTGTGTTGTTTTTGTGTTGTTTCATATTACTATTCTCCATTATGGTAATGAAAATATTGTGCACAAAATTGGGCTGCTTGTGCTATCTTAACTTGAAAATTTATGCTTTATGACTCATAATATGTTTGCACAACATACTTCTGTTTTATGTATTGTGTGGAAGATATCTGTACTTACTGCAACATCAGTCTAATTTAGAAATGATGTAAATCTGTATGGTTAAAATAAAGGTATATTTTAGCTAATCTCAGAATGCATACCTCCTCAACAATTAAGTTCCTTCCTGTGGAATATATATTGAGTACTTGTACCAAATTTTGTTGCATTTATCCTGGCTTCTTTAAAAAGATTTACTGGTAATCTGTGGCTAAATCTAAATCTGGATCAGAACTATGCTGACATATAGCGAGTTGTGATCAGAAAATTTTTTTGTTATACGCCTTTGTATTGGCCAGTTTACCTACCACTAGGAAAGGTCATCCCCAAACCTGAAAAGTTATTCTTAGGTCGCTGATAATCGTCAATAAAATGCTTGTTCCTATAACAAAAGCTTAATACACAAACTGAATGACATTTAAGGGAGGAAAGCTTTATATAAATTCATATTCTTTAGTGACACTTACTAAATATATAAAAATTGAAAACATTCTGAATAAAGATCGTGGTCTGGAAGTTCTTGCATACATACATTGAATTTATGATAATATGCATTTACATTCGTCAGTTATGAGTAGGTAGATAACGAACCCACACAAACTCTTCATCATAAAATAGATACATATTCCACTAAAATATATTACAAGCTGTTAGATAAAAATTAACCAACTAAAACTAATTTCTGTATTTAGTATTTGAATTCTATATGCATTACTATAGGCCAGAGTGAAAGCGTCGTCAAAATTTTACACTACAAGTCCAAAATACTTTGCATTTGAGAAAATAGAAGGCCTTGTCTAAAACCAACCATGTGCACAGAGTGAAAACAGTTAACTGACTGTTTATTATTAAATATGTGAAGCTCATATTGAAACTACAACTACATGAAAACCATGATTTTACAAAAGTTTTATACAAATTCATTAATCATAAATTGCCTATATTCTGTGAAGAAAATGTAGGCATACCAATTCTGAAAAATAAAAGGCAGATCCCCTCTGCATGTGCCAGCCAACTCGATTGGGCTGTAAAGAGATATGTATTATAAATTCTCATTTTTTAGTGCCAATCCTCTATTGGAAGAGAACGGGAAACGAGGAACGCAACAGAAGATAATAGTTAATGGGTTTGTACAGAAGTGTGTTTTGTAGCAACAAGATTGTTTTTAACCCTCACAGGCATGTCTAAACTGAAAATAATTATTTCCAACTCAGGCTACTTTTACATCAAATAAGTCATGTCATTGATGTGAGTCAAACACTCATTCCCATTCATATTGAATGATTGAATCGGAGTCATACTGTTTATTAGTGCTCAGTACCCAATCAATTTTGTGGTTTGGATGCATATCCTCTTGCTGAATTATCTGTTTTGTTATGGATTCAGTGCCTCAAACTCGAGACACCTACCATCAAGACCTGATTTTAGGAATTTCAGTCATTTATTCCCAGCCCTTGTTAGCATCCAGAAAAATTCTATAATTATTCCAGGATGACCAAAGAAAATGTCAAAAGACTGGTTGAACTAACTGGATTTTCCATAAAAAAAATTAATACTAATTACTGGCGTGCAAAAGTTTTTTATTCATAGGTCACAGTGCTGCTGACTCACTATGACTTGATAATAAAAAATTGGTCCAGCCCTTCTCATGACTTACTTTGACTCGCTGTGAATCACTTTAACTTGACTCATCCATGTAAACCTTTTTGCAAAAATGCATGCTTAATAACGTAAAGCATGTTTGGTGATTCAAGAATAGTCAGGGCGAGTTGTGACTCAACTCGACTAGACTTGTTCTGTGTAAACGCAGCCTTGCAGGACACAAAAGATTGTCCTCATGAGCAGAAGAGAGCA
>NC_061109.1:46074815-46102315 GCF_015104395.2 Macrobrachium nipponense
TGATAAATCCAAGCCTCTGTGTCGAAAGACCGTTGATAGCATACTTTTGTAGCCTTTAATCGTTGACACTGAAAGTTTGTCTATCTCTCTAAGATGTAAGAGAAAATCAGCAATCTGGGCTCACAGAGGTCGTGGAGGAGGAAATATTTTGCCTTCTACACCAACCTCTGAAGACAGCCCACTTCGATTGGTAGACAGCTTGGAAGATGTTCTTCTAGCGCTGGCAATAGCTCTTGCCACCGATCTTGAAAAACCTCTCGCTCTGCCAACTTTTGGATAGTCTGAATGCAGTCAGACTCAGAGCGGAGAGGTTTCCGTGATACCTCTCGAAGTGGGGCTGCCTGAGTAGATCGATTTTTTCTGGAAGTGTCCTTGGGAAATCTACCAGAAATGACATGGCCTCTGTGAACCAGTCGCTTGCAGGCCAAAAGGGGGCGATCAACGTCATTCTTGCTCCTTCCGACGCCGCAAACTTCCTTATTACCTCACCAGGAGTTTGAATGGAGGAAAGGCGTAGAGATCCATCCCCTTCCAATTCCAAAGCATGGCGTCTATTGCTATTGCTCCTGGGTCTAGAACCGGAGAGCAGTAAATAGGAAGCCTCTTCGTTTTTGCTGTCGCGAAGAGGTCTACCAGTGGGCGTCCCCAAAGTTTCCACAACTCCTTGCAGATCTCTGGATGGAGAGTCCATTCGTTTGGAAGCATTTGATGTTGACGGCTGAGGAGATCCGCACGAACGTTTCTGCTGTCCTGAAACGAACCTCGTTAGAATCGTTACATTTCTCAGCTTCGCCCAAAGTAAGATTTCCCTCGTTATCCTTAACAGGGAGCGAGATAGAGTTCCTCCCTGTTTTTTGAGATATGCGAGCGCCGTGGTGTTGTCCGAGTTGACTTGCACAATTCGTCCCACAATCCTTGACTCGAAGCATTGAAGTGCCAAACGAATCGCCTCTAGCTCCTTGAGGTTTATGTGCCAGGACCTCTGTTCCCCTCTCCAGAGGCCTGACCACTTCTTCCCTCCCCCAGGGGTTTGTTGCTCCCAGCCCGTCATGTACGCGTCTGAGAACAACACTAGGTCTGGGCTCAGAACTTTGATGGGACATCCCTTCCGATAGCTTGACGGGATCGGACCACCACTTCAAATGCTCTTTGATCGATTGAGGGATTCTCAAAATCTCGTCTAGGTCTTTCTTGTTCTTCCAGTTGTCTGCTAGGAAAAACTGAAGCTGTCTGAGGTGCAGCCTTCCCAGAGAAACAAATTTCTCCAGCGAGGAAATGGTCCCCAGCAGACTCATCCATTCCCTTCGCCGAGCAATATTTCCTTCTCTAAGAAGACCGATACTTTCTCTAAGCATTTTAGCTGACGTTCTATGGATGGAAATGCTTGAAAAGCCACTGAATCCATCTGAATCCCCAGATACACTATGGACTGTGTGGGAATCAGATGGGACTTCTCGAAGTTGACCAGAAGGCCCAGGTCCTTCGTCAGCTGTAATGTCGTATGTAGGTCCTCCAGACCACTGTTCCTTGACGTGGACCGGATCAGCCAATCGTCTAAAATAGAGTGAGACTCTTATCTTTGAGAGATGGAGCCATCTTGCTACATTTCGCATCAGAAGCGTGAATATCATAGGGGCTGTACTCAGCCCGAAACAGAGAGCTCTGAATTGGAAGACCTGTCCTTTCAGAACGAATCTGAGGAACTTCCTGGACCCGAGGATGTATCGGAACATGGAAATAGGCATCTTGGAGATCCAAGGACACCATCCAATCTCCTGGTCTCAGGGAAGCTAAAACAGACTGTGCAGTTTCCATCTAGAATTTTATTTTCCTTACAAAAAGATTCAGCCTGCTTACGTCTAGGACAGGTCTCCATCCTCCCGAGTGCTTCGGAACAAGGAAAAAGCCTGTTGTAGAAGCCTGGAGAGTTCCGTGACACAACTCTTTCTACTGCTCTCTTTTCCAACATCTGATCCAAAAGGTCTAATAAGATCTGTTGCTTTGAATCCTGATAAGAGGGCGAAAGGTCTATTGGTTCTATGCTAATGGTGGTTTCGATAGAAACGGGATTTTGTAACCTTTCTCGATCACTTCGAGTGACCAAGAGTTCGCCCCTCTTATCCTCCATGCTTCGGCGAATAGAGCGAGTCTCGCCCCGACTGGTGTCTGGAGGGCCGAAAAGTCATTTCTTTCCCCTGGTTTTTGAGGGGGCTCTGCCCCTAGGGAAACTCCTCCCTCGAGCAGCTCTTGAAGAGGGCTCTTCCACGAAAGGGCTTATAATTCTTCCTAGAAGCTTGCGTGGTTCTTGAAGACATCTGATCAGCAGGACGTTTCGAAGACCGAGACAATAAGTCCTGCGTCGCTCGTTCTTGGAGATTTACTGATAAATCCTTTACCATCGATTGTGGAAAAAGATGAGCAGAAAAGGGAGCGAACAACAATTCTGCTTTTTGCGCTGGCGACACTGACTTAGCTGTGAAGCTACAGAAGAGTGCGCGTTTCTTCAGGACTCCCGACGCAAAATGTGATGCCAGCTCGTCGGAGCCATCTCTTACTGCTCTGTCCATGCATGACAAATACTCGCTAAGTCCTCCAATGAGATGGAATCTGGGCTTCTAGACTGAACATCCAAGACGCCCAAACACCAATCTAGAAAGTTAAAAACTTCCAAAGTTTTATAAAGGCCTTTGAGATGGTGATCTATCTCCGACATTGTCCACGAAACTTTCGCTGATGCCAGGTAAGATCTTCTAGGAGCTTCCACTAAGTTGGCGAAATCCCCTTGTGCGGAAGCGGGGATTCTCAAACCTGCTTCCTCTTCTGTCTCGTACCACTTCCCCGATCTTCCACTAAGCCTTGTGGGGGGAAGTGCAAAAGAAGTCTTGCCCTTTGTCTTTTTGGATTCCATCCAATCATGGATTCTTTTAAAAGCCCTTTTAGTCGAGAGCGAGGTGGCCATTTTGACAAAATTTGGAGTCTTCCTTGCCTTCGAAGAGGTTAGTTGCGAAGGTGGAGAGAGAGGAACTGGAGCTCGGAACTTCTCAGGAAACAAATCTTTTAAAAGACGAGTCAAAGTCTTATAATCCACAGAGGATGAGGTTGTAGGATCCTCCTCCTCTTCCGAAACAGCCTCGCTTGACGATTTATTTTCTAATGGAGACATAGCCTTATTCTGCATTGAACGAGAAGAAACCAAAGTTTCACCTCCCTTTCGAACCGTAGGTTTTGTGTTTGAAATCAATTTTGAAGAGGAGAGTCTGCTATGTTCTCCTAACCTTGACTTTCTCTCCGAATTTTCCAAACTGACGTCATACGATTTCTCTTGACGAGCACTGATATTGTAGTTCCTACTACCTTGAAGCATATGGCGCTTAACCTTCTGACTAGCGACCTGTTCTTTTCTTCTCAGAGTGACTTTATGCATCGGACGCCTAGCGCCCTCAAAAGCGTCCTCATTTGCGTCCTGGAAAGCGTCCTCATTTGCGTCCTGGAAAGCGTCCTCATTTGCGTCCTGGAAAGCGTCCTGGAAAGCGTCCTCATTTGCGTCCTGGAAAGCGTCCTCATTTGCGTCCTGGAACGCGTACTGATATGAAGGACGACGAGCGTCCTTACTAGCACTACGCCTCGCGTCCTCAAAAACGTCCTCATATTCATCTTCATATCCTTCTTCTGAACTAATATCGTGCGTCTGAAGTCTCTCCCAGCCGACGTTTCCGACCCCGAGCGTCCCGAGAAGCGTCCATTACGAGCGTCCTGGTTAGCAAAGCGTTTGTTTTGTTGAATATTCTCTTCCTGTAAGTCAAGATCAATTCCTCCCAATTTTATTTCTGAGCGATCCTTCTGAACGTTCTTCGACTCTGGGAAAAGACGACGGCGGCCGCCTGTGCGGCACCTATTGTCTTTTTCTTTACCGCCAATACTTCTAGAGACTCTCTCAGCAGGACTGCTTGCGCGTTCCTGATTGAGTCGATGAGGTCTAGAAGGTGACGGATCAGACGAAGACGAAGAACGAAGAGAAGCCGCAGGAGAACGTCTAGATTTCTTGACGGGTAGCCAAAGATCTTTTTTACGACTACGTGATCTTTCCTCTTTCTTGGCGAAAAACGTATCCAACTGTTGACGAATCGCTTCGAGAGTCTTTTTTGATGGTGAAGAACCATATGATGGAATGAACCTTTGAGAAGAAGATGGGCGAGGGGACGCCTTCTTCCTTCTCTCCGGACTCGAATCAGGACGCTCAGAAAGCGTCCTAAATCTCTTGTGCGGGATACTGTCTTCGAAGTCTTCCGGAGAAGACCGAAGCGTAAATCAAGGCGGAGGACGCTCTCGATCTCCCGATGAAGCGTCCTCTTCCATCATACCTTTCCTAAGAGGGCGAGAAAGACGATGGCCGCCAGTGCGACGTCTTACGTCTTCCTTACCACTCTCACTTGGAGAGGCTGCGTACTCTTCCGTAAGACCTTTCCTAAGAGGGCGAGAAAGACGATGGCCGCCAGTGCGACGTCTTACGTCTTCCTTACCACTCTCACTTGGAGAGGCTGCGTACTCTTCCGTAAGACCTTTCCTAAGAGGGCGAGAAAGATGATGGTCGCTTGTGCGACACCTTACGTCTTCCTTACCACTCTCAGTCGGAGAGGTCTTCCGAGATTCCCACCCACGGTGAGGTGAGGACGTCTCGGAGGAAGAGAAGCATTCCTTCAAAGTTCGAGCTTGCGCGCGATCTTTGGCAGCCTGGGATGCGTCTTCAGGATCTGCCGAAGGGACGCCAGACCGGTGTTTAATTCCCGTAACCCTCCTTCGGCCTTCGACATGTCCATTCCCTGTGTTCTGGGAGTCCGACAGAGGTCTCAACCTGGAGGCATTATAGGACCGATCTGACGCCCCCTCCACTTCACTAGGGGCACTAACATTATCACTACACTTTTGCACATTAGATTGTAGCACTTTCAATTTCGATTCAAGGTTCCGAATCGATTCTAAAATGGTAGAAAGGGCATTCCCTTCTGTAACAATCACTTCCTTATCTGAAGGAGAAATTATAGGGTTATGCGTAACATGTTCTACATTTATGTTAGATTGAGCAACCTTACTTTGACTTTTAACAGAAGCACTCCTGGAGGAAGACCTCCTAATTCTGTCACGCTCAAGTCTACGAATGTAAGATTCATACGCCTTCCATTCGACATCAGTCAACACTTCACATTCTTTGCACCTATCTTCCAACAAGCAAACATGCCCTCTACAATTCACACACACTGTGTGAGGATCTACCGAGGCTTTTGGTAGCCTCACCTTACATTCTTCTACACCACACACTCTGAAACTAGTAGAACTAGATCCAGACATCTCAATTCTAAGAAAAATCAAAGCCAAAATCAAAATCCAAACCACAATAGTCCGAAACCAAAAGACAATCCAAATACTCAAGTGACAAATGAAGTTTTCGAAATCCTAAGCGGAGGTCTGTAAACAGATGTTTACCGACCGGCGACAGAAGAAAATCTGAATAGAAAATGGGAATGGTTCCCGGTATCCGCCTCCCAGCGGCGGGAATGGGTACTAACCACCTAGCCGACCACTGCGTTTGCCGGGAGTTTTGAAATTCTGTCGGTCGTCAGAGAATACAGCTATATATATATCTGGCAGGTAAGTGTCATGAACAAAATATATATATTATATATATATATATATATATATATTATATATATATATATATATATATATATCTATATATATATATATATATATATATATATATATTATAATATAACATATATAATATAATATAATACACGGCGATCTAGGGGCGGGACTGAAAAGGGGGAGCCTACCAGCGAACGTCATCGTCTCCCAACAGGAAATTTTTAGAAGGATCTAGAAGAAAAGTTACATCATGATACACGGCGTTTCTAGCGACGCGACAGCGTGTGCTGAGTTCCATAACACACCTGAGTATTCTCAAACAATCATGAGAACAGACGCCTCCAACATGTGCGGGCATGCCTCCTTGCTGCAGACCTACTCGACGGAGATACATTTACCTTTCCTTTAATATATAATTCTTTGCTATAGAGCGATACCATGACACATTCCTCCAAAAGAAAAAAAAATGAAATCAAACAGCAGGGGAACAATTCTGCATAAAGCTTTAACTCAGTAAAACAAGCACACTTCTCCATTCATTCACCCAACCGTGCAAACACAGAAAACGGTCATCAGACTACTCATTCTGAAAAATCTCTAGAGAGGCTATCAGCTATAACATTATTCTTTCCTCTTAATTTTTCCTTTTCTGAACTCTGATTAAAAACTTGGAAATTCTTAAGCACCTTGGAGTTTTACTCAAAACTAATTTCTATATGCACCGTTACTACGGGCACGGGCGGTGGCCACGGTGCGGGGCGTTTGTTATAATTCTTGAGCAAGTTTACATGCATCCACTTTGCTCTACTCTTACCCATATCGATTGGATAATTTAGATTTCCCGTCTTTTCCAAAATTGAAAAAGGACCTTCGAACTTATAAGATAAAGAGAAACTTTCTTTCTGGGCTAATAGTAAAACTTTATCTCCCACACAGAAACTTCTTTCTTTTGCTCTAAGATCATGTTTCTGTTTAGTCTCCCCTTGATCCCACTCTCGTTCGCCTTCACTAGTTGCCAAGCATCTCTTAAATTGTTTTTATAATACTCTAGATTAGTTATGTAGTCCTCTCTACCTTCTTTAAGCATAAATTACATTTTAACATTTCCAAAGGACATGTAGAGGTGTGACCGAAAACCAGCTCGAAAGGACTAAATCCTGTAGTGTCATTCGGTGCCAACCGTAAAGCTAACAAAACAAAAGGTTGTATCATTGCAAACCCAACATGGCGCAGTGAGTAGGATAAGGACCAAGCCATGCCCCAGATACGTCGACCACCCCAGGCCACGCCGAGGCGTGCCTCACCTGCAATGCCAAGGGCCTTGTCACAGGCCGTCATGCAAGCACAGACGTTATTTGCAGACCAGCAGCGTGCCATCCGTTCCCTTCAGGATGCCCTTCCCGGTTCAGGAGCACGTGCCGGTAAAGTTCCTGTCTCTGCTGCCCCTGAGAAGTGTGAGGCGGTAATGTCCTCGGCAGCGTTCAGATCCTGGAGACGTTCGATGACGTATTGGATTCACCTTAACAAGTTCCCGCCGCAGGATGTTGTCCTGCACATTAGGCTCAACTGTGTACCGGCGTTGCAACGTGCACTGGACGCTCGGTATTCAGATGCCAAATGGAATGCCCTCGCCCCAGACGCGGCTCTGGACGCCATCGGGAATATTGTGTTGCGGTCGTCGAATCAGGCAGTTCAGTGGTCTGAATTCTTTGCCCTCGCACAAGGGCGCGAGGAATCAGTGAGCGACTATTTTTCGAGGTGTGCTCAGAAGGCCACCGACTGTGATTTTGAGTGTCCCAAATGCGGGGAGTGTTTAATAGAGTACATGCTGTTGCGGAAAATAATGGTAGGCCTCAGTGACCCTGTATTAAAGAGGCATGTTTTTCAGGCATGTGAGACATTTAAAAGTGTAGATGCCCTTCAGGCACTGTGCTGCACTTTCGAAGCTGCACGCCAAGATGTTGAAAGTGTCCCGCGCGTCACTATCAGTGAGAGGGAGTCTGCTGGCGCCTCGAGTGATGACGTCACAGGCATTGATGACGTAGAGCCAGACGTCGCAGTGTTGCGCGGCAATTCCAATGTGAAGCGTTGCGGAAATTGTGGGGGGCGCCATCCCTTTGGTCGAGCGTCGTGCCCAGCAAGAGGTATGACGTGCCACGGGTGCCAAAAGATAGGGCACTTTCAGAAATGCTGCAGGAATACGAAGAAAGCGTCGCTTGCCTCAAGTTTAGCGATTGTTGCAGACACGCACCTCTCCCCCCACCCCACAGTCAAGGCTTGTGTTTCCCATAGAAACGGGAATTCAGTATCCACACTCGTCGTAGCAGACACAGGAGCACAGATCTGCGTTGCCGGACCCACGATTCTCTCAAGACTGCAAATAAATTCCCTGGAGTTGCAGCCGCGAACAGGTCTGAGGGATGTAGCTAATCTCCGAGTGAGATGTCTTGGATCAACGGCATGCCTCATTGATATAGGTGGGCGACGCACGAAGCAGGAGGTTTACTTTGTGCCGACGGCCAAGAACTTCTATATATCGCTGAATGCTTGTAAGGAGCTGGGAATAGTACCCCCTGACTTCCCTCACCCCTACCATCTCGTTGCATCAGCTGATGTGCTTAATGAAGACGTCGCACAGCCTAACTCCCCTAAGACAATGAAGCCAGCCACCTTACCCATCCCGCCTGTGGAGGAGAATATACCGAGACTTGAGGAATGGTTATTACGGCATTTCTCTTCAACAACCTTTAATACAACCAGGGAACCGTTACCTGTCATGACGGGCAAGCAGCACCACATCCATTTGTTGCCTGATGCCGTGCCTTATGCCTGTCACACGCCCGCGACAATCCCTAAGCATTGGGAAGAGGAGGTCAAGGCTCAACTTGACGAGGACGTTCGGAAGGGCGTGATAGAACCAGTCCCAGTGGGGGATGCAACGGAATGGTGTGCAAGGATGGTCGTTGTCGCCAAGAAGACGGGTCAACCTCGCCGCACAGTAGACTTCCAGCGCCTCAACGCCCACTGTCTTCGGGAAACTCATCATACACCGGCACCCTTCGACATGATTTCAAGCATCCCCATTCATACGTACAAGACTACGGCGGACGCCCACTGGGGTTTCCATCAAGTGGAATTGGACGAAGACAGCTGCCCGCTTACGACCTTTATCACTCCATGGGGACGATACCGTTATCGTAGAACACCCATGGGTCACTGTTCGGCGTCGGACGCCTACGCAAAAAGGTTTGATGATGCCCTGCAAGACATCACCAGAAAGCATAAATGCATTGACGACACTTTGCTATACGATCACAGCATTGAAGAGGCGTTCTGGCATGTATATGAATTCCTGTCAACGTGTGCCTCTGCAGGTATCACACTCAAGCCCGAGAAGTTTAAATTCTGCAAGAGAGAGGTCACTTTCATTGGTTATTACCTGGGATGGGAGTCATACAAACCCGCAGACAAACGACTAGACGCCATTCGTAACTTCCATATGCCAGAGAAGCCCTCCATCACGGATATTAGGTCGTGGTTCGGGTTCGTGAATCATCATGGAGCCCTTTAGGGACCTCCTCAGAAAGCCCACTGGAAAAAATGTTTACTGGGATAGTCAGCTACGTGACAAACTCCGGCAGGCACAGGAGGTCATCTGTCAATTAGCCAAGGACGGCTTGGCATATTACGACAAAACACGCCCTACGACGATAATGACGGATTGGAGTAAAGAAGGTATCGGGTTCGTAGTCCTTCAGCAGTATTGTATTTGTCAGTTAGCTGACAGCCCCTTTTGTTGCAAGGGCGGTTGGCGCCTTGCCCTGTGTGGTAGTCGACACCTCACCTCCTCTGAAGCTGGGTATGCCCCCGTAGAAGGAGAAGCCCTGGCAGTTACCTGGTGCTTGCGGAAGGCCAGGCTGTTCCTACTTGGGTGTCCTAATCTCACCATCATCACAGACCACCGTCCTCTCGTCAAGCTGCTGGGTGACAGAGCCCTCAACGACGTCATCAACCCGAGATTATTCAACCTGAAAGAGAAGACACTCCAGTTCAAGTTCCACATGAAATACCTGCCCGGAAAAAGGAACACTGCCGCGGATTTTCTTTCAAGGTACCCGACCATGCGAGCACCCCGTGAAGCTTCCGACGTGGATTTGGAGGACGACATTCAAGTGGCAGTGGCATGTGCAACCGTGGCCGCCTTGGAACCGGATATCATCGTGTTGGATGAAGACTGCGTCAGGAGCGCCACATCTAACGACCCTGTATATCAGCTCTTGCTTGCAAGGGTTGCAGTGGGCGACTGGCCCCAACAGAAGTCGCAAGAACTCGCTTGCCTTCGCCCCTTCTTCAGTGTTCGGGACCGGCTAGCCATCAACCAGGATCTGGTGACATACTCAGTGGACCAAGGATGTGTTCGCTTGGTTATACCCGAGGATTTACGCCGCCAGGTAGCCGCTAACCTACACGTAGGACACCAAGGCCTTGACTCGATGCTTAGAAGGGCCAGGTAGTCGGTCTATTGGCCGGGAATAGAAGGGGACCTTCAGCATTGCCGCGCCCGATGCACTTCATGCGATGAACATGCCCCCTCACTGCCTCCTGAAGAAATGATACACACGCCGCCTGCAGAATATCCCTTCCAGCAAGTCGTCGCAGATATGTTCCAGATAGAAGGCAGTGTATACATGGTGTAATGCGGATAGACTAACAGGTTGGTTAGAAGTGGCTCATTTCCCCAATGGTGCCACGTCTAACAAAATCAGTAATCACCTTCGATCATATTTCTTGCGTTGGGGAGCCCCAGAACAAATATCAACTGACGGAGGCACGAACTTGGCCAGCGAGGAGATGGAGGCCTTCTTCAGGAGATGGGGAGTCAAGGTCCGGCTGTCATCGGCCCAGTATCCCCAGTCTAACGGTAGGGCAGAAGCAGCTGTCAAATCGGCGAAGAGGCTACTCCGGGAAAATATGTTAAAGGGTGGAGCCCTTGAGTCGGACAAAACGGCCCTGGCGATACCTCAGTATCTCAACACTCCTCTCAGGGAAATTAACAAGTCGCCGTCTCAGCTTGTAACGGGTCGCCAGCTGCGCAATGGGGTACTGATGGCCAGGAGACACCTGTTAGTAGACAGATATTGGAGGCAGACGATACGTCGAAGGGAGTTACAAGTGGCAAGGTCGCAGGAGGCGATGCGCATCCCTGGCACTACCAGAAGACTGCCACCCATCGAACTAGGTACCCATGTACGCATACAAAACCAAGCTACCAAGCAATGGGATCGAATGGGCATAGTAACAGAAACAAAGCCCCATCGTCACTACACCGTCAAGCTTAACGGGAGCGGCAGGCTGTCAAAAAGAAACAGACGACACCTGAGAGTCATCCCTCCGCCCTCTGGCACACCCGTGTCTCAGCACGAGTCCTCCGCAAACCATACCCCGACAGAACAGGGGACACGCACCACACAGGAGCCCAACGTCGTTAATAGGCCCAGAAGAGCCGCAGGTAAACCCAAGTGGCTCAAAGACTTTGTAGAGTGATGTTATTATCTTTTGTATGCAATTGCATCAGGAATTGATATTTCTTCTCTTGTCTCTCATTTCTCATTGATCTAAGGGCATTTTTCCCCTTTTTATTTTTTGTCATGTATAAGAATGTTCTGGGGGGGGGGGGGGGATGTACGTATGTTTGTATTTTTTCCCCTTTTTATTTTTGCCATGTATAAGTATATTCTTGAGGGGGGGATGTACGATATGTTCTTCGGCCATGCGCTGCCGAGCATGCATCCGTTATCTGTAATTCGGTATACGCAGTTGCGAGTCAGTTGGCTCCCGAGTATCCTGTAATAAAGTTCAGTCTCCAGGACGTTGTATCATTGCAAACCCAACAATAATGACACAAAACTTTGTCTTTTAAACAAAAAGTTTCCTTACATACATCCAGATCATCATCCAGCTCACATTAAAAAATTCGGGTTAGTGTTTCATCCTCTCTCTGAATCTTGACTAGCTCATCCTTATTCAAAAGGTTAGTGCCTAATTCATCACAGTAACTATTACTTGATTCCACTACATGGACTACGTTATTCTCGACAGCTACACCTTCTGCTTGGCTATTACTGCCATCACTGATAGAGTCAAGTCTCTCAGCCACACTCATGCCAAGATCAACCTAGCCACCTCTATCACACTCGTTCAAATCCACGAACTCACACTCGTTCGAATCCACGAACAAGCTATGACAGTAGTCTATGTCATGTCTAAACCTGACCTAGTTACTACCATTTTAGGCACTGGAATCCCACTCACAACAGGATTCACATTCTTGGATAAAACTAAGTCATTACCGACAATAATGTCAATGCCATCAACGGGCAAACTGTCAACAACTGCTAGCTTCACTTCTCCTGACACTACCTGACTTTCCAAATTTAACTTTAACAAAGGACAAAGAACACAAGTGTTCGGAAATCCACCTAACATGACTTTTTCTTCCATATTGATTTCTGCCCTGTTTGGCACACTCTCTCTCCTAATTAGTAAGACAGCAGCTCCGGTGTCCCGAAGCAAGACTAATTCTCTCGAATCTCCTCCTCCAAGAGAGGAAACTACACCTTCTGACAGAAATCCCCCAAAAAGTTCCCTAGTTTCTCTCATCACATCATTCCTACTTGACGAAAGGTTAACTAGAGACACTGGTTTTTTAACGTCCTTCCTTTCTACTGCACAATTTCTCGCTAAATGCCATTTCTCATTACATCGGAAGCAAGTTAATTCTGAGCCACTAAATGCCACTTTATTCTTACAAACCTTAGACGTATGACCAGGTTTTCCGCATGCATAACAGTAATAGTCACTTTTATTCGCATTGCTATTACTAGAACTGAAACCTTTACCGCTTTGTACTCTACCAGATAAAGGATCATTTCGTTTCTTACTGACACTTAAATTATGAGTCAAACTATATTCGTCTGCCTACCTAGTTGCTCCTGCAAAAGATACTTCTCGCCTATCTTCTACATAAAGCTTAATCTCAGCGAATACGTTATCTTTGAAGTTTTCTAACAATACTAAGTTCTTCAGACCATCAAAATCATCAACTTTAGCAGAAGTTAACTTATCACAAAACAGCCTTTCTAACTTCTTACCGTATTCTACATACGTAATATTCTCGTCCCTTCACAAATCTCTAAATTTCTTACATCACGCCTCGGGTACTAACCTGTATGCGCTAAGAACAGTTTCTTTCACAATATCATAATCATCACATTCCTCCTTAGACATGCAACTATACACAGTAAGTGCCCTACCACACAAAGCTGACTGTAAATATAGAGTCCACATTTCTTTAGGAGAACTTACTCTTTCCATTAACTTCTCAAAACACATGAAATATGTCGTTACATCCTCCTCATCAAACTTTGATACTAATTTCAGCACTGCACTCATACCTAAACCATCAGCTCCATTTTCGTTCTTGCCTGTCTGACTTTTAAGAGTACTTTGCCTTAACCGGGCGATTTCCTCATGCTTACGTTCCTTCTCTCTTTCTTCCTGCTGCATTAAAAGGACTCGTGGCAGACGTTGCCCGCCCGTCCCGGGACCCATGGCAGGCCTCGCCCACCAGTCCCGGGACCTGTGGCGAACATCACCCACCCATCCTGGGACCCGTGGCGGACATCGCCCACCCATCCCGGGACCTGAAGTGGGCTGGCCCACCCATCCTTAAACCTGTGGCGGATATCGCCCGCCCATCTTAAAACCCGTGGCGGATATCACCTGCCTGTCCCAGGACCCATAGCGGGCCTCGCCCGCCCGTTCCGGGACCCATGGCAGGCCTTACCTGCCTGTCCTGGAACCCGTGGCAGACCTTGAATGGCCGTCTCGGGAAGGGCAGGTCGGGGCCCGCTAGTCCATGGACACGTGGCGAATATCACCCACCTGTCCCAGGATCTATGGCAGGCCCTGGCCTGCCCTTCCCGGGACAACAGGCGGATATCGCCCACCCGTCCCTGGACCCGTGGCATACATCGCCCACCAGTCCCGGGACCTGTAGCAGGCCAGGCCCACCCGTGGCGAACATCACCCGTCTGTGCCAGGACCCTTGGCTGGCCTGGTGCATCGGTTCCGGGACACATGGCGGACATCGCCAAGGAGAAATAGCTGTTAGGTGTCAAGGGAAAAAAAATCTCATAAACTATTATTAAGACAAATGCAATCTTCAAATCAAAGACGTGTTTCAGTTGCCCAGCCCACCCATTCCAGGACACGAGGCGGACATCGCCCGCCCGTCCCGGGACACGTGGCAGACAGCACCAGCCTGGCCCGGCCGTCCCGGGACACATAGAAGACATCACCCGCCCGGCCCACCCGTCCCGGGACACATGGGGGACATCGCCAGCCGGTCCTGGGACCCGCGGACAACCGGTCCCGGGACACGCAGCAGACATCGCCCCCCCTGTCCCGGGACCCACAGCGGGCTGGGCCCTCCAGTCCTGGGACACATGGCGGACATCACCTGCCTGTCCCAGGACCCACTGCCGGCCAGGCCCACCCATCCCGGTACACATGGCAGACATCGCCCACCCGTCCCGAGACACATGGCAGACATCGCCCACCCGTCCTGGGACACGTGGCGGACATCGCCCACCCGTACTAGGACACACGACCCTCTGTAGGCCCGGCCCGCCCATCCCGGGACATGTGGCGGACATCGCCCGCTTGTCCTGTGGCCCGCATCGGGACTGGCCTGCCTGTCCTGGGACACATGGCGGACATCACCAGCCCATCCTGGGACCCTCAGCGGACATCACCCGCCCGTCTCGGGACCCACGGCAAGCCGGGATGGCCCTTCCTTGGACACGCAGCGGACATTGGCCGCCCGTCCAGGATCTCATGGCGGGCCTGGCCCGCCCCTCTTGGGCCACGCGGTGGACATCACCCGCCTGTTCCGGGGCCCACGGTAGGCATGTCCCGCCCATTCCGGGACCCACATCGGGCGCCCCGTGCATCCTGGGACACGTGCTGGACATCGCCCGTCCGTCCCGGGACCCTCGGTGGTCCAAGCACACCCATCCTGGAACACGTGGCAGACATCACCCACCCGTCCGTTAACCCGCAGCGGGCCTAGCCTACCCGTCCCAGGACCATAGGCAGAATTGGCCTGGCCTCCCCATCCCGGCACACGTCTCGGGACACGTGGCGGACATCGGCCCCCTGTCCTGGGACCCGTGGTGGACATCGCCTGCCTATCCCGGGGACCCGTGGCGGGCCCGGCCCGCCCCTCCCGGGACACGCGGCGGACATCACCTGCCCTTCCCAGAACTCACGGTGGTGCCATCCCGCCCTTCCCGGGACACATGGCGGACATCAACCACCTGTCCCAGGACCTGCGGTGGGCCCGGCCCAGCCTGTCCCGGGACAAGTGGCAGACATCGCCCGCCTGACCCGGGACCCACGGTGGGCTCGGACCCCCCGTCCTGGGAACTGGCTGTGGGCCCTGCCCGCCGGTCATGGGACACGTGATGAACATCGCCTGCCCATCCCGGGACCAGCGGCGGGCCCGGCCCGCCTGTCCCAGGACATGTGGTGGACATCGCCCACCAGTCCCAGGACCCACGGTGAGCCCGGCCTGCCTGTCATGGGATACGTGGTGGACATCGCCAGTCCGTCCCGGGAAACGCAGCGAGCCTGGCTATCTCGTCCAAGGACATGAGGTGGACATCACTGTACATCCCTGGGACAAGTGGCGGACATCGTCCGCTCGTCCCGGAACCCAAGGCGGGCCCGTCCCGGGACACATGGTGGACATCACCCACCCATCCGGCCCATCCTGGAACATGTGGCAGACATTGCCTGCCCGTCTCGAGATCTGCAGCGGGCCTTGCCCGCCACAGGTCCCGGGACACAAGGTGGACATCGCTAGCCCGTCCCGGGACATGAGGTGGACATTGCCTGCTGTCCCGGGACCCTCAGCGGGACCGGCCCAGCCCGTCCCAGGACAAGTGGCAGAAATTGCCCGCCAGTCCCGGGACCCACGGCAGGTCCGGCTCTGCCCATTCCAGGACACGTGGTGGACATCGCCCGCCCAACCCGGGACCCGCGATGGGCCCGGCCCGCCCGTCCGGGGACAGGTGGGCCTTACCCGCCACGGGTCCCAGGACACGAGGTGGACAATGCCAGCCTGTCCCGGGACCCGCAGGGAGCCCGGCTAGCTTGTCCTGGGACATGAGGCGGACATCGCCGTCCATCCCGGGACCCACGACAGGCCCAGCCGCCCCGTCCCAAGACACTTGGCGGACATCGCATGCCCGTCCTGGGACCCGCGGCGGGCCCGGCCAGCCCATCCCGGGACACGTGGCGAACATCGCCCACCCGTCCCGGGACCCACGGCGAGCCTGGCCTGCTCATCCCGGGACACGTGGCAGACATCGCCCGCCCGTTCCAGGACCCACGGCGGGTCCGGCCCGCCCATTCCAGGGCACGTGGCGGACCTTTCCCGCCCATCCCGGGACCCATGGTGGGCCTAGCCCGCCAGTCCCTGCAGAGAAGAGCACCTATACTATTACTTAGAACCAGAATGTGCCACTGAATCCTCTCAATTCTCCTGGGGCTTCTCTGAATCCTCTAGTTCTTGTCCTGGCACTCTGCAAATCCTACTGAATCCTGCTTCTTCTCCTGGCACCTCCACGAATCCTACTCAATCCTATCAATTCTCCAGGGGCTTTTCTGAAGCCTGGTTCTTCTCCCGGCACCTCCACAAATCCCCTCATTTTCTTCACCGTTTTTATAATCCTCCCCTTTCCTTTCCCTTCCAGGAATCAATAAAACTAAGAAAACATTTTAACATATTTATTTCACTTCTAGTTCAATTTCCTTCAAGGATTAACAGTGCAAACTTATTACAAAATAAACATCAAAGTTTCCATGCAATAAAATTTTCACATTGAGCCGTCTTCGTGAGGCCAGCGCAGTCTTCATCGAGCCATTCCTTGATGAAGCTGCTTCTGCAGTTTCCAGTTGTCCTTCTCTAGGCGTCTTTATTTCTCATGGAGGTTCTTCAGGTCGCACACTAATTTCTCCTTCGCTCCTCGCAGCTGTCGAACCTCATCTTCCAGCTGGTCTTTCCGTTCGCCCAGGACATAGGCCTTCCTCTCCAGCGACTCCAGGCTACGATTTCCTTCCTCTAGAAGGCAATGCCAGCTCGTTCCTCTTGAGTTTCGCCACCTCAACTTCACACTGGAGTCCACACTTTTCCTTCCAGAGGTCTTCAACTTCCCTCTGCAGGCACTGGAACCTCAACTCGAGGTCTTTCCTCTCGGATTCCCGCTTTTCGGTCGCATCTTTTTGTTCCTGGATGAGCCTCGCCATCCGCGCCACTTATGCCATCTTTAGCTGCAGGTCTTTCTCCTTCTGTCGTAGGAGTTTCTAGAGTCTCTCAAGCAGGCAGTTTGCCTCTGCCAACCGTGCAATCACATCGTTTCTCTGCCCGATTTCCTTTCTACCATCTTGAGAATCTTGTCTTCCAGCTGGCGTTTCTCCCTCTTCTCTTTATCGTTCCAGCTTCGAGCGAGGGGGCCTTGTCTTGCCAGGCTTGCTGTTGCAACACCTCCTGAGTGATCTGGTTGGCACGAGTGCGTTCGTCCCTTCCGCCCGCCATCTGCGTCTCTTCATAGTAGTCGAGCCTCAGTTGCTGCTGGAGAGGCACTGGATGGCGTCTCGCAAGGCCGCAATTCTCACGTTCAGTTCCTTTTCCTTGGCTTCTTCAGCTCCATCATCATCAGTCAGGAGAGAAAGTTCACCAGCGAATAGGCAGCCACAGCAAACAAGATGACTGATCTTCCGTATTTCGAACAACATCTGGACAACAACGTGCCAACAGCTGCTGCCAAGGCCAGGTAAGGCCATATTCTCTTCAAACTGAAATCCATATCTGAAGTATCCAGTTCACATACTCTCCTCTTTCTCTCTCGATTTGTCGTTCATTTTCTATATTTCCACGAGAGATATTTTGATTTATCAAAATATAGCAGGAATGATTCTGAAAGATTTTTAATTATGTCTTGTCTCTTGGTGTTATAAATTACTCTCTCTCTCTCTCTCTCTCTCTCTCTCTCTCTCTCTCTCTCTCTCTCTCTCTCTCTCGTTTGTAAGAACATTAGGGATTTTTTGCAGTCCGTATCTTTTTTTGTCTGCTCTCTCTCTCTCTCGCGAGTTTTTTTTTTTTAGCTCATATATGGCAAGAAATTCGGGGATTTTCCTTTATTTACCCTTTTGTCTAATGAATTCTCTCTCTCTCTCTCTCTCTCTAAGGTCTGGAATTCTTAATTTGTTCCTTCATTGAGGTTTAAGGCTTTGCATTCGATATAAGTTGAGAGAGAGAGAGAGAGAGTGAGAGAGAGAGAGAGAGACTGTATTTTTGTGTAGAAAAACGGTGTATTGGTATATTTACATATGACAGTGCATGTGAAATTACTGAGTTTGGAATAGGAAAGGTAATGTGTGCGTACCATTCTTCGTTTATAATGCTCCAATAGAGGTTTTTTATTAATATTATCCTGTCCATCCAGGTTTATATATATATATATATATATATATATATATATAATATATATATATATATATATATATATATATATATATATATATATATGTATGTATGTATGTATGATATAATGTACCAAAGACTAGTCACATTTTAGACATGCTGTCTACGAACGAGGAACGCCAAAGTACACGGATGAATCAAAAGTATACTAAAGTAGGACACACCACTCATGTCAATAGTGACAGCCCTTACGAAAACATATCGCGCATGCGCAAGTGTGTGCGCGTGTGTAATATACGTGATGTTGCATCATTACAGAGAGAGAGAGAGAGGCGACAGTTGTTAATGATGATGTTTTTCAGGATTACAAACAGTGGCCGGGTAGTTTTTCTTCTTTTCTCGACATCGCGTATTCAGGAACCTTTTTCTCATTAAAGGAAATAGTGGTGCCACAGCTATGAGTGAAAATAGATCAACGTGAAATGACGGACTGTTCCCTCTGAAGAGACCACGGTACCGACGAAGATAGTGCGGCTATTCACAGATCCCTATACTATGGTGCCTCTACTTGTATGCATTTGAATTGAAATTTATTCTTGTCAATCGAAATGTGCGTGGTGTGATGGGGTGAACGGCAGTTTTCTAAACGTGGGTGTGTGTGTGTGTATGTCCATGAATTGTGTATATAGCAAGCCTGGCGGAATAGTTCCTTTACGGGCTGCTCTAGGAGCAAGAGCCCGTGCCAGCACAAGGCTGGCTTAATCTCCAACAACAAACAAGAATAGTTCCGCCTGTCTGAGCATACCGCGACTTGACGTCCCGCATAACAGATGAGCCGCACATAATTGGCTGCGCCCATGCTGCAATAGAAAATTGGTTGTAAAAAATAAGAAAACCCCTCTTTCCCAAAAAAAATTTCTCCGGGGTACTGAAATTGAATCTACATAAGGAACATCTGAAATGCAACCGGAAGTTCCCCTTTAAGGTCCGGATCGCGGGGAAATTGTCCATTTGACTTAGAACTGAAGGAGGAAATGTCACTCTACTTATCAATTTATCTATTCCGTCGAAATAACAATAAACTCCTTGATGACTCAACTGCATCACGGGAAAAATAAATTATAGCTAATACCGAAATATGCCCATAAAGGGTAATTGGACATGAGACTATGCAAATCTTAAGCAAGAATACTGCATAGGGATTTACTTACACAATTGACCAATAATAATAATAATAATAATAATAATATAAAAGCCATAACACATGGGATGGGCAGTGCCAGTAATCAGATACAGCGCAGGAATAGTGGAATGGACGAAGGCAGAACTCCGCAGCATAGATCAGAAAACCAGGAAACATATGACAATACACAAAGCACTACACCCAAGAGCAAATACGGACAGACTATACATAACACGAAAGGAAGGAGGGGAGAGGACTACTAAGGGAGAGTATAGAGGACTGCGTCAACACCGAGAACAGAGCACTGGGGCAATATCTGAAAACCAGTGAAGACGAGTGGCTAAAGAGTGCATGGGAAGAAGGACTAATAAAAGTAGACGAAGACCCAGAAATATACAGAGACAGGAGAATGACAGACAGAACAGAGGACTGGCACAACAAACCAATGCACGGACAATACATGAGACAGACTAAAGAACTAGCCAGCGATGACACATGGCAATGGCTACAGAGGGGAGAGCTAAAGAAGGAAACTGAAGGAATGATAACAGCGGCACAAGATCAGGCCCTAAGAACCAGATATGTTCAAAGAACGATAGATGGAATTAAATAAAATCTCTTCCCATATGTAGAAAGCAATACGAAAAATGAAACCATAAACCACATAGCAAGCGAATGCCCGGCACTTGCACAGAACCTAGTACAAAAAGAGGCATGATTCAGTGGCAAAAGCCCTCCACTGGAGGCCTGTGCAAGAAACATCAGCTACCTTGCAGTAATAAGTGGTACGAGCACCAACCTGAGGGAGTGATAGAAAACGATCAGCAAAGATCCTCTGGGACTATGTATCAGGACGGATAGGGTGATACGTGCAAACAGACCATACGTGACGTTGATTGACAAAGTCAAGAAGACAGTATCACTCATTGATGTCGCAATACCCATGGGGTAACACCAGAGTTGAAGATAAAAGAAAGGGAAAAACAACTGGATAAGTTATCAAGATCTGAAAATAGAAATAAGAAGGATATGGGATATGCCAGTGGAAATCGTACCCATAATCATAGGAGCACTAGGCACGATCCCAAGATCCCTAAAAAAAAAAAAAAAAAAAAAAAAAAAAAAAGAAAAAAAAAAGGAATCTAGAAAAACTAGAGGCTGAAGTAGCTCCGGGCCTCATGCAGAAGAGTGAGATCCTAGAAACGGCACACATAGTAAGAAAAGTGATGGACTCCTGAGGAGGCAGGATGCAACCCGGAACCCCACACTATAAATACCACCCAGTCGAATTGGAGGACTGTGATAGAGCAAAAAAAAAAAAATAAATAAATAAATAAAAAAGAAAAAAAAATAAAAAAAAATAATAATAAATAAAATATTCTTAATACCGAGTTCTATTCATTAAACAAATGAGAAACAAACCAAAATCGTCAGACTTGATTATAATTCACTTATATCTCCAATTTTACATCAAAGTTAAATGAGGATCAAAATTGGGATATGAGTATAGATTCGCTCATTTGCCAGAAAATTGCTATATTTCGGGAGAAGCAATCTAAAGTTGAAATTCTCTATACTTTGTCCATTTATATTTAGATGATTCTTTTACTGAGCGGTTTTAATGACAAATACAAATAATACCGAAATATGCCCATAAAGGGTAATTGGACATGAGACTATGCAAATCTTAAGCAAGAATACTGCATAGGGATTTACTTACACAATTGACCAATAATATATTAAGAATAATAATAAAATAATAATAATAATAATATATGATAAAAAGCCATAAACAACATGGGCAGTGCGAGTTAATCAGATACAGCGGCCAGAATAGTGGAGATTGACGAAGCAGAAGCTCCGCAGCATAGATCGAAAACCAGGAAACATATGACAATACACAAAGCACTACACCCAAGAGCAAATACGGACAGACTATACATAACACGAAAGGAAGGAGGGAGAGGACTACTAAGTATAGAGGACTGCGTCAACACCGAGAACAGAGCACTGGGGCAATATCTGAAAACCAGTGAAGACGAGTGGCTAAAGAGTGCATGGGAAGAAGGACTAATAAAAGTAGACGAAGACCCAGAAATATACAGAGACAGGAGAATGACAGACAGAACAGAGGACTGGCACAACAAACCAATGCACGGACAATACATGAGACAGACTAAAGAACTAGCCAGCGATGACACATGGCAATGGCTACAGAGGGGAGAGTAAAGAAGGAAACTGAAGGAATGATAACAGCGGCACAAGATCAGGCCCTAAGAACCAGATATGTTCAAAGAACGATAGATGGAAATAACATCTCTCCCATATGTAGAAAGTGCAATACGAAAAATGAAACCATAAACCACATAGCAAGCGAATGCCCGGCACTTGCACAGAACCAGTACAAAAAGAGGCATGATTCAGTGGCAAAAGCCCTCCACTGGAGCCTGTGCAAGAAACATCAGCTACCTTGCAGTAATAAGTGGTACGAGCACCAACCTGAGGGAGTGATAGAAAACGATCAGGCAAAGATCCTCTGGGACTATGGTATCAGAACGGATAGGGTGATACGTGCAAACAGACCAGACGTGACGTTGATTGACAAAGTCAAGAAGAAAGTATCACTCATTGATGTCGCAATACCATGGGACACCAGAGTTGAAGAGAAAGAGAGGGAAAAAATGGATAAGTATCAAGATCTGAAAATAGAAATAAGAAGGATATGGGATATGCCAGTGGAAATCGTACCCATAATCATAGGAGCACTAGGCACGATCCCAAGATCCCTGAAAAGGAATCTAGAAAAACTAGAGGCTGAAGTAGCTCCGGGCCTCATGAAGAAGAGTGTGATCCTAGAAACGGCACAGATAGTAAGAAAAGTGATGGACTCCTGAGGAGGCAGGATGCAACGCGGAACCCCACACTATAAATACCACCCAGTCGAATTGGAGGACTGTGATAGAGCAAAAAAAAAAAATAAATAAATAAAAAAGAAAAAAAAAAAATAATAATAAATAAAATATTCTTAATACCGAGATCTATTCATTAAACAAATGAGAAACAAACCAAATCGTCAGACTTGATTATAATTCACTTATATCACCAATTTTAACATCAAAGTTAAATGAGGATCAAAATTGGGATATGAGTATAGATTCGCTCATTTGCCAGAAAATTGCTATATTTCGGGAGAAGCAATCTAAAGTTGAAATTCTCTATACTTTGTCCATTTATATTTAGATGATTCTTTTACTGAGCGGTTTTAATGACAAATACAAATAAGAAGTGTTTACCACAATATGGAATAAAGAACAGGCTATCTGCTGGTATCAATAGCTCAAACTCAAAACACATTTTTTGAGTTGTGTCACTCTTCTGGCAAATGAACGATAGTCTGACTGACAGTTCTACTTTTTACACGTGGACGTTCACCCTTCTAACAGTCGTGGGGGTGAACTGACTGGTATTACTGTCCCTTTTATCCAAGTATTACTGTGATAACTATCCCTTTGATCCAGGTATTATTGTAGTGACTGTCCCGTTTATCCAGTGTTCTGTGGTGACACTCCCTTTCATCCAGGTATTACTGTGCTCTCTGTCACCTTTAACTTTGGGAATTTAACATTAAAAATTATTGGCTGGGAATCTACCTTTACCTAACCTAACCTAAACCTTAGGTATCAGGTCAGCCTGGTAGACGACTAACATAAGCCTAAGTTACCAGGTCCTTACTTAGCTAGTGCACGCTGCACCTTCATACCCTTCATTAAAGTATCATGGACCATTTAAAACATATCCTTGTTTCACTTCCCCACCCCCAACCCAAAAAAGTTTACCCTTTTCAGAATCAGAACCTACGGATACAGGTTGCCATGGATATGTTAGAATACCTCCTTGTATGCCTATTTCGCTCTTGTATTTTCACCCACCTAAAATACCTATACCAAATTACCAATATCCGCTATAGTCCGCAATAATTTTGGGATATAACCTATAGGGTTTCAGTAGCCTTACACTGATCATTTGTTTCCAAAATGAATAGGAGGTAAAACTGCATAGAAAAACGTCAACTGCCATAGTCTAGCTCGCCGCGGAATAGTCATATAGATCTACCAATACCTTTTCATTCACAAGGCAGCTGATGTCCAGTAAAATTTGTAAATAAAATCCCATCAGTTTACATTTTCAGATCAATCTGCTGATATTATATAAGAAGAAAGTTATCTTCATCTCTTACATACACTATTAATTAAAATTACTGACGTTAATAGTTGTAAAACAGGAGTCTCTTTATAATGAAAGTTTGCCTGTCACCGACATCGGCCGAACGACACACAAAACGGCCGAACCGAAAGACTTCTGTTGAAATGTCATAGATGTAAACACACATACAAGTGAAGCTTCTATATTATTATGTGATGAAAAATCATTTACTGCAAAATATAAAAAGATCGATTACTTTCTGGTAGTGTTATTAAAATGAATTTGCGCTGGACTCGTTATTCAGAATCCCGTGTATACTGTAAAGAAGTGTAACAGGATGTTTTGCCTCGGCCACCGATCGAGTGTGTTACACACTCACACACTCACAGTTTTCATGTTAAGGCAAAATGAGAAGTCAGTGATTAATAAAACAGGAGATAAATGACAACTTTTTGAACGTTCTGTGAATTATCAGAAAATGCCTATTTCAACTTAAAATCAAATAATAGTTGTTTTCTACGTTCTGTTTACGTCGTCCTGACCGGATCTCCCCAAGGGTGACATTTCAGAATTTCGTTGTTAAACAATTCCAACACTACCTTTGATGTCTAAAATTGAAAAAAATATAGCATACCAACTGCATATAGCTACTGTTACAACCCGGATATAGAGATACATTACTATTTTTCTACTTGTAATGCTGGCGGGACCCGGTCAAAAAAGATAAGCATGTAAACAAGATCCGAAAAAGGGCAGCCAGGATCAGGAGAGTAACGCTATGCCTAAGCCATAAGTTATACCACTTGTAACGGAGTGAAGGAACAATAAAGCTGAGTATACTTTACGCGAAGTTAATCCGCCAACGACGAAACCCCACTTGAAGAAGACTCATGAAGTTATAATCCAAGAAGAGGAATCCAATGATGAAGAGTCACTTGATTTGAAATGTATAGTTAACAAGAGTTCTGTTGTTAGTTGTCAATTGAATCATAAGCCATTTTTATTTGAAATTGACACCGGTTCAGCTATTTCCACATTAAAGAATGATGATTTCAAGAAGTTAAATTGTACATTACTGAACTGTAGAACTAAATTGCAGGGTTATAACCAAGTGCCAATTAAAGTATTTGGGAAGGTCAACATTTTAAATTTTCAATACAAACAGCAAAATCATTCAGACTGAATTCATAATTGTTGGGTCAGACTCCCCAAATAACTTGATTGGTAGGAATTCAATAGATAAGTGCAATATAATTAATGTCCATCAGTTAAATATAAAAGATTTTGAGGAAAACTATAAAGTAGATAGTTTGAAACTTATTAAGAAATGTCAAGCCAGATTGTATACTAAAGTTGGTCATGTTCCTGTTTTTCAGAAGGTCCGCACGATGCCACTGACGTTACGCAGTGAGGTTGAGAGTGTACTGCAAGAGCTTGAAAAAAAAAAAGATTATAGAAAGAGTAGAATTCTCAGATTGTGCCTCATCAATTGTTACTGTCGGGAAGCAGAATGGATCCCTTGGGGTTTGTGGGGATTTTCGTAAAATAAATGAAATTCTTCATGAATGTAAATTCCCATTATCTAATATGTCAGAATTAATTTCCAATGTGTCTGGATATAAGTATTATACCAGACTTGATCTCAAGAATGCTTATTTGCAAATGGAAGTTGCTCCAGAAGACCGTTGATATTTGGTAATTAACACACATTTGGGTCTATAGAGATATTTACGGTTACCTGCAATATTTCAGAAGTTCATTTCCCAATTGTTAGCGTCTTATGATTTTGTTATCCATATCTGGATGTTATTGTTATAGGTGGAGACTCACCAGCTGAACATGATAAACGTGCAACTAGCAGAGAGAAGAGCCCCATTAACTGTCCTCGTTTTCAGTCTGTTTCTTTGTTTAGTTTTAAAGAGGTTAACTTTACTGAACACTCGTTCGCATTCAGCATTAGAGTGCGGCAAGCAAAGAGCAGTTAGAGCAAAATTGGCTATAGGTCTGAAAAACTAGACTCTTTTTGGGACACTTCTCCCCAGAACTTATCAGGTGACTCATTAACGAGACGTTTTAGTTCATGTTGCAATATGGGAAACATTCGCCATTGATCATCCAGCTTTTGAAGTAGTGAGTGGTCATCTGGAGGTACAATCAGAGGAAGCTCAGATGCAAGAGGGAATAAGGAGAGGATTCTTTTTCTGAATTCTGATGAGAGAGCATTTTTTGGACACAGACAGTTTAACTATGACAGGACACCATCATTGAAATCATACCTCTTCTTTATTTCTGTGCATGCCACTACAAGGAAACTTCTTCACCTCTGAAAAAACTCCTGCTGTTGAGCTTTCTTTTTCTGAATGGAGGAGTTTTTAATCCCTGCATAACTTTAACTCCTAGGTACATTTGGCTGTCACTAAGATGCCTGTCATGTCTTTCAGGATTTACAGTATTTAGATCAGTTTTCATTACATAGGTCCTGTCAATAAATGAGAGGAGGTCTCTGAATAGCATGGACACTTTATCATGGAGAACTGTTATTGCTGCTTTATCTGACTGGAAAAATTAGTTGAACTCAGTTAACGTTGGAAGAACCCAGTCAAGGAACATGAAATATAACCTCATGAAAGGATCACGAGGGGAGTTGATAATCAACTCTGTTGCCAATAGTTTCTCAGCGAGCCACTTCTCCGAGAAAAATAGCTTCAGTACCACTGTTCCAATAGCCTTTGAACCACGCTAGAATTGGAGACAAGCGGCGGCAAGCCATGTACGGACTCTGAAATTTTTTTTTCCCATAGAAATTAGCCTGTTTCATGGAGGAGTTCACCGACCACTTATATTTGTAATTATATACTTATCAACACAGAATTATCGTACAAACCGTACGATAATGGAAAATGCTATCGTACATCGTACCAAGACCGTTTTTATCGTACATGTACGATAATTATCGTACGTGTGGCAGCACTGTTAAGAAACCAAAAGAAGCTTTTCTTAAAATTACAAAAGTTAATGAATGCAATTTTAGAACAGTCCGTTTACTGACAGTTTCTGACATGAGTTACAGAGCAAATAAAACAGATGGTATGCTTATATATAAAAAAGAAGATACTGACCAGTATTTAACGTAAAGAGAGAGAGAGAAAAAAAAACAATGCACTACAATTTCCAAACATATTTATATTTCTGTTATTTATTGCGACCATTAAGGACATCTATGAAGTTTTTTTTTTACTTTAATTACAACTTACTCTGGATATTTACGAGGCCGTCTCATGCTGCCATATAGGGAAATAGTGTAAAAAAAAAAAAAAAGGAAACCTGCAATCTCTAGGACCAAACCAACGTAACCATCAATGTCAATGATTATTTACCATCTCCAAAACCCATCATGTTGATCGTGTTTGATAGTGGAAGAGTTTATGGAATAGTGAATCAGATCACAATCATATTATTAAAACAGATTAAACCAATACTTGAATTATGGCATTTTTCGAATAAAAAAACACGCTGAATATACAAACGTCTTTCATCCAAGTAAGAAGTAAGCAATCGACAAACTAACTCTTAGAGAAAGAAAGATTATATGAAGTCAGGGTAAAATTTGGAATGGAATTCCAAAGACAAGAAGTAGATGGGATGTACTGACTTCCTCAAAGTCACTCTGAAACATGAGATCAGCCACGTTTTACAAGAGGGTGAATACTCCGAAGCTCACAGAACAATAAGATGAAACCTAAAGGAGAAAGAGGAGGGGGTGGGGTTTTGGTTAGCAAATGTGAGATTTATTTACGTTTTCATTTGGGCACAGATTCAATTCCATTGGAGTTTATTAGAGATCATCCAGACATAAAAGCAAATTGCATTGTTTTATTAAAATTAGGAGGCCTTTTTGCCTATGGGAAAGATTATTCTGTT
>NC_061109.1:46107315-46164815 GCF_015104395.2 Macrobrachium nipponense
ATTCCGAAATAAATGAAAGCATATTTCATATGATTATTTCAACACTGATGACTTACAATATTTCTTCCTAGCACGCATTACACATCACATAAGCCCGATACATACTTTACAATGGGACTTCACTTTTTTATTTATTTATTTATTTATTTATTTTTATTTAAAATAAAACGCTGAATCTATTACCTTTGATAAAAGAGACGGACCATCACCAAGTGAGCGCAAAAGGATCTCTCCTCGAAGGCCCCCAACCCAACCCTCCCAGCGCCAACCAACCCCTCCCCCTCCCCACCACCACATAACCCTAACAAGCGAAGACGTGGTCCGGGCGGCGTAGTCAGTCAGTTTGACACTGGCAGTGGAGGCAGGAAGTGCCACCGGGACTTTCGCATCACATTAGATGAAAAAAGGTTTGCTGACGTAAGTCATTTCTAAGGATTTAGTTGCTTAAATTATATATGGAATCACGCTTGCGAGAGTGCTAGTAATCGTACAAATAAAACACGTGGAAACAGATAACATACCTGAAAGATTATAAATGAACGGTAAAGCACAAATTTGGTATTTGGTCTGTATAACTGCACACACATTTACACTCAATCATACACACATACGACGTATGTATGTATGTACGTATGTATAAGCCATTAATATATATATTTAAACTGTGAATAATGTACTCTGGGAATAACTTACACCCAAAGGGAAATAACTGATAAGTGCTTCAATTGTAGGTTATTTCTAATATGAAGTGAATTCGATATCAAACGACACTTGTGGGTTAACACTGGTTAATACGAATATAAATATACATAAATACATAATACAATACATACATACATACATACATACTACATTTATATATATATAGTCTATATATATAATATATATATATATATATATATATATATATATATATATATATATATATATGAACTTAAAAGCAGAATCATATTTAAGCTCCTATACAGTAAACTTTCACAGCGTTAGCCACTTTAAAATACCTACACTGAAAGTTCATCAGCAACGTGTCAAACCCTCTTGTATTTACTGGATATTCGTAGCCTTCCCTTATAATACCTCTCTCTCTCTCTCTCTCTCTCTTCCTCTCCCAAAATCTCTCTCTCCTCACATCTCTCTCTCTCTCTCAAAACAAAGAACACTTTGATTTATAATTTTTTTTAATATCCAACCTACTATCCCCCATGCTTTCAACATCACCAAACCATCTCCATCTCATAGCACTATGATCCAGTCTTTCGCCACCCCTAACCTTTTTCTCAGTATCTACCCATTTCTCACCCTTTCAATTGTTCTTATGCCATTAGTTACTAAGGAGTGAATTCAACTTGACATTTTAACCTATTTTCTTACGTTTGAATTAACACCACTTCACCTCCACAAAGGAGAATTGGTTAAACAACTTTTCCTATATTTCCACATTGGACATGCCATTGTATGAATATTAATTAAGTAAAGCGGAAAAACGAATGCCCCGCATATTTTATTTCCAAAGCATTTTTGGCACATACTATAACCGTCGGAATGCATAACTAGTTTGGTATCATTTAGTAAGATCATAGCTAACTTAAGTTATTTGAAAAAAGTTGGTTAATCGGACAATCGGAAAATGCAGACTAGGTCTTCATCACCCCCCAGTCTGGATAAGCGATGTTTTACTTATTCACACACACACACACACACCACACACACACACACACATATATAATATATATATATTATATATATATATATATATATATATATTATATATCTATATATATATAATTATATATATATATATATATATATATTATTATATATATATAAAATCATATATATATATATATATATCTATATATTATATATATATAAAAGTTTTCATACCACAAGGTTGCTCCAGAGGAAAATCAACACTTTGGTCACTGCAACCTGCAACATTATATATAAACTGGTAAATCGTGGATGAAGCCCGTGCCGAAAATTTCCCCAACAATAGTCGTTTTGCATACCTAGACATAAGGCTCATCAGCAGTATGTAAAAATTTCTATGCACACTGTACCATTCAATCTGCCGTTCCTAAAATTTTGCACTTTCTGCTTATTAAGGCTCTTCCTTACAATTAATTCTCTCAAGCCATCTATCCAGCTCTACTTAGGTTATCTCTCCTACTCCCTCTTACCACTTCCGAATTATCAGCCCTAACCTTTTCAATTTTTTCTTTTTTTCAAGTGACCAGTCACACTATTTTAAAATAAACTTTCACCTACCATAACCTTTTTCCCACGTCTACATATTTTCATATTTACCTCCATATTTCTAAACCTTTCAGTTCACCTGTGAACGACAAAATCACTTCATCTGTACATTCTCAATCTCTCTCGTTCATTTGCATTTGACACCTACTCTTCATCCCATCCATGAATAGCCATGGAGACATAACACACCCTTGCCCAAGTGACACACTTTTACACAAAACCACTCACTCTTTCGTCTTCATATTTGAACATATTTTGCTTCCGCCATTAAACGTCAATCAATCTCAACAAAATCACTCTAAACGACTTATTTTTTACATAAAACATCCTCAACGTTGCGTCTCTATTGGTTCTGTCACAAGCTTTTATTTAGAACCATGTATACCACATACAGATTTATCCTTTTACTTTCAAACCACACCTTTTCCTTGCATTAATCCACACTGTTTTTCTCCTATCAATTATTCTCTCATCAGTTTTACTTTCTCAATGAAAATCCTACCATAAACTTCTGTGGTACTATATAATTCTTACAGTTTTTTTTTAAATCCCCATTACCTTTATGCAATGGAACCAATATTCCTCCCATCCATTTCTTTGGAACCTTTTCGTCATCCAGACATACCTTACAAACCCTGGTATGTCATTCAATCACAATATCTCTACCTTAACGCGTCAGGAACTCACTGGTTACTGAATCAACTCCTGGCGGCTTTCCATTCTTTAACCTCTTGCTTACCTTTCTTTCATCTTCAACAATCACAGCCATTTCCACGGGAATTCTCAAAATTACACTAACCCTATCCATTCTTGCAACACTGAACTCTGCCTCTCTTCCATCCTCCAATTTCAACGAATCTTAACAAATACTCACTACACTGAACGAAGGTTTTATTCATTTCAGCCAGTACCTCTTCATTTGCGTATTTCACCCTGTTGTATCTGGACCGTGACCCTGAGATACAATTGCTAATTACCCTCTCTCTCTCTGTATTTACTTCCTTGTAGAATATCACAGCATTCCCCTGAAAATTCTTGTTGACCTTCTCCCCCTCTGTTTTCTAACACTTGCTTTCTTTCTAGCCTTTTATCTCTCTATCCATCCTCCGGTATATCTGTAATTTCGTAAGTGTATATATGGATTTTCAGTTCTCTTAAGTGTCTAATAACAATAGCATCAAATATACATTTGCAATAACTACAGCTTCATGCAATGTATATCATCAAAATACTGAACACATGCACTTAACATCAAAAGAGAAAGAGACAGAATGATCAAAATGTTCTTCGTCTATTTCTTTTACTGAAAGGTTCGTAATTAAACTTATGAAAATAGATGATTAAATAAAAGAAGAAACCCTTTTGTTTGTCCTGTCCTATCCTGGACACCAAAAGTCACGACAACCATTAATTGGTGCCGCGGCCAAACAATATAAAAAGCGAAATGGATGCAGTGTTGCAACAAATTAACTTGCAAAGCCTTGCGATGAGGCGATGCGACCCTGCTTTTTTTCTTTTTTTTTCCTTTAAGGCTTAAAACGCTGAGTTATAATGAATTTTGGAAAAATGAAAACATTCCAACGTAATGCCTTTCCTATGAAACGTCACTAAACAGAGATTAGAATTTCGTATGTGAACTGTAGAAAAAGCTTTATCTACGTATAAAACTTCTGATTTCCAAACAGCAGATTATTTAATAAATAAACCCATTGAAATTTTGAGTTTTGAACATGCAATATCGTTAAGAAATTGTCTTATCGTTTATTTCCATAAAAAATTGCTAATAACCTATTTCTTTTACTCTATATTCGTAACCTTTAAGAAAACTCTCATTCAGATAATCTATTAATTATTATCTACCGATTAGCTATCTATAAAAGAAACCTACTTCAGTTCCCTCTCATCGATACATGAGGGTCTCTCTCTCTCTCTCTCTCTCTCTCTCTCTCTCTCTCTCTCTCTCTCTCTCTCTGTCGGCGTCAGTGAAACTGGTGATAGTGGCACTAAAAACCTATGATCAATTTCTTGCCCAGTCTCATTTCATACCAATTTCGTTAATTCGCCCAGAGGGTCTAACAAAAGTCAAGTGAAACCTTTATAGCTCAAGTTTGGATCATTTTCCATCCAGTTTACCCTCCCAGTTTAGATGATTGCTTAGTTCATTTATTTATTCATTTATAATTTACTTACTGAGACTTATGTATGTATTTGTTATTTCCATCTTGACATCTATAGATTGCTTTTTTATTGTCATCTCTTATCCAGAATAAAAAAAAAACTCACGTGGAATAAACCCCAAGACCATTGAAAGGAGAAGAATGAAAATTTCAAATATCCACAGTGTAAATAGACTTAGTTCAATGATACAGCAGCACTGGACTTGCAATTACAAGGTCAATAGTTCGATTTCAGGTTACCCCCATGATTCTCATTTGCAAAATATGTGAATCTCTAGCTCACGGAAATTTATTACATATCCCTTTTTCCTTTATGAGCGTCGAACAGATTTTAAATGGCTCTTCTCTTTTCTGACTACTCGAAAAAAATAATCATAATACAATTTATATGTAGACTTTAACCTTTCATAAACCCATCAATTAAAAACAAATTCGATTACATAACTTTGCTGTACCCTTTCAGGGAACAGAGATTTCCTCATCCATACCAATAGGCAACTTAATGCATTTCCCTACTAATACTATGCTAATAAGGACTTGGATCTCGCAAGACAGACGGATCAGTGAGTCAGCTTCTGGTCCGCCAACGTAACACCTTACCCAACCGTTGTGCAGCTTAATCGTGAACCTCGTTTCTCTATGAATGACAGATTTTTATCTTTAATCGCAGCTGTCATCTTAATAGTTATAATGTCCTCTTTGCCTCCTCAACAGTCACTCTTCTGTCAGGCAATTGCAACAAATCATTTTCTTTTTTCCTTCAATTAATATTTCCTTTCCTTACCCACAACTTAAGCGTTTTATTTCCTCCTCATAATTTCCTAACCAAAGACTCCCTGATGTCCTCACGACTCCAAAAATACGTATCCTTCATCATTTCCCTAACAGGGGCTGGTTCCAGGCGAAAAACGAGGCATAAATCACTGCCACCCTTCACCACAGCCTCCAAACACTTCCACTCTGGACTATTACTTTCATCTTTAATAACTATGGACCCTGGAATATTGTATTTATTGCTTCAACTACTCGGTTTATTCATTCGACCTTTCTTTGCAATAGACCTAACTACCGGTACGAATTAACTGATTTGATTTTTCAATTCTCCAAAGCAGCTTCCGTTATATGAGAATACGTACTATCTTTTATTTACTAATATAGCCTTCCGCACAATGATATTCACTTCTGATCACAAGAAAACAAAACGAAATAACTTCAAGTACTTTTATTACTGTTTGCAACTTATCGAAAATGAACCATGCCTTTTACCTTACAATTTTTCTCTCTCCTTACAATATTGCAACTATAGCTTCAGTTCCTTTCCTAATTTTCCTCACCAATTAATATGCTAAGTACCCTTTGCCTCACCCATCAATCAATCACTCATACAAGATTCACTTTCAACGCAGAAACTGTCATGACGCTTTTCCAGGAAGATTTCCAAACCACATTTACTCTATGACTTTTCCTTCTCTACTATATGTCACTTACCAACAGTCACTCTTCTTGTAAATACCACAGTACCACTTCAAGATGAAACCTTCATTCATACCACACAAGCTTAGCTTTCATACCGCTCATCCCAGATAATACTTGTTTATCAATGAAGATTTGGTTTTCAATCAGTGGCGTTTAACACAGACTACCATACATGCTTTTTAAAAAAATAAGCAAGTCTAGAAACCATTATGACTTGATCTTTATTTTTTCATCGGTATTATGCCGGGTGAAAAGGGAAAATTAATATATCTGCACGCTACTTGTTTGATCCTGATATTATCATTATCCGATATGCATGCATTAAGGAGTTTACACACACACACACACACACACACACACGCACACACAAAATATCTTCGTTTCCCTTTCTCTTTTCATTGCCGATCTTCGGTAATTCCAAGGCCTATAATATGTCTAAGTCTTCTTTAGACTGATTCTCTGAACCGTAGCTGCTTCTATTGCGTTCATTTCTCAGTAGTGAAGCATCGCTTCCTGAGTATTTACAGTCGCTTGATGGAATCGCTCCCTAGACTCCCTCGCTAATGGACCTCTCTCCCTCGACAGCTCAAGAGAACAATGGTAAGGTGCTACCCCCTCCTGGGATTCTTCATGGTCTTTAGCTGGACATGGCCGGGTATATCTTCCTCGGCAGTGGGTAAGGCCAGTAAGACTCTCAGCGTACCGCTGATTCGAAAACACAGTAAACAAGTTTGAATACCACAGTGGTTCATTACAAAACAGGAAGTAGGCAGGGTGTGTTAATGATAGCAGGAAGAAAGGAAATACTTTAAAGAGATTCTAATTCCCCAGCATTTGTCTGCCATTAATGGGAAGAAATTTATTTTTGTTATCTGGCCATTGTTATGGGAAATGTTTAGATGAAACGAAACTATCAACCTAAAAAAGCAATTTGCTATCGCTTTGTGTGGTGAATATTAATTAGCTTTCTTCTTGTAAAACGTGCTTAGCTATACAAATTTGCATCGATAAAAGATATAATTAATCTTGTGATTTCCATTATAATATCCCTCATGCTTCTTGACCAAATACTACCAACAAACAAATTCATTTCCATCTCTAGGTACAACTACACATAAATTAATCCTCTTAATAACCTAGTTTTCAGATTATTCAGAAATATCCACGAAATCAGTGTAAAATGTTCACTCACCCGATCACTTATCAACCACGAGCCATCTGGACTAATTCATCCATTCATTCAGGAACTTTCAAAACGTTCCAGATACGAAGGAAGTCCCCCAGTCTTGGATATCACTGTGGCTTCAACGGTATAACGCCGACCTGGAAATCCTGAAAGGAGAGAGTGCTTTCGCACTCTGGAGTAACCTCCTCTACCCGAGTTCCCGAACGTCGGTGGTGCTCCAGAACCAGCATGCTCTTATGGTGAGTTGCTTTCATTACTGGCGAGGAAATTTTGAACACTAGTTAACTCCTCCAGCTTTTTCTGGTCGTATTAGCTTAGCTAGTTTCTATGTAATAAAGCGCTTTACAACTTATGAATTCAAGTCACTTCTTGATTTGTAATGTAACGCCTTACAAATAATTCTTGCCCATAAATATGCCTACTTATAGTTAGTCGGATTCAACGACTGTAAGTCTAATGCTAGTTAATATGAAAATCAAGGATTCTCCTTTTAACGTTCAGTTTTGGTATTAGGAAAAAATAAAAAAAAAACCTTCATGATAACTCTCGAGCAAGATTCAACGATTTCTCAGCGCAATTAGGTAAAGCAGTTATATTTTCCAAATGGTAAGATTTTCTTTATGAATAACTTACGACAGCCGAAGAATATTGGAGTTTCCTAGCCATTATAATTTCGTTAATTTGCAATGATTAAGAGTAACACTACTGAATTAAATAATACTTCGATGTACTGCGAGTTTGAGTCAGTATTAGCCGTTGCGTTATATTTCAGACAAAGTTCTCTATAACAGCGAGAAAATAAAAAAATAAACTGCAACGGCCAGTTACATCTTTCATTAAATCTGACAGAAAGAGAGCCAAGCACCAACCTACAATACCATATTATCCATCTGCCTGGTCACTGGATTCAATACGTAATTTTAATTTGCATTAGTCAATCCTATATAGAACCATAACCCCTCCTTTTCAAGGATGTGGTAGCCATAATAATGAAAAACAACTTCACTGCAAATATGAATCGAAGACAAAAAAAGTACTGCACGAAAAACAAAGAGAAACAATACAACATCTTTAAAGACACCAGAGTCATCAAGTCACTTCAACCGGCACACTAAAGTACCAGACAATCGATATGGATCACGCCTTCTCCAAACAGAAGACCAGCAAAGATAATACAAAATCTTCAGACTGATATAACGACGAAACGAGAAACGAAGACATTCGTTTAATATCCATATTTCCCATTAACTTAAAATAAGCAATGGCAAGTATTCAAATAGATTACAAGTAACTATTTGTCATGGAAGCCATCCCCTCAGGAGAATGGTTCTTGAACTTGCAGCCCCATCAGAAAGCAAATTCACAACAGATCCGACATTTCAGGTAAAATCAACTTCTTCAAATCTTTTGAATTCTTCTCACATACAAAACAAAATCTAACTTAGTTGTGTTCCGGTGATTTTATCTGGATTCAAATGAGAGTCCAAACAGACTTGCGTAAAAAATGGACATGAAAAAGAATACACGCGATGTCATTGCTGTTTATTTAAAAACTTCATGTTCCAGTACATATAGAAAAACTCAAAATTTATGTTGAAGCAAAAAAATTAAAAGCAATTCCACATCCTAATAAAGATACTTTTAAACGTTTAATGAATTAATAAATGAAGATGGAGGTGACATTTATACACACTGAGTATTACAATGTACAAAAAGGCTTGATACTTCAAACACAAGAATATTAATTGATCAATTTATAAGGTCCAACCATGGCAAGTGTCAATAAAGTTCTAAAAAGTCAGCATACCTAAAAACAATAGTTGTAATATAAATACAGTATACATGGAGGTATCTGAATACATGGCGTAAAGTTGTCTCGAATAAAAATACGAAGAAAAATATGTAAGGAAATTTTGAGATAAATATATAACAGATGCTTCAATAACAAATAAAATACAATCTAATATATACATACTATACTACATAGAATTAAGCATGAAAAGTAATATCATCACATGGCAAAAAAGTTTAGGAGAGAGAGGGTGAGAAACGGTTATATACACACACACACACACACACACACACACACACACACATATATATATATATATATATATATATATATATATATATATATATATATATATATATATATATATATCATATACATTAGAAGGATAGAGTTAACAAGAAATTACTTTCGAACCTACACACACGCACAGGGAAAGAGAGAGCTAAGGCAGGAAGTGCTCCATTTCACAAACAGAAACACTTTGAGCAAATCACTTATTGTAGCCATATCTCGAAATCAGCGGCCACGATAACCACAGAGCGATCGTCAAGATCATCACTACTCTTCCTTTTGGTCGTCGTCGTTGTTGAGGTCCCAGTCTATCTGAGAACATTTGGGTCCTCGTCGGAGGCGACGCCGCTCTGGAGGATTGTTTCTGCGGCCGCCGTTGGGGGCTGAATCTTCCCCAGGGGTAGTCTGGGGCAAGGGCTGGCCTTGGGCGTCTGTCGGCGAGTCGACGGTGTTCGTCTGTTAAGAAGGAAATGCCATTAGGGGTTTGATAGACGGTTATGATTTCTAGTGAATTCAACTATGGGCCATGAAAATTCATGGTTTTTCATTGTAGATACAAAAAGTTTCGGCACGAAGTGCTTTCTACTCACTGATGAAGCATGAGCGCACTGTACTGTCAAGCCTAAATCCTTTGAGAGAAAGCTAAAAAAAAATTAAGTTGACATATTTCTAACCGTCCGGCATAGACAGATAGACTGAAGTTTACTGACCACAACATAATACAGTTATTAAAATTACAGGCTCCTGAACATGGTCCAACAAACGTACATTATTTAAGCCAGACCAAATATTCAAACTGATAATAAATTCTTCGTAAGATCTTACAAGTACGCAGATTATCGAACGGGACTATCATCGAGCAGAATCCATACTAACTCTTCATAAGGGCAAATTGTTTTGAATAACACGAAAGGTCAATTACGATTTCACAAATACGGGACACAAAAAGATCATTCTCGTGTAATTTTTAAAATCAGACTGCTATGACAATAACCAAGTCTTTCCTAGGTGTCTTATGCAATACTCGTTTAATAGGTGCCTAAAAAGAAAAACATCAGCTTCAGCTTACATCCTTCCAGTATAGTTGATGTTCGAATACATATAAATAAGCAGTCTTAACCTAAAGATTTTTATTTTTTTAAATGGGACAACTCGAACAGAAAGACCCAACTCCCATTTACTGTATATATATAAAAAAGTAATTTAAGCCAACGAAATTTATATGTACACAGATTTCTGAACTTGTCCAGTTGGTAAGGTTTAGAAACGTAAATTATTTTTAAAAAGTCAGTACGTGATAACTTATATAGTCATTCACATTCTTCACATGAGTTCAAGTTTATGAAAGTGAGAATATTCATTGCATTTGCAACCTGAAATTTTTCTAAACGATCATTTCAAATGACAAAGTATCAAGATTTCCCAACTTATAAAAAAAAATGCCAGGGCAGTAATGGCCATTTAACCAGTGCCGTTCATGATACTATCAAAGTTTAGCAACCACTAACAAAAATTGCTTCCTGAAAAGACTTTAAAAGTATAAATATATCCAAATAAATAAAGCATATAAATAGAAATTACCTGTTCATTTGGAAGACGATGAACCGCTGAAGTGCACAACCCATTGGCCAAAAGAAACAAGCATAAAATCTGCTCTTGAGTTGGGCAACCTTGCTCTCTGGACTGAGGTAACGAAGCATCAGATGAAGAACGAGATGAGTCAACTTCATCTGCATCAGGACCGGAAGTTCCGGAACTGGCTGGTACCTGAAAAAAAAATACATTCCATTCAAGATGCGATCGGGCTAAGATAAAATGTCAGTAGGCGGATATATAATACATATATGATATATATTATAATATATATATAAGTCTATATATTTTTTACTTTCTCAGTTGAACAGAGCTCATGCTCATGAAAATTACCTGGTGGTTGCTGACTGGATAGGCGTGCCTGCTCATAACCTCCTCCCGGCGTCGACGACGCTCCTGACGGCGACGTGTCCTCCGTATCAGTCTCCCGAGATTCCTCGGCGGTTCAACCCCGTTCTGAGACAACAGGTTCTGCAGGAGGTCCAGCAAAACGACCAGGGTGTTTCCGTTTCCCGGTGCGCCCTGGGATTCCAAGTTGGCATGTTGGATAAGGGCAGACAACACCAAGTCTATTCTTGGATCGGCGAGTCCTTGGTCGATGGTTTTCATTTTAGCGAACACAAAAAAGTATACACAGCGCAACGTCAAACAAAAAATATCACGAAGTAAGCAAACGCTCAGCTGAACGACACTCTACAACCTGCAAAATGTTTTTTTTTTTCTCTCTCTCACTTCAGGAACATTTCTAAAACTCAAGATACGGCAAACTGGTCCCAGGTCAGCCTGTCAGTCAGACACACACTGCAGCTAACTGCTTGCGACCCGAACTAACCTCCTTGGAGTCCTGTCCAAGTCCAAGTCAAGTAGTCAGCCCACCTTGACTCGATAAATTACCTGTCGTTCCCCCCAGACCCAAGGGCCCTCCCAAGGGGCCCCATCAATGAGCAAACAAGGTCCAGGAAGGGAGGAGATCGGGGAGATGAACAGAATCGTTGTAAAGGCAGACGAATGATAGCCGGAGGCCCCTCTTTCGAAATGAATGAATGAACCCGCCCGCCGACCTCGGACCAAGAGGCAGCAGCAGCAGGAACCCGGTCAGAGAGGTGTGGCAGAGATGCCAGCATTTGATTAAGATTTCTCTCACATGATTAATCTATTACGATCCGCAAGAAAAATGCCATACTCGCTCTGGTCCTGAAGAGTTTAAAATGGAATCTCTCTGCAGACTGAAAGTTCGCGTGGATCATTAAATATCGCAAAAGGGTGAAGCGTATACCTCAGCCACCTCAGAGTTTGAATGCCGAAACAATGGAGAATGAGACCACACGCCTAACTCCGAAGGAAGCCTGTCGTAGACAATAACATCTCGATTTCCTGTTATGTACCTCCAATAAAAAGAGAACCAAATTTAAAAAAAAGCAGATTCATAAATTAACTCAAACTGAAACAACGTAATGTAAAATAACCAACTATCAATTGAACGCAAAACGACGCCCAAACACCAACAACAAAAAGGCCATAAAAAGTTGAGACTTACCCGCTAAACCCCTCCATCTCAAGCCTTAATCTCCGACTTCAAAAATCCCTACTTAGCTTCTCCTCACCCCCCCCATCCTCCCTCTCCCCTCCCACCCCCTCGCTTCCTTTCTTAACTGCCTCGAATCTCTTAACGCGTTAAATGAAGCCGGACAGACACCAGATATTTTGGTAAAGATTTTCGTTTTTTCTGCACACACGGCCTTACCGCTACTCTGAACCTTCCCTGTTGAAAACATGAGAAATGCTTTCTCTCTCTCTCTCTCTCTCTCTCTCTCTCTCTCTCTCTCCTAAATGCACAAAGTCCAAACAAATATCTACACACACACACACACACACACACACACACACACACACACACATATATATATATATATATATATATTATATTATATATATATATATATATATATATATATAATGTGTGTGTCTCTGTGAGTGTGTGTTTATAACACTTTTCTAAATCCTGCTGGTTAATCTTGGTTATTCACGGCCAGCCTTCTGTTAGCTTATCCGAGGATGATCTTTAATTCTTATCTCTACAACCCAGAATCTGACACCTGTCAGGAATCTTCAGGAGAAAAAACGCTCTGAATGACAAGAAACGGAAGTAATAACAGCCACTGACAGCAGCAAATATTTATATTCACTGTAACCATTTTATCAAAGCATATTTACAAACACAGAAACAGTGATAATGAGCAAAATGATATAATGCAGGTATTGTATATTGCCACAGAACTGGCAATATCTCTGGGTTTAAAATATGTTAAAACACTGGCAAAAACTGTATAAAAATGGGGAAATGCAAGTTATGCAAATGCTAAAATTTTTTCTGTCCTTGAGTCACCCATAGCCAATGACTCACACACACGCACACATTGAGAGAGAGAGAGAGAGAGAGAGAGAGAGAGAGAGAGAGAGAGAGAGAGAGAGAGAGAGAGAATAATATATAAACTGCATGGTCCCTAATACACGATTTCATCAACCAGGCAAAGTGGCAGCGATATCGCTTAGAGGAGCTCTACTCTTTATACCAGATGTCCGGAGATTCCCGATTTGCATCAGAAATAGGATCGCTGACCAAGTCGGAGATGCGCATGCTCCATCTCATCTCCCGTGGGCCTAAGTACACCGCGCGGCTTGCAAGGTATACAGATCGAATCATTCTCTTTTTACATATTAATAGACTCAGTTATTTTCTATATAGTAATATATTGTTTCTTTCTATATGACAATAGATTCAGCTCTTTTTATACATTAATAGATTCTGTTCTATTTAACATATCAGTTAAGAATACCGAGCTCGAATCCCGATATCTAAGCTACGTAGACATTGACAATAAACGCGTCGATGGGAAATAACGACTCGTTTGCTGTTTAGCAATTGAAGGAGCGGCATACTTTTCTTTCTTTGTCTTCGTTTTTATACTATACACACATTATATATCTTACATATTACACACACACACACACACACACACAAACACAAACTTACACAAAACAATTGAATATAAAGCCATAACGAACTCTCCTTTAAAAAATAAGAACGTTAAAATCATTTATGAGGGACTTTGCCATTCTTCTCTCTGTCTCTCTCTCTCTGTCTCTCTCTTCCCTCTAGTGGTACATAACGACTGGATCCATTTTTACACTAGACAGTCAACAGTAAGTTCAAAAATTCCCTTTAAAAAGAAGTAAGCCGCATGAATTTATCCCAAGTGATGAACTGAGTGGTCGCAAAATAACAATCTCTTCCGTCCTCCTTCACTCTCGCCCCTGTCCCCGCCAGCCCCCCTTTTTTTTGTTTTATTATCTCCATCGGAACTAAGCATGCTTACAAAGTGATTCCTGTTGGAGAAAGTGTAGTTGGTTTTCTTTAGTCGGCTTTTGGTCAACTCTAATGTCAATAAGTATATACAGATGTATTTATTCATTTTTACTTTGGGCAATACGCACTCAAAGACGACTGCCCACACTGCATTGGTTTTCATTTTGAAAATGCATATATCAAAGAGACGGAAACCAAGAGATGACTCTAGCTATCTGGTTTATATCAATTAACATACCATTATAAATGAGAGAGAGAGAGAGAGAGAGAGAGAGAGAGAGAGAGAGAATTTGGTATATCTTAGTTTTACCAGACCACTGAGCTGATTAACAGCTCTCCTATAGGGCAGGCCCGAGGGATTGGATATTTCTACGGGGCTAGCAACCAATTGGTCATCACCTAGCAACGGCACCTACAGCTTATTGTGGAATCCGAACTGCATTGTATCGAGCAATGAATTTCTATCACTAGAAATAAATTCCTCTGAGTCCGCGTTGGCCGAGCCGAGAATCGAAATTCGGACCACCGGATTGGTAACCGAGCGCGAAAACAAGAGAGAGAGAGAGAGAGAGAGAGAGCGAGAGAGAGAGAGAGAGAGAGAGAGAGAATATTTTATGAATGGCTTTCATCTCTGTGCGGTGAAGATTACCTCTTCGAGGCCTTCCGTTTTTTATGGCGTGCATTTCTGACGGAGTATTGAACACTAACATAGCGATATCTCTCCCCAAACCTCTCTCCCTCTCCTTCCCTCCCCCCCGCTCTCTCTCTCTCTCTCTCTCTCTCTCTCTCTCTCTCTCTCTCTCTCTCTCTCAGCTGTAACCAACAACAGGAGGCTAAGAACTAGGCATACAATTCACTTCTTAGATAAACAGAAGCATTCTAGAGTTTAAGGAATGCGCCTTTTGTCTCTGCTCGTCCGCTTGGAGGTTCGAAAACGCGTCGCGGAGAGAGAGAGAGAGGAGAGAGAGAGAGAGAGAGAGAGAGAAGTCCTGATTTCTCTTCTGGGATGCTGGTTCGAATCCGCTACAGGACGAAATTATTATCAACTGAAAACTTTTCCTTCGGTTAACACATGACAATATATTAATTGCGAGGTGGCGCGAATTGGATATTAAAGGGCATTTGTAGCTTAATGCACACAAGCTTGAAAACGCACGCACACATACACACACACACACACACACACACACACACAAACACATACGCTTCATAAATGAGATTTCTACTTCCATTTTCCTTTTACTACCCAGATCTCTCTCCTCCATGGTGAATGCCATGAGGCAAGTTTACTCGGATGCCCCAAAATCTGAGAGGGACATGAACCATCTCATGAGTGCCAGTCGGGATGCCCAGATATTGAGGAAAGCGTGGGAATCGTGGCATCTCTCCGTGGGGCCACGAATACGGCCTCTTTTCACTGAAGCCGTCATTGTCATGAATAACGCCGCCCAGGAAGGAGGTAAGTATTATTATTATTATTATTATTATTATTATTATTATTATTATTATTATTATTATTATTATTATTATTATTATTATCATTATTATTATTATTAACTAACCAGAAAAATCACAAAAGTATAGAATATGAAATGACGACTCTTGCGTAAAATAGAATAAAGCAATCCCTAATTATAAAAAAAATATATATAATCAATGTCAACTTTGTTGCTCATTCGCCCGCATATCATTCTGGCAATCTCAATCTCTGCAGTTTAATATTTTTGAGGCATTAGTAAACTGAAACGGCCCCGTGAATAACTAAAACAGTGTATAGATTTTTGCGCGTAAACATATATGGGTCACACTAATTTTATATAATTATTTTTTCTATTCCCACTAAAATATGAACGTTTTTACGGGTAAAACTATTATATTTTGTATCTGGTTCTCACCCACACCCCAAACACACACACACACACACACACACACAATCCCAGAAAAAAAGACCGACCACTTAACTTCAATTCACTCTAGTCTGACAAATAGAATGAATAATACCAAAGTCCCTCAAACTGCATCAACTTTTATCATTTTTAGTTTTCCATCATAATTACTAGGGAAGGTTTAATTTACCATTTATTAATAAAAAAAGCAGGTGCAGTTATAATTTATGCTATTTTCATATATTAATCTCAGAGAAAGATAAAAAAGAACACATCAATCTAGAAGAAACAGGATGGAATTTTCAGCCAAAACATCCGGCATATAGACAACTAAATCATTCAGATTCTCTCTCTCTCTCTCTCTCTCTCTCTCTCTCTCTCTCTCTCTCTCTCTCTCTCTCTCTCTCAGTCAAGCAGGCATTCGTTCCTGCGCCGAAGGTAAAAAGTGAGAACAATTTAAACCACAATGATCATTGCGTTAACTGTCCTCCATAGGTTTCAGAGGTTTTGTGTTAAAACAGAATTTGTGCATAATATTATCCTTTAAAAAGAAGTTCGGAAAACAGCCTTGAGGGATAAAAAAAGATGCTGCATAGAAAAATTCTTACCTTGGCTGAAAGACCGATCCTGCCACGGCCCCCCCCCCCCCTTCCCCCCACAGACCTTTGATTCTGTAAGAGAAAAAATAATCATTGCACTTTCAATTTTTTTTTCGATTTTATCAGCAAATTTAATCTTCATCAAGGTATAATATAGTGTACTCGTACCTAAAATTAAAAATGATAAATAATGAGATGTACACCTCTATATACTATTACACAATTTCTTTATGTACTGTCCTTATGTGTGTATGTGTGTGCGCGTATGACAGAGAGAGAGAGAGAGAGAGAGAGAGAGAGAGAGAGAGAGAGAGAGAGAGAGAGAGAGAATCAAATTTAAAGTAATATCGCTCTAAGTGGACACCACAAACATGCAAAGAAATGTCCGAAACAAACACATCAGCGTATCATAATTCAAATTCACTATCACCATCCCTACGGCATTCTCTCGCAGGATATCAGGACATGGGCGAAGCCTGGCGATCCGAACTCGAAGTAGACGAAGCTGACGTCCGGCTGATGGTGAGAAGCCTTTTCGATCAAGTGTTCCCTTTATACGCTCTTCTCCACGCGTACGTCCGCCATTTCCTCGTGAGAAGACATGGAAGGGATGTGGTCGATCCAAAAGGTCCTGTTCCAGTTTACCTTCTTGGTGAGTGTTCTTCAAGAAGTCGTTGAATGAAGGAAACCGGACATATATGAATATAAAGATTCCTTTCCATTTCTCTGGGTTGCCGTGTTTAATCATGTCGGTTTTTTAAAAATTTTCTATTAGTGGTGGCCTTTGTTTTCCTAACAGGAGATACTTTCAAAATTTTCTGTAGTAATGGGTACTTTAAGATCTTTCATGAACTCTTCAGTTTTGAGAAATTCAAATTTCCATTTGTCGGGGTTGCCGTGTTAAAATAATGTCAGGTTTATTTTATTTTTCTACTAGTAGTGGCCTTTTTTTTCATAGGAGAAACTTTGAAACTTCCTGTTGTAATATGTCCTTGATGATCTTTCATTAATTACTCAGTTTTGAATATCACAGGACCTTAACGAAGATTTTCAGCAAATTGAAATTCTAGGATGTTAAAGTTCTATCAAGCTGACATTTATGATTAGTAACTTTAAACAAAAACATTGCGTCAATAGTCATGTTTCCCATTCTTATTTGTAAAATATAATGGTGTGTAGTGCATTCACTACAAAACACACCTTTATAGGAAAAACCTTTTGAGGAATACAAAACATCTGAACTAAACGTATACAGCTCCACAACCTTTTATTGGGCACGAACGAACATCAATACGAACAGACACATCCACTTTAATGGAATTGTTGTTTGGTAAACAAGTAAAATATCGTCTAATTGCAAACTAATGAATAACAGAGTAGCTTGGCAAGTTGCAAATGCGGCCTGCAAAATTTAGAAGGAAACATGATAGATAAGGTTGCAGATGTAGCAAGCACTAATGAACCTCATGCCGTTGAACTGAGCTTCTACGCGATACACTAACATGCTATTATACAAAGCATTCATACCAAATATAAAATAACAAAAATATATCAGGTAATGCTATCCTTGTTTACAAGATGACGATGCCATAAAATTGTGCAAAACCTCAAAACAACTTAATATCAAAAAGAACTTTCCCATATCATCGTATCAAAAGCACCGCCATATGACAGCTCAGTAAGTGTCAGGTGCTTCTTTGATATGAGTTTCGCCACTGAGGCGTTAATAGCATCTCCGCTTCTGTAGATATCTTCACAGATAGGTAACGTAAATCCGATGGTTTTAACCTCTTGGAAATATCAGATTCTCAGTGTCGTTACTGATAAATACAGGTAAGTCGATTCTTTACTACCGGAGTCTTTGAAAGGATCTCCCAAATATCTAACTGTTGTTCTGCTCGAAATGTATAAACAGCTGACTGGTTCTTGTTATAAATTCAAATAAAAGAGACGATGAACTGGTAAGCTATAATCAATAGCTTAATACAACAAACTGAAAAAGTTTGCTTTTTTACAGGAGATTTGTGGGGGCAAAACTGGGAGTCCCTGCTTGATTTGATTATGCCAGATGAACCCGGTGTGACAAGCAATCCGAAGGTTATAACAAACAACATCGTTCCTCGAATGATTGTTAAGGTATGTAAGACTTCCGAAGTCTTTGGAGCTACATCTGAAGAGAACAGTAATTAAAAGATATTCTCCTAAATATGCGACAGAAAGTATTCACAAAGACAAAATTATTTATAATATTCCAGAATAAGGTGCAGAAAATAATCCCATCGAATATGCCTACTGTCCACAAAAACAGGGAGCCTTTAAGATTAAGCTGGGTTTCCTCCCAAATCTACTTCACTTCATTTCTTTTTCTCTCGGCTTTTACACTAAAATTCCCTCTCACCCAGTAGGCAACCGGTTCTGAGATCAGTATAATGCAAATAGATTTATTTCAATGCAGAGATTTATATATCAAGTAATATAGATAGGTAGATAGACAGATAGATACATAGATAGACAGAGAGATAAATATTAGATAGATAATTTTACTGACCACAGACCTTAGTACAGTCATAATTACATTAAGCATCATTTGGTCCAAAACGTAATAATTTCTAACACTGAGAGCTATGCAACAATAAGTGTAACTCTTTGGTAATAACAATACAAACAGTAGTACAAATATTAGGGAAAATAGTTTTCCATTTTTATTTCATGTCATGAATAATAATAATAATAATAATAATAATAATAATAATAATAATAATAATAATAATAATAATAATAATAATAATAATGACAATTAAAAGCCACAGTAGTGTTAAAATATATTATTATTGTGCAATGCTAAAAATTACAAGGAGAGACTTTCGGATACTGCTCCGTATCCCTCTTCAGGATACGGAGGGATACGGAGCAATATCCGAAAGTCTCTCCTTGTAATTTTTAGCATTGTACAATAATAATATATTTTAACACTGTTGTGGCTTTTAATTGTCAATATTATAGCCTCGTTACGGAGGTTCCTTAGTTCAATAATAATAACAATAATATTTCAGGAAGAGGAAAAGTTCTTCGAGGGTCTTGGATTTCCACATCTACCCGACAGGTTCTGGTCTTCGTCAGTTCTGGGAACGTCAGAGGCACCACCTAATGCCACCTGTCAGTCCAGAGCCTTGGATATGTTCTATCCCGATGATTACAGGTATGGCCGATTATAACTGAGAGTTAATTGCGAAAGAAACGGAACCTTACTAAGGTGTGTACTATATATACGTTTTTTTTTGCTTTGCGGATCATCATCAACTGAAAAAATTCTAGAATCGAGCACTTAATTAGTCATTTGCAGTTTTTACCGCTTGTTTGACCTCATCTCTGTAACAATGTACAAAAAAGAAACTTGAATATTCATAAACGCAATGACAGGAAGCTGCAAATCGTAATTTTTACATTTAGTGTTGTGATACATTACTCGTATCTTTTTTGTGTAACTTAAGGACCTTTCAAACCGCCATCCTTTGATGTAGATGTAATATCGATCTTTTCAAAACCATATATTCTACAGGTCTCAATCGAAATGCACAGTAAAGTACTCTCTCGAATTAAAACTTCTCACGTGCAAAGCAATTTAGTTGGGAAACCCAGTCACCAGAAACAAATCACAAGTTCACACAGTAAAGTTAGAATGTAAGTACTAATATCACGTCCAGATACGCTTTGTAAATTGGTGCCGACGCGATTACGAAGGATCCGCGAATGAAACTTTCCCTTGACCGCCTTATCTCACGACTCCAGAAAGAAGAGCTTATCATGAATTCCTCAATGTCCGTCTCCGATTCAATTACGGATTACCATGGGGCTCGAAAGGTATGATCAAAGCCTCTGCCGACAAGGTGGGACTGTCTTTTTATTTTTTCTTAACGTAATTTTCTTTTACCTGCTAAAAGGACTTGGTAACGTTACTTCTGTGAAGGCAAGGTAAGGTAATATTGCTTTCTGGTGTCCGCTGACCTTTCTACACAAGAAAGATGAAGTCTTCAAGCACGTCTGGCCCAAAACACATTAAAAAAAAAAAAACTGCGATCATTGGATGAAATAATCAATTTCCATTCCTAACTACATTTTGATTAACGAAGTATACAGATGAAACGATATTTTTGAAATATTTTTAGCGTGCTTACTTACATAGCCATCTACTATTATCACCCTCAGATTACTGCTGTGTGAAAACGAACGCGTTAAAATTCAAGAAGCTGCATATCATGAGCTGGGCCACATACATTACTTCCACTCCTACAGCAATCAGCCAGCCATATTTCGGGTAAGTTATCTTGCATGCTTTCAAATCATGAATACTAACAGCATAGAACACTCTGAAAACAAACTCTCACTGAGGGGAAACGCAAATATTTACAAATGTTCACGATTTATCAATCACCTCATCATTGTACAGGCATTCACAAAGTAAATCTTAATTACCGACAAAGGGGGTTATGAAATTCAAGATTGTATCAATTTTACAGTATATATACATAGCCAGTCGAACGATTATGTTTATGTTTGGAAAAAAAAATTATTTCACTGTCAACCGAAATTTCCGACAGTTCGCAATGAACTTGAAAAGCATGCAATCAAAATTAACTGTTTATATATATATATATATATATATATATATATATATATATATATATATATATATATATATATATATATATATATATAAACACACATTTTACGTTTATTTCACTTACATAATAAAACATTTGCTACATGCACCTTAGCATCTTCACCGTCAGCAAAAATGTATTTCCATAAGAAAAAGAAGCACTCAATTACTAGTTACATAAAATGATATTTCACCTACTCAGACGTATATAAGAGGTATTAATAGCCTTGCTTTTTCTGTTACTAACAGCGCGGAACAAATTAATCAATATCCAGCACATTTTTCTAATCGTCATGCCCATATATCGGTTGACTTGAGTTTTTCTTCACAAAATTCAAAACACCCCTTCAATTTTCCTGCTATAGAGTTCAGACTGCTCTCTTGTTGATGTGTTATTCGTTCACTTCACCGCCTCTTCGTTATTCAAATACCTTCTCCGTCTGACCCTCGGTTTGACTGCTCGTGGGAGTCTCACACCTCTTGTATATTTGTTTTTAAATCTGTTATGTATAGTTAAAATTCTATTGAGGGAAATGTGCTCCAAATTGAGAGGGAATCCACTATCTTAATCAGTAGTAAAAAACTTTAGGTGTCTTTCCAATCCATTTTTCAATTTCTGCTTAGCAACTCTTCTTTTCTGCAGCTTGCTCTCTTATTGAGAAGGCCCCCTCTCTGGTTCTTATTTTTTAAGTTTATTCTAGTCTTTCCGAGTCCAGTGCTCACGATGCTACTATTCTGCTGCCCTCTAATCTTGTTTCTAATAGTGTCTACTTATGTACGGCTCTGTATCCTTGAACACGAGCAAGACATCTAACCTAGGTCATATTTTATCTCGATTCATCAAGGAATTCATCAAGGGATGAACTAGTGCACGACAAAAAATGTGCTAGTAGGAATCCCAGACATCGTTTTAAAACATAATGTTGATCCCATCGCTAATCATATGGGATTTTTTTTTTCAATATCCCGTGAACGAAAATCAAATTTGGTGAGAAGTGGCTCAGGATGACAAGTCCCCATGTTGTGGCTCATTTTGTGTTTTGAATTAGTGAACAGGTTACCAGCTTTAGGTGATGAGGGCGGAACATAAGATTTTTTCTTGATCTCATAAAGATGGGGGTCATTCCGTTTTGTTGATTTTTAATTAATTGTTATAATTTCTCTCGGTAAATCTAGAAACGATAGCTTCCCTTATGATGTAAAAAGTTCAAATCTATGAGACACCGATTCAAGTTTTTCATGTGAAAATCTTCAGTGTTCTCTTCAGACACCTTTATCATTTTCCCGTTGGGGCGACACGTTGCTAATACACATTTGTTTTCGTTTCTGGTACAATAAGTAAAGGGGTTAGCAATGTCCTAACTCCGCCAGGCTCAACGATTTCAGCCCAGCTTTCAATAAAATCACCAACGTCGGCCTTTTGTTACAGCTGGTTTATCTGGTAGCGCTAAATCTAGTGAATTAACGGAAACATGAGTGGCTTCCTTATCGGCTTAAGACAGTCAGAAGATTTACAGCTTTCCAGAAGTGACCTGCTATCTGTAACATCAGAGGCAAACCTTCTGAGTTCTTAACTCTGAATTCACTAAAGATAACAGACTATTCCAACGCATTTTTACAACTAGGCATCCAAATTCAGCCATCTCTATCAGAGTTGCAAAGGAATTCAAACACATATACATTACGCTATTTGCTAAAAACTTAGGATACATATTATTTCTTGGTAGTCACATTTACAATTTTTTAAAACATAAAACAAAGTAAATGACCAAACACGCACTGTAAATACTACAGCAATAGATAAAAGCGATATTAAATAAAACCATCAGTGATATATCCAACGAATAAAACGATACAGCAATATGAACGGTGCAATATACTCTAACATCTGAATTAAAAACAATAAAATTTTGATTTCATACCAACAAACATGCACATCAGCCTTATTTCTGCTTAGAGCAGATCTAAACGTGCAACAGATTAAAATATGAATAATAGAATGTATCATGAAAATTAATAAATTTAAACTATTAATGGATTTCCTGGGATGATCACCTGTATAAACCACAGAATCAAGCTTTGAGACGCTTGAAATGCGATACCCAGCATACTCTCTCGAACTGCGAAAACTCACATATTTGCACATTCCTATTAGAAAAGAGCTTTTCAATTACTTTTTGATAATCGAATTTCTCACAGAACTGTAGAACAGGCCCAGACTCTTTTTTTTTTTTTTTTATGAAACCAAGTTATGGTTTTTGCAACAATAACTTGAATATACATAAACAATAATTTGTACGAAGATGACTTGGCTTACTGAAATAATCTACTTTAACTTACAAGATATTTAACAAACAAGCCCATTTTGAATAAGTTAAAGCACATAATGATTATGTATTTAATATGGAATTTAAAGTCTGCCTTGATTATTCCACAAGTTCTTTCTGTTACCCTCTGACGAATAAAGCCGATAGGCTATAATCCTTAACATACAGCGGTCAGTTACGAGGATATAAAATGGAATAGGATACCTTGATATTATCGTTTTCTTTTTTTCTGGACGTTCTCTGTTACTTTGTCACCGGATACTTGTGCATTTGTACTCACTCTAAAACTGCTATGATACTAAATAGAAATGGTTGTCACACGAAAATATTACAACTGAAATGGTTTTCACATGAAAATATATGCATATCTTCTGATATAAGGACAGCCAACATTAGTGAAAGATGATAAGATACTAGGCTATACGTTATTTTAAACTTTACATGATGGCAAACGACAAGCTTCATCTGAGAGTTGATGACGTTATCAACTTTCGAATCTCACTATTTTACCGGATGAAAAACATTAAAGAACGACAACAAAAACCATTCGGCTTCTTCAACCAGATCCAATCCTACCGCAAAATTTAATTGAATTTTTTCTGCCTCTGAGCCCCATCTCCCAAAAATTCTGTGGGAATTCGTCAATGCCACTTTGATACAACTTGTGGACATGTCGACACATTGACTGCCAGACCGATAGTCATATAAATTAAGCAGCAGATAAAAAGGTATATACACAGGTACGATCTTCGTCCAAATTTGATGGCTGGGGTAATATTTTGGTAAAATAACTGTAGGCGAGTAAGTAATAATATGTTTCCACTTTCTCCAAAGCATTTTTTCCTTAAATGGATACTGTCATATCTGCAGCTCTTGTGGAGGTAGACACAAGGTTTAAAGTAACTCGTATGAAAAAAAGGCATACATTTTATGAAGCTCCAAGAAAAAAAAGAGAGAAAATAGAAAAAGCATGCAAAAATAACGTTTTCCTACGGAACGGAAAGTCAAGAAAAAATACTCGTAAAACTAGCGCGTGAGGATTTGAAGACAAATTACGATATCTAGCGATCTGCAGAAAAAAGGGATCAACTAAACGAGAAAAAACTTAGTTCAAAAGGAAAAGACACGAGGTGTTTTAGTATGGATATGAGAGATACTACGAAAACCACAGACCACTTAAGCACACTACCCATATCCAAGCATACAACAATACAGCTACAAAGAAGTCGCATATAAATATCAAAGTATACAGGGTAGCCATAGAACTTAGTCGTAATTATGCTTAAAAATGTAAACCAATAAATAACATTGGTAATAAAAACTCAATTCGTAAAAGCTATGGAACATGAAGCAAAGGACTTAAGATCCAGATTGCTAACAGAAAGGAACACAACAAGAAATAAGTGAACCAGTTGTAAAAGCAAAATCTCCACTTCACACACAAAAATTAGATAAATAAATAAATAAAACACTCCACTTAGAGGAGAAATGGGCCATGAAGGAGAATTTTATCGGTGGAACGTCATACTGACTCAATATGGAATCATTACATACTATGGTTTATTTGTTATATATAAAAGGTTAAATGTAAAATATTTTTAAAGACAAGTCGATCAGTGTATGATGATAAAATTATTAGTCAGTGGTTTCAAAGAATATAATTATTAGTATCATAATTTTTATTAGCCAGTGGTTTCAAAGAATATAATTACTACTATCATAATTTCTATCTTTAATCACTTATAAATAGTGAACACTTACTGAATATACAGAAAGGATACTTTATACGTATGAATAAGCAAAACAAAGGAGCGTGAATGTACTTTTTCAGAAAGCTCTTACAATAAAATAGTGGAACTGATGAAGTTTTAAGAACACTCACTTTATGTCAACTGTTCTATGAGGACCATAGTGCAGAGGGCCTGAGGATGCATGTTGATGGTCCATCACTCTGCTAAGACGCGTGGTGCACTAAGCCTAACGTCACAGGCTGACGGTCCATTGCTCTGTTAGGCTATGCCAAAGAGAGCCTAAGGATGTGGGTTGATGGTATACCGCTCTGCAAAGGGCGTGGTACAGAGGGCCTAAGTACGTGGTTTAATGGTGCACTGGCTCTGAAAAGCCAGTAACATACAGGGACTAAGGACAGGTTTATGGCCCACCGCTCTGCAAGGGGCTAAACATACGAATTGATGGTCCACAGCTCTATAAGGGCAGTTGCACTTAGGGTCTAAGGACATGGGATGAGGGTCTAACACTCTGTGAGAGCCAAGGTACAGAGGGCATAAGGATATGGATTTGTGGTACACTGCTCTGTGATGGTGATGATTTAGACTAAGCTAGACATATGCCAGCATGGGTTCAGCCTGTAATACATATAACCCTGCTGCAGAGTCAAAAAATAAAAAAAAATAAAAACAAAGAGATGTTAGCAAGAATGGTAGCAAGCCATTTGTGATGCTGTTATTCTGTCCCCTTTAACCTGCGGGAGAACCCAAGGACACAGGTTCATGGACAAGGGTTGACGGTCCACTGCTGTTAGAGCTGTAGTGCAAAGGGCCTAAGGATGCAGGCTGCAGGAAAAGAGTTGATGGTTCACTGCTCAACCAGGGCTGGGGCACAGAGGGCTTACAGATACAGGTTGATGGTACAATACTCAGAGGTCTCTTCCACAGGAGGACTGAGGGCTTGAGTTAATGATCTCCTGCTCTGTAAGGTCTCTGGCACACAGGGACTATGTAATATACAGGCTGATAGTCAACCACTCTTTGAGGACCATGCCGCACAGGATATAGGAAGTAGGTTGATGGTCCACTGCTCAGCAAGGGATGTGGTGCACAGGGGCTATAGGCACAGGTTGATAGTCACCACTTTGTGAGGGTTGTGCCACACTGAGACTAAAGGCGCAAGTTAATGGCGCACAACTCTGAGAGGGTCATGTCATATAAAGTTTAAGGATATGGGTTGATGGTCCACCACTCTATGAGAGTGGAGGCATGAAGGCCTAAGGATGCTGATGAAGGACGAGGGTTGATAGTCCACTGCTCTCTCAGGGCCCTGGCACAGAAGGCCTAAGGATGAGGGATGATGGTTCTCTGCTCTGCTAGGTCATTGGTGCAGAGGGTACTCTGCTTTACAAGATCCGTGGTGCAGAAGGCCGAAGGACGTGGCTTGATGATTCACCTTTCTAAGGGCCAGGCCACAAAGGGTCTACGTACACATGTTGATGATCCACAACTCTGTGAGGGCTGTGGTGGAGAGGCCTTGAGATACAGGTTGATGGCACACCACTCTGTGAGGTCTATGGAAAACACAGATGCCCTAAACACTGGTAGTTGGTCCACAAAGGACCATGAAACAATGGGCCTCAGGACAAAGGTTAATGATCCATGACTTTGCGAGGTCCATAGTATAGAACCTACAAACATATTTTAAAGCCCCACCATTCAATGAGGGCCATGACAAAGAATGTCTATAAACAGAAGTTAATGAGCTACCCTGAAAACGTTGACTAGTCTATGAGCACCATGGTACAGAAAACATCCATCAGAACGCTTGTTAATGGGTAACCACTCTGCGTAAGGTAGCTTGTGAGATGGCACACACACACACACTTTGTGGTATAGATATTTACAACCAGCCACCCAGGTCATACACAAATAAGTGAAAAACAAAACTTTTCCAATCTGTCATACACTTTTTCACTTGCAAGTATGCAAAAACTTCAATAATACACAAATATAATGCACAAAAATTCATAATATGCACACACACATAAGGTTTACACAAATATTCATAATACACTACACACATTCATACTAGAGGTATATGCACGGGCAATGGTGAGTTTCTGTTCATTCAATTTTTGTTAACGTTGCAATTAAGACATCAATTTTCAAGTGAAATTACAATATGTTTAATTTCATAGAATAATCTTAAAAGTTTAGATTTCAGGCGATTCCCAGAACAACTTTGTTGACCGACTCTTATAGAAGAAAGCTTTTAAAAACTAAAGCAAATATAACAAAACCAATTAAGAGGTTTCTTTATTGTTTGAAAGGATGGCGCAAATTCAGCGGCCCACGAGACTATCGGCGATGTTGTCCAACTCGGAGCTGTAAACCACATGAGACAAAATGTGGATAAGGATTCGAGAAGTGAGTATCGGATCCTTTTCTTGTTCAATCGCTTCATCCAATACAGTAAGAGAGTTTAAGCGACCTTCTCAATTAATGACAGTGATGATATTTACTAGTGTCTGTGATATTAAAGGATGATTAGTTTTGTGCACTACTGTTTAAAGTTTGATTAGGGAATATGAAATTATGGGAAGTAACCAAGGTTCGAGGATGTACTAATTATTTTTTCCCCGAAGTTACAGGCATCCGCTTTCCAAGAATGAGTTAATCTATACAGTCTCATACCTTCACATACTTAGCTCCTTTCTCGAAATGTGGATGCTGCACATAAAAATAGAACAAAGAATAGCCTAACAAAATACTTAGATTCTTTCAATCATCTTACGATTAATTTTTGGTCTCTTACGAAAATGTAGACAAAGTGACTGCACTTAAAAGAACAGATTCCCTTGTCTGGTGCAGAGGGTGAAAAAAAAGGTGAAAAAAAAAGAGGTGAAAAAGACCGAGGAGTGATTAAGATTACTACAAGAGCGTTCATGCTCATTGGTTGCCACCAAAGCATTCAATAGCATCTGAGTTTTCTATATTAGTGGTGAAGATATCCATTATAATATCAACAGTTAATCTAGGAATGTTCTAATTTACAGAACATGAGTACTACTGGATACGAAATACCAACAAAATTGTACGACAAATAAAATAGAGCACAGATGTAGGGATATGGTAACTGGGTGTGGGTTTCTCGAAATAAGTTGGCTGAATAATTGCAACACTGAGGCGTTACAACTGAAAAGCTGGTCGATGCTCTTGAGCATGCGCATGAGCGACTGAATACTATGAAGAGCTCATAAGACATTAATTAAAATGTGGGAAGTCTGGGAGAAAGCAAATGTCTTTAAAAACAGAAATAATTATAGAGAAACTTTAATTAAAGTACATACAATGCAATGCTACTACAAAGCCCAGGCATAGGTTAACAGAAGGAACACTAAAAAATTCTTTAAGGAATTTGTGGTAACGCTATATAAACACACACACACACACACACACACACACACACACACACACACACACACACACACCCAAGCATAGTCTTTACAATAAGTGATAAATCTGAACAGCGAATATCTTTTCATTAGAGCCGATAGCATGATGCATATGGTAATAGTCACTAAAAGGAGTCCGAAATGTAAGTCCATAGTGTTAGGTATTGAAAAATAAATTTGGAAGGATAAGTATGAATAATAAGGAAAAGATACCTGAGGATAAAAAAGTTCAGACAGTTTTGATAGATCTTCCCGTCCGCAACAGAAGGTAATAACTACAACAACTTTACTAAGGAGATCAATGGGATCTTATAAATATCACAATGGATTTGATCACCAAAACATCTGTTGAATTGTCCCAGGAGGAGATTAATCTTTTATATGAACAAAGTCTGCTATGGAAAAAGTACACGGCTTCTTCCAATAGATCACAAGAACTGAAACCTATTTTATCTTTACTTCTCCAGTCAGTGAGACGAGAATCCTCCTAAAGATGGCACTGAGGAAACTGCCACTCATTGCATTCGCTCGGGTTGTGGACGAGTGGCGATGGGACGTCTTCGCTGGAAAGGTGGGTTTGCGCAGCAGATTGTTACAAGTCTTATAAGAATAGATTGTACTTTCGTCATAACGAAAAATAAAACAGTTAAGATTTCGAATTATTCAACGGCCATGAACAATCCGCTCAAAATGAAATGACTGTTTTAGTATATTTTGAATCGACGAACGTTACATTTCATGAGTATTACTAAATGCTTGTGATGCATATTCTTAGGAATTTTTATTAGCCACTTCTGATTGCAGGGTTTCATTTCTACTGTCGGTAGTAAACTTTATTCACGATGAAATTGTTAGAAGTTGCAAGAGTATATTCAGGAGTGCTTGAGTATTATTTGATTCCTCCACCGTTGACACACACACACACACAACTCATACATATTCCTCACACCCACATATATTAAAGCTATATCTAATAAGGACATTATTTACCTCCAATTAAGCAGTAGAAATAAAGGTAAGGATAATTTATGCTCTTACCTGTAACAAACCATCAAAACTTTGTTAGCAACTACACAGCAAACATGAAATATTAACCCTAGTTTCTTCCTTTGTGATATTTTTGTAACAACGTAAACATGATAATTAGTACCAAATTGTCCGCTTAAATACTGCATTGCATCACAGACTATGTACACCGGACGACACCGGCCACGGATGGAAATAACTTTTTCCTGAGGGTACACTCCACCACACTAATTATAAGGGTATCAGTTTTATCTAATACTAAAATTTGTTTTAAAAAAATGAGTAGAGTTGGTTAAGGAAGCTTATCGGAAGGAACATTATTTCAACTTCTTTTTTGCCAATCAATTTTTTTTTTTCGAGGGACGGGAGGGTATTTGAACACTTTACTTGTCACGGGTCATCTTCCTGCATAATGGGAAGTTATATTATTATTATTATTATTATTATTATTATTATTATTATTATTATTATTATTATTATTATTACAAAGTACCCAATACGATGATGATAATAGCAATATATTCTAAATTTTTGCAAAATACAAAGAATTGGAACTTTTGTTCCTGACTTTTGAGCAATTCAGTATACTGCATAAAATTTGCACAATTTACCAGCTTTTTACTTTCAAGATAATCGTATTAACTTCAACTGAGTTACAACAATTACCAAATTTTGTAATTATTTCTACTACTCTATCGGCTTATCACAGTCATTTTTTTTTAAATAACACATTTATACGCAAAAAGAGACGTAAAGAAAGAACGAAGTTGAGGAGACAGAAATATACACATAAAAACAATAATCATGAACAAGGTTGGTACAGATAGTGCTAAACCAAAATTATGATTTTTTTTTTTTTTTTTTTTTTTTTGCATAAAGTCAACTAAGGCAACAACAGGAACGAAGTAGGAATATTACCGCTTCAGAGGAGGCGATAAGATTACTAGTGAACAGCATTTCCAATGAACATTTTAAAAGCAAAAGCTCAACCCCAGGTGATTGTTTTCAAATGACTGTCCTCAATCCTGAACAGGTAGACGAATCCAACTACAACAAGGCTTGGTGGGACTTGAAGCTGAAGTACCAGGGCGTGAAGCCTCCCTCTACACGAGATGAGACATATTTTGACCCAGGAGCGAAATTCCATATTCCCGACAACACTCCTTACATAAGGTAGACTGTTCAGTAACATTAATGATTTATTTTAATGCCGATGTCAAGACAAGTGCAACAGGCAAAATTCTACTCTAGGCATGAGCGCGCGCGCACGCACATACACACACACACACACACACACACACAAAGGAAATGCAAAGAATTTATAAGTTTACGAAAAGATTAAAATTTATAAAATAGACCAACCGTATCAGCGTTTTATTTGGTAATACCATATGCTATTGACTAAGCTTTACATGCTCGTTCACAGAATATTAAACGTTTAAATAACTTCCTAAAAAAAAATAATAAAAAACTGACAAACTTTCTACTGGGAAAAACTGATTGATAAACTGTAACACGCTTTCTTGGAAATATTCTTTTCCTTAATGAAAATTTTGGGAAAAATGAACACAAAGGAATGAAAATTTCTTAGCATCTAATAACCAACGGACTTCCTTTCTTGCAGGTACTTCATAGCGGTTGTAGCTCAATTCCAGGTTCACAAAAACCTATGTAAAATATCTGGAAACAAGTCTCCTTTACACAAATGCACAATCGCCCGATCAAAGGAAGCTGGGAGACTCTTATGGTGAGTCTTTATAAATCTATAAATTTCAGGCAAGAAAAATTCTAATAACAAGACAGTGACAGATTTCGAAAGGTCTCATTCAGCTATTGCTGAACAAAATCTTAAACACGCGCGTTATAGGGCAACATCGCGGTTCATTTTCAATACTATTTCAAGTTCTTTACTACATTAAATACTAATTTAATGAAATATCGAAAGTCCAAAGGGTTAGTTGTACCATTACTAGTGTGGTTGAAAATTATACTCTGATTACTAATTTCACGTAAACAATTACAGGTACTATCCAAGACATTTTAATATCAGATTCTCTGTATTCGAAGTTCATGAGTTTTTTTCCCGGAAGGTGTTAACTTTAATCAAGGAAAACACACAGCATTATTTTCAACGTTGTGAAAATATTCAGTGAATCGAAAAGGTTGTACCAAAAACTTTATGCCTCTAAATTAACTTCTTCTAATCCTAAGCACTTCAGTCCAAAATTAACTCAATTTCAGGAGATAATCCTAAACATTTCAATCCAAAATGAACTACATTCCAGCAGATGAAGTATATCAGACATGCTAATTTAACTTCGCTAAACCATTAATATTTAAAGATGTTTCACAGAAAATATAATATTAACAGACCAATGTATTCTTGTCGTCCGCAGGTCTGTCATGTCTAGAGGCTCTTCGATGAAGTGGCCCGAATTCCTGGAAGCCCTGTCAGGGACCAGACGACTTAACGCCCAGCCCCTGCTGGAATATTTTGCACCTCTGCAACGCTGGATGTCTCAGGAAGCGGAAAAACTCAATATGAGCAAGGGATGGTGAGAGAGAGAGAGAGAGAGAGAGAGAGAGAGAGAGAGAGAATTCGGGTTTACTGGCTGCTTGGAGGAATAATAGACTATTATTCCTCCAAGACTGGCTAGATGAAAGTGTTGATGTGGAACGGACATGCATACGAGAGAGAGAGAGGAGAGAGAGAGAAGAGAGAGAGAGAGAGAGAGAGAGAGAGAGGAGTTTACTGACTAGATGAGAGGACAATGCTAGTATATGCTTTGTGAAAGCGAAAACGTGAAACGGACTGACATACGAGAGAGAGAGAGAGAGAGAGAGAGAGAGAGAGAGAGAGAGAGAGATGAGAGAGAGAGAGAGAGAGAGAGAGAGGGGGGGGGGGGGGGGGGGGGGGGGCCTCTGAAAAGCGGTTCAGTGTCAGACATCATTCCCATAGACTTTATTATAAAGACCGTATTCTTTGAAATCGGCAACACATGGAGTACGTCTGAAATACTAAGGTATATTCACTCTGGCTAGGTATCTCGATTCAGTTCAGAGCCTTCTCTCTCTCTCTCTCTCTCTCCTCTCTCTCTCGCTCATCTCATCTCTCTCTCTCTCTCTCTCTCTCTCTCTCTCTCTCTCTCTGGAATGTTACAACAAACTTATGAACATCTGCATCCATTACTTATTACTACGATAAGGAAGATTTCAAGTGAATTGATTTTCATGAATATCTACGCCTATCTGTATAAACTGAGTTAATGACAACACGAGTGTTTGTCGCTGGATATGTCTGATTGTCGAAACGAATCTCGGAAATCATTATGAATAAAATGCTATCAAAATCATGCAAGAAACTGAATCTCGTATGAAAACTTAGTAATATCGTTCATCTGTTGATAAGCCCCTTTCCTTTGTTTATTTTATTTTATCTTATTAATTTATTTACCTTGACTAGAAAAAGGCATTAGACTGCTCGTTTCAGTAGCCTGTTTTATTTCTTTTTTTAGCCCGTTTTTTTCTCTTTTTTAAGATGAAACAAGGTTGGCTATTAATAAAAATATGATAAATTACCACAAATTTAGTTTTCTGTGAATGACAATCAATCTGGGCAAATGAACTTCTTTATGTACTATGGCTTGCTTTGAAGTAATATTATAAATATCTATATATATCTATATATATATATATATATATATATATATATATATATATAAATTATACATATATATATATATATATATTATATCTATATATATATATATGATAGAGAGAGAGAGTAGAGAGAGAGAGAGAGAGAGAGAGAGAGAGAGAGAGAGAGATACTGATCTGATATAAAAGTGCGACCACAGGTGATCGACATTTATTTCGGAATGTGCATCGAAATCATCACTTTCTAAAGAAACTCGATTAAAACCACAAGCGTTTTTCATATATAATACAGAATTTATGATGATATTATTACACGGGTTTCAGTATAAATATTAATAGAGACACTAACTTAAAAATGATAAGTTACTGAAAAAGTTTTTACTGAAAAAGTTTTTGCCCTGATAAGAGGGCTCGTCATGTTACTGTAACAATATTCTTGGAGTTTTTCAAAATCCCGAATGCACATATTCCTTTGTAACAGGAAAATAACTTTGTGCCCGGGAGGAGGAGGAGGAGGACGTAACAATGCATCTGTTGTGGTCACAATAAAGAACTCGATCCTCCTGTCGTGATTTGTGTCTCCCGTTAAGCTCTCGCCCTACGCCCTGGGAAGGAAAAAAAAAAAAAAAAAAAAAAAAAGAATGCTCACTGCTACAGGAAGGACTGCCGTTTATTCCGAAAGGATATTTGTATGGGAGTCCTGCGCGAAGAGGGTTTAGTGAGACTCATCCCGGACACGTCTCTCTCTCTCTCTCTCTCTTCTTTTTTCCCCTGCAGCACCAGTTGACAGTTTGCTCGGGCATCCCCACCCTGTTATTAGAAGACGTGTAAGCCCATATATGTCACACAGCGCGTAATAAGTCCTCTCAATACACTTCCCGAAGCACCCCTGCGGAGGCTAACAAGCTTAAACCCGAGAATCTTCTTGTGTAGTCCTCCTCCTCCTCCCCCCCTCCTCCTCTCCCCCTCGCCCATCCCATCAACCCCGTGACATCCCGACGCCCCTGAGCCACAGGACCTTTCCCCCTCGCCGAATCGCCTAAGGCGGTGGGCCATTCACAACCCGTTTTCGGTTCCATGCCCCGACGAAAAAAGGGGATAACATCACAGCTGCTGAGGTACAAGTTGCCAGTTTGTACATATATATTAATTCAATAATGAAACATTACCTTCAATTGCGATGCTTTACACATCTAAATCTAACAAATGAACCCACACCGGAATGGCAGAATCCCGGAAGCGAGTCCTTCTCGAGACCCAAAAACTGGAGGCGACAAAACAGCCGCTGGCAACCGGGCTTCGAGTGGTAAGCTTACCCGGTCGTCCAAACTTTACACCAAAGCCATTCACACAAACACTGCGGAATTATGGGATGTTTGCCGATAAAAGGCTTATTGAAACCGCATCAGAACGACACGAACCCTAATATCGACAGCCGATGAAGGCCCCAGCCAATGCTATATAACATCTCCTTCACTCATCGTAAGTAGTGCACTTTATACGTCACAGTTGAAGTGCGTTCGCTCGGTATCAAAGACTAATAAAACTTGCAATTCAGAAGAACGCTGTAGAGACGGGGATGTTGGCTGGTTCAACTCGAGACTGAAATTCCGAAGTGGCGTTTCGGACGCCACGCGAGATGTCCCCCAGCGATAATCTTCATTTTAGCAGCTTTGTACAGTTAGTGGCGGACAGGATGTTATTACTTGTTCAATACCCTCACGCCGTTGTGCATACACACATACACACGCACACGTACCTACCCGCACACTGACAAAAGGTGTGTGCACGCAATGTTTAACGTTCATAGTTACGCAGGAAGAAAACGTTGGCTTTTATCTGTTTATTGGTATTATTATAATCATTTTACTGAATTCCTGATGTTAATGTTTTTCTCTTTTTCACTTTGCGGATATAAATTTTCTGTGAAATACTGTTCAGCCTATTTCGATAATTCCTTATAACTGTTTGCACAGGTTGAATAATAGTAGCAATGCATATAATCCTGAATATTAAGGAACCATATAACAAGAATCTATGGCTAACTATGTTGCCGAATATGCAATTTACTGTTCTTTACAAAGCAAACAAAACTTAAGTAGTAACAATAAGTTCCATATGACAAAAATATCTCTTTCAGGCAATATATGTAACAAAATATACCTACAGTAACGTGATCAAGATATTCCTTATTTATGGGACTTTATTGCTAGTTATATTGTCTGTCTTTTACAATGGTTGAGAAGAATAAGTGTTCCTTCGAATAAAACCATATCCCTATTTATTATACCATGGAAGGTTACTTTTAGAATTTTAATTAAGAAGGTAAGACAGATAACAGAGGGACTGAATGGGAAGAATAGCGTTGGTCTAAACTTGGAAGGTGTTTAGATCATGTTTGGTTATGACACAGGTATGAAATTAAAAAATAAAGGAGAAAAGCTGCATGTGGTATACACGGCTGCATCTAATAGCCAGCCAAAGTGGCGGGAACTGAGGATGTAAGGTAAAGATGATATGTTTTTGGGAGGGATAATAATGTTATGATGTTTTAGAGTCTATATACGAGAGAGCGACTGGTTTGGTTCAAATATGGGCTATGAATGGACTGCAGGGTGGCTGATGTTTGCAGATGATACAGCTACGATGGGAGATAATAGATAAAAACTGCAAACGTTATTGAAACCTTTAGAAACGGTTTAAAAGAGGAGGAGTTTTAGAATAAATATGAACAAGAGTTTGGTTATAAGGTTAAACGGGAAGCACGAAGCTGGTAAGTGGAAAAAATGGAAGCATTATGGATATAAATGTACTAGCGAAAACATATTTAAAATGACCTGAGGGAGAGAGGTGGGATTAATCACACAATACGTGGAGCAATGAAGCCACAACATCGTGTGTTTGTTTGTATGGTGTTTTTACGTTGCATGGAACCAGTGGTTATTCAGCAACGGGACCAACGGCTTTACGTGACTTCCGAACTAAGTCGAGAGTGAACTTCTATCACCAGAAATACACATCTCTCACCCATCAGTGGAATGCCCGAGAATCGAACTCGCGGCAACCGAGGTAGCACGACAACACCATACCGATCACGCCACTGAGGCGCTTACAACATCTTGTACAAAATATTGTAATGAGACTTGAAAGTGTCGAAAGGTTGAGCCAATTCTCCTCAACGGAAGTGAAGTGTATAGATGTTGAATACTTAATGAATGGAAAATGATGAAAACTACAGAGGGGAACTGTTTATGCAGTATATGGATATAAGAATAATGAAATGCAGTATATGGATATATAAATAAGGAAAGGGGCGAGAAAAGTGGAAATATGATTTGAAATTGAAAAAGGATCAGCATTTGGGAAAGAATGTGTTTGTGTTTGAACACAATCGTGTGTTGTGTGTGTGTGAATGACGCAATGTGTAAGGGGTATGACATTGTAATTGGTGGCTTATGTTGTGGAAAATTCCTGTAAAAGGATTCATCCATGATTCATCAATTTAAGTATGAATATGGTAAGGATAATTGTTTTTTACCGCGGAAGATACCACATGTAAAAGGAAACAGCTTAGCGATGGAATTTTATATATATAATGAAATCTACTGGCCGCATTCGCCAGCTCTCTGTGAATACAACGGCCAGCTGTAATGGACTCTTAATTTCTTAATTACCTAATACTGTTTTTACGTTGTTCCTTGAAAGCACTGAATCCGATTTTAGATTTGGAATGAAGAATCTCTCCTCGTGTTAGGATTCGAACTTGGATGGCTAGAAACAGCTGTCCAGTGCCATATAACCTATGCTAGAAGAGAGGAAAATAATTTATTTCAGCCAATACGTATATATTATATTCAACAAATTCTGATATGTTTTATTTGAATCGAAATACATCCATCTTCCCCACAGAACAATGAAGCATTTATAAAGTATAGCATGATTAACAAGAGATAGATATACCTTACCTAGTTAATACACATTATAATTACAAAAAGAAGTTTTTTGGCAGGTAAGTTAAAATGATACTGACATAAGCCTATTTGTACCCACTGTGATAAAACCTTCATTCAAATTGGTAAGATTACTTTTACAGTCACGTTTTGAGCAATATAACAAAGTCAGTATTCTCTTATTGTGTCATAAGGAGCTTCAGCAATTCTTCGCATTCTCGTAAATATAACTACAAAACAAGAATCTCTCTCGATCCTATAATTTCTCAAATTATCATTATTGAAGTTCAATACGAATCAATTGCAGAACACTACGTATTATTGAAATGATATGATTTCAGACAACCCACACCAATTTCCAAATCCAGATGGGCAGAGAAATCAGAGTGGTATCCAGAAACCGAGGTATATTTCGGAAATACGAATCTTGAAAATCTATACTGACTCACCAACCACACCTGGCATGTATACTACTCTTATGGAGATGTGCCAAACTTGTCTTACTTCAACTTGTTTTACAAAATATTCATGAAATTGACAGCCACCAAAAGGGGTCTATGAGTCAACCATTTCTAAAATTAGGTGACCTTCCAGCAAGAGCCAATTAAACACTAATGAAAAATAATTATGCATATACAATTGATATGAGTAACAGGGGTTATAAAAGTAACTACTAAATGTACATGCGACGGAGGCAAGCAGTTACGAATTATTGCCTGAAAATGCTTTTCCTGAACAAACAGTTGATTCTTAACTATCAAAAACTTTGCAATGAAATTTTGCACTCAGGAAGGCTCCAAAATTAAACAGTTTTTAAGATACTTATACCTATTGGGATAAAAAACAGTCACAGATCTTACAGAAAATGAATATAGCTAATTGCATGTAAACCTATAAAAATATACAATAAAATACATGATTATGCAACATATAAATAAAAATAGGCAATGAAATACAGCACGAAGTAACATGTAGGAACTGGACGCTTCTTGAAAAGTAGTAGTATTTCTATTGTAAGGTTGCCAATGTATGTAACGGACATTCGATTATGTTTATTGTGACCGCTATCTCTTTCTCTTTACGATAACCCATATTAAAAATCAACGTTTCAGTCTAGATTTTTCTTTCTTTGATATCCTGAAAAAGTACTTTTATTTTTATTTTTATTCTTACTAAAAAGGCCAGGTATCTTTTTCACAAATATAAATAATTGTAGTTTATTAACTTTACGAGCAAATAATCTATGACATCATGACTTAATAAGCTGAAAAGACAAAAAACTGAGAGAGAGAGAGAGAGAGAGAGAGAGAGAGAGAGAGAGAGAGAGAGAGAGAGAAATTCGTCATTGGTTAAAAGAACAAAATGTAAGGATAGAGTTAAGATAACATTACAGACAAATATAAAGACAGGAAATAGCACGAAAAGAAAAGGAAGCAGCTATAAAAGAAAAAAGTGAAGAACAAAAGGAAGCGCAAATAGGAAGAGAGACGGATGACGGGGGGAGGGGGGGAGGAAAGGAGGAGCAGGAGGAGGAAGAGAGGCTGAGGTCAAGAGGTAGTGATGGCGGTGGTGGATGCTTCAGCATCAGTTTGTAAACACATCTTTCATCATCTCGTGAGTGTACAACACACGGGGCTCTCTCTCTCTCTCTCTCTCTCTCTCTCTCTCTCTCTCTCTGCCCTGCAACACTGCAAAACCCGTGGCAACAACGACCTCCTTTATCCGGCAGCCGATTTCCACGTCATCGTGATGATGTCTCAATTAACGTGCTGCCTGCCTGCCTGTGTGTGTGTGTGAGTGTGTGAGAGGCCCTCCCCGACCTTTCGCGATGTTTAAGTGTTGTTTTAATCATCATGAGGACGGCAGTAATATGAATTTATCATAATTATTAATGTTAATATTATTAACGTTACTGCTATAAGTTTTGTTCACTGTAGATGAACTCTTTTGGCGTTGTAGTCATCATAAGGACGGCAGTAATATCAATGTATCCGAATCGCTATTATTGTTATTAATATTAATATCATCACTGAACTAAGGAAAGAATGCAATGAGTGTTGTTGCTGTTGTTATTGTTGTTGTTGTTGTTGTTGAATTCTTCTAACACATTTAAATCTACCAACAGGTTTTATTAAATAAGGGAAAACAAAAACATCACTAACAAAAACCGACAGAAGAGATAAAAATACATCTGTAACGGGATTAATTAAAAATGAAACACACACACACACATAAGCTTGGTGGTAGCGGCCCGTAATTGTGTCAAGGTGTTGAAGGGAATAGGAGGCTTGATGAGGACCTCTGGACTTATCCAACCAACAAAGACGTAACAAGAAATATTTAATGAATACAAATAGCTAGAATATCTCTCGTCACGAAATGGACTAAAATACTCAACGTTATTAATAGTGAAAGCTTGTGTGAGAAATGGTATATTAGGAATAAAAAACCAGAATGAGGGCTCCTTTTTTTTAACTATTTAAACACTGAGACTGATTTGCTCATACAATCGTTTTTCAACTCCTAAAAGCATTGATATCACTAAGGAATATTCATAACGGAAATGAAAAATTTAATGGGACGGGATTTTTTTTCTTGCAATTTATGAGTATGCCTATAGGTATTCTAAAAGCGTTAAATATAATCTTAATGGTGATCTTTTATACCTTCAGTTAGTCTTTAGTACAAGCATGAGGTTTTGCGGAAATTGGCTACACAACGAAATAATAATTTACTTTGGAAAGTTCCCTAAGAAGTTTTAACAAAGGAATCAGTATTGACAGCAATTCAACTTATTTAATTTACGAAGATAATGAAAATGATGCAGAGCTCAAGGCTTATTCAGTTTATCAACATTGGTTTGAGGAATCGCTGTTATACAGTGCAGCAGCTAAACTAGTTATCAAATACTAACTCCTAAATAATCGTTGGCATGTACAGGAAATTACAAGGAGACAGTCCATTAGCACGAAGTACCCTATAAATTATTGTTCAGTAAAGTTACTGTATCCGATATCCACTACAGCTGAACTACTTTCTTTACTTTTCATCATAATATCAATCATTCTTCCCCAAAATATACACTGTCATATAGGAAACATGTACATAGATACAAAATAGGATACACAGATATACAATAGAACAAAATATCTAAAATAATTGCTTCAGGATCAAACATGCCCTATAGCGAATCTTGTAACTCTAATACATAGAAATAAAAAAAAATAAAAAAAGAATGTTCTGCGGGCCTAAAATATTTTCAAAGGTCCAAAACATTAAAAAATTCTCCAGTTCAAGTCAAGTGAGGCTCTTAGAAATGTAAACAGCTAATAATCAGCAGTTACTGGCATTAATCCCATTGATTTAAATTTCGTTCATCATTGTCGAAGATATATGCTGACAATATCTGTACAATTTACGATGAAAGTACAGACAACTTGGAGGATAAAAATTAAGAAAAAAAAAATTCTTACACCAACGCTTGACAGCGCTAAGAGACAAAGTTCAAAATCTAACGTGATACATCTACAAGACGGAATTGAGACATTCTATTACCGACCACAATTGATCACCATAAATAACAATGAAAGTATTTAATTTTCTTCGTCACCTGTCTGTGTTTCGATCATTATCCATTAGCCAAAATGTGATTTACTGTTCACTTTGTCACCATGATTCATTTCCGTGACGGAAATAAAGATATGCTCTTAAATTTAGATCAGCATTTTCCCCCAAAATGTTCATTCAGCTTTTTTACATGTCTTGCCGACTGATTGAATTTCATCCTCAGAATTGGTAACATCTAAACAGAGTGGATTGCGGAAAATAACAAACTTGAATTAATACCACCAAAGGGGTTTTCAACCTGCGCATTCATGCTCATTTTCTAGGTGTTTTTGATAACGAATCCAAAAAATTATAAAAGCATAAAATGATTTACTACCGATGAAAACTGACCACATATAGAGTATGATGTTTTCTATAACATTCGGGAATAAAAAAGCCAACTGAATATCTTCGACTTACTTAGTTTCATAGTGAGGAGAGTAAGAAATGACTAAGCCTGCTCACATTATCAATAGATAAACAGGGATTGTGGAGAATATACTATCAACAATAACCAGAATTTCAAGAAAAATTCCGGTACAAGACCAATGAACAAATTATCTTTCCATATGCGGGCATTTATGTTCAGTGCTATCCTACGAACTATCATTTGTCGTACTACTAGGGCGCACGAAAACTGGGTGAAATGAAACAAAATATAAGAGAACAGTAATATTGTCCAGAGGAGATATTCTCTTAATCTACTGACGTCCTCATATGTAATCATGAGCACGATACTATGCAGTCAGTTATAGTAGTACTGAAATGCAAACAATTATTGCTAATGATGATCTTACATACATAATTCAAAACAAAAGAAAAGTTGGAAACGTGAGCCCGATACTATGCAGTCATTTATAGCATTATAATTTAAACAGTTACTGCTAATGATGATCTTACATACATAACTCAAAACAAAAGAAAAATTGGAAAACAAAATAGTCCTAAACATATATAAATAAAAAAGTAACAATAGCTCTGGAACAGGGAAAAATTAAGATCGACAGGACAACTGCGTTGTTTCGGCACATCAACCGCGAAAGTGGCAGGAGTTATTTGCAAACAGAATTATTATCATCAATCAGAAGATGAACCCTATTCATATAGTAGAACAGGCCCACCTCGGCCATTGACTTGAAATTCAAGCTTCTAAAGAATATGGTGTTCATTAGAAAGAAGTAAGAGGAGGTAAAGGGAAATACACAAAGAAGAGCTTTCACTTATTGAAAAAGAAAAAAAATGAATTAATAAATGGATAAAAACTGATTAAAATGTAAGGAGAAGAGTATCAGGGTAGTAATGCACCGCATCTTCGCCTAAACTTTTCAAGTTCCAATTGCACTGCATCGTCAGGGAGACTGGTTCACAATCCTACGGTGTGCGGAATAAAGGACCTCTGGAACTGAGAAATTCAGTCCACAGCGAGGCACATTTATCGCACATTAGAGCTGCTGTTCAACAAATCTGGTTGAAGTGTCGACATTCATTCAATAAGAAGACTTTCCTCCGCCTTCCAGCAGCGCCTTTGACACAAATCAATAATTATATGGCTACAAGTATATTAAATAATAAATCTAAACAGAGAGCGTTCGGGAATCTGTTTGATTTCCCTGTTCAGTCTCTGCATACATGACTGTGGACCTGTTTCTCTAAACCAGTTAATAGTTGCACAGGTCAATGTTCTCGTAAGCACGTTTATTGAAGTAGATAATATTACCAAGAGCTTTTGGTAATTGGCCATTACTTAAGAGAATCGACGCCAATGTCCTTGAATAAAAAGAATGCAGTCTAGAAAAAAAAAATTGAATAAAATATCCAATACTACGCAGTGCAATGATAAACCGATACCGAAGGAAAGTAAAACCTCCTCGAACAAGCCTTTGAATGCACTGAACACTGACCACGTAAGATGACGGCAATGAGACGGCATAAAACAGCTAGTCACTTGCGAGCGACAAGGGCATACAGGGATCGCCTATTCACTGGAGTGAGAGGACGAGCAAGTTAATGCAACATGAGACTGGAAAGCTGTGATTGCGATAGATGTGGTGAAAGCTTTCAGTTTCATTTCAAAATCCCGTATCTTTTGTTGTAAACGAAAAATGAGTGTCATGAAGGCCCAAACAAATATAAGTTTGGTTGCTGTAAAGGAAACAAGAGATGCGTGACGGCAGGTATTTAGGGAAAACTGAAAAGAAATAATAATAATAATAATAATAATAATAATAATAATAATAATAATAATAATAATAATAATAATAAAAAGTTATGCGAGTTTACAGAAAACCACTAAAGGAATTCTGTGCTTCTGCCACTTGTCTAATTGTAAATGGATTTATTTTTTAAAAATTTGATTAAATTTTTAAAAAACCAAATGTGGTCACGAATGTAGTAGCCTTCACTTCAGCAGCTGAGTTACCCTTCACTAAAAATTAAAGTAAAAAGAAAAACACCATCTATATATCTTTTGTGGACATTGTTCTCCGCGAAAGTGTCATGAAAAATAAAATCCGCTCTATTCTTATTGCAGATCAAGAATTTCTGAATGAATCTTCTAACAAATGCAGATGGAAAGGAAAATCATTTTACTTCTACCGTGATATCCCAGACTTCATTAAACCACGAAGACCAGTTTTTCAACTTAGCCCACATTCGGAGCCAATCTATTTACCATGTTTCCATCACATTTTTCCAGGTAACTGATAAAACATCCATTTCCTGAAATGCTTTTTATATAATTACACACATGTATGGCCGCTCAGCACGACAAATGTAAATGAGGAAAACCACGTGGTGCTCTTCTCAATACCCTTTAGAAAACAAAGAAATCTATTCTCTTTCTGCCGCTGGAATTCTTCGAATAAAATACGAGCAGAGGACCTCTCTACAAAGAATGCCATATAACGCTCCAGTTCAAGAATGTTCTCAGCAATGTTATGGTCCTGATTATTTAAAGTCTAAAGTAAAAGAGTATCTGGCATTTTTACCTCTAAAATAACCCTGCAAGTCGCCCCAACAACTGTCTGGCAGTTGAATAAAACGTTGCAGCAATCATGAGTTTCCTTTTTATTTACTGCAATTTATAAATCCTTCCGGAAAAATGTAGCGCCGAGTTGCACTCCTTTAAAGGTTGCTTGCAAGTGCAAGGGCCCGTATTGGTATGTCACCAGACGTAACGTGAAGTAATGAGTAAATGAAAGTTGTTAACTTCGCGTTCTAGAAGACGAACACTCTCGCAAAGAAGACCATACCATTTGCAAACCGACTTTTTAGGTTCATATGTCTTAGCTGAACAATAGGACTACTGTTATCCAAAAGCATTTTACTGATAAGAAAACGACGTTTTTAGTAACTATAATCGCATAAGTATGCCTAGAAATAAAATAATAAGCTTATTGTATTATTTGCATTATATATATACACATATGTGTGTGCATGTACATGTATATGTATATATATATATATATATATATATATATATATATATATATATATATATATATATATATATATATATATATATATATATATATATATATATATATAATGCCAATAATACACCAAGATTATTTTACTTCTAGGCATACTTATGTGATTATAGATACTGAAAAAGCTACAGAACTTAATTATACTTAGACAAATACTTGAAAAACACGAAAATGATGAAGTTACAGTTTCCTTTCCTAAATATGGAGCTAAAATAGTGGTTAAAAAACTGTAGTATCGGTTCAAGATAAAAAAAAAATTAAAAATAAACTACGTTAAAAAAACAAATAAGAAAAAATTTGCTCTAAAGCCCAAATACATGAACAATATAATTACGGTAAAACTTGATAAAACGTATGCCCGAAACGCAAAGCCTTTGATTTACAATGAATGACTAACCTTAGATGGAGAGAGAGAGAGAGAGAGAGAGAGAGAGAGAGAGAGAGAGAGAGAGAGAGAGTAAAATTCCCACCTCCAGAATTTCAGTCCGACCTCGTTACCGTAATTACATTTTACCCAACCGATGGCTTTACCATATGGTTCCCTAAATACGGCAGCAGCACTGGCCTTCGCCCGGGGGCCTGGCTATAAATGCCCGTCAATCAGTGCTTGACCACCTACTCCTACATCGCCACCGACACATAATAGATTTGAAAAAAGAAAAAAAAAAAAAAAAAAAAACAAAAAAAAAAAAAAAAAAAAAAAAACTCACGGATCGGAGGAGAACCACAATGGAAACTGTCTAAGGCAAAGGTTCGTTCTTAAAGGGATATTTTTTATATTACAGGCAAGTAATTTCAAAGTTACTATATAATGTGTGGTGAAGCAATTATTAGTATACTTTTTCTGCTCAAATTAAAGTAACTAGATTTTGTCGACACCAAGTTTGGGGTAATTTAATACAGATAAATTCTTGAAAATGAAAGTTTCTAATAGCAAATCCACGAGACACTGGCTTCGCAAGTTCGTGGTATCAGATTTGTTTCAACCTCCAGACAAAAAGTAACGATGAGTATCTCAACTAATTTTCTATCTCACTCATTCAACATTTTAATGACAGAAAACATCCAATATTCAAGAGATTTTTGTCGTTAGCACAACCGTTTTCAAATGTAAGCAGCCAGGGACATGTTACTCAATGTCAAAATATTTTCCTCCAAAACCCTCTAAACTTTTATGTGCTTTTCTTTACCTAATTACCTCACACTATACTCTGTTTTTTTCCATCGGTCCTTCCGCCTGTGGTGTTTGCGCATGGTAACACTGCGCCCCGGGCTTTAAATAATATCCTATTTCGAATATTAACGGTGTAATTAGCATATAGTAAATTATTAAAACACTTTTCAGTTGCAAATGTACACCAAGATGTCCTTTTATTTACTAAAACTTACTCATAGCGTAACCATGCGCGACCACCACAGGCTGATGGACAGATGGAAAAAAACAGAGTATAGGTTATGACTTGCTGTGCCTTTGTGTCCGGCTGTGCTACGGGAACCCTGTTCATTTTGGTCCAGAGAAGAATGGACAGGGCTTAGTGGACAATTCATTATACCAAAGCCACAACACAAACACCAAATTCTTTTATATATCTATGGATTTTTTACGAACCGATTGTCTTTTTCAACGAAGACTGAACCATCTTGATTTAAACAATACGTAACAATCTAAACATGTGTGAATGAAATATTCGACAGGTTTAGTCATAAAATCTTACTATAAATAATTGCAAAGTCAATGGTGTGACGACTGACAACTAACATTATAGTGAAAGGCAGTTTTAAAAGGTCTCTGCAAATCTTAATTTTACGAAGCCCTACTTGCTCGCGCTGCAATTATTCAAAAACATTTAATTATATCTAACAGATGTCTCAAACTATGAAGGTGGATGGTTGGTTTGGATTAAGCTGACCTTACACCTACGCGTTCCCCTGTCTGAAGATCTAAGCGGTGAGATACGGAGGAATAAAAAGACTGGTGTGACCTTCTGGTCTTGCCAAACCCAACCTAAACTTCCAAATACAATGATATGGAGTTTTGTGACAATTATTTTATGACCTAGTCGAGCATGAACGGTACATATCAAAGAAAAGTGTAAGCAGAATTTTCATATTGAATTTCTATTCACGCAAAATCTCGAACACAAAAGAAACTTGTGGGATGAAATAACAAGACATTAATGTTTGGTTTAAAAATGAAAAGTATTCGCACATAATCACCCAATTTCCCGCTGTAAAAATACTCTTATAATCGGGTATTATTAGCAAAGGTTAAACGCCGTTTTTAATAATAAACAATTACGCGGAAATTCCTAGACAATAATAGTATCATGACGCGGCTTGGTCAAACCTGCTGAACCAATAATAGACTTCGAAGAAGGCTGGATCATTTCTCTTTGTTAAAAAAATTTTTCAAGTAAAAAAAACTGATAAATATTAATTCACTGGCTGAGTGCCTTTTCTAATTCCAAGAATAAAAACAGGTCTGATACTCTGTTCCACACTTTAGTAAAAAGCAGTATATTGCGAGAGGGACTTTTGTGCTTCCCTTACAACAAAATAGTTTATTTATAGTCCTATCGATATTCGTCGTCTAATTACATGCCATGATACACAGCAAATAACATCGCTAATACTTGTATAGTCTTAATATTAGCTGGATGATACTCTCAATACTATCAAGATAATAGAATGATTAAGAGCTACACAAAGCAAGTTTATGTGATGAAACTTTTCAACAAGGTTTCCAGTAACCTTGTTTATTTATGTTTATGTACGTAACACATAATTATCTTCCGCTAAAAATGTGGAGATGTTTTTGAAGATCAGAATGTTTATTCTGACATTTAGTATACTTTAAAAAAAGAAGGGGGGAGAGAACAATTTCGGGAGAATATTATGATATAGCACGAAATAATCGATTGCAATAAAATTATCACAGCGATCTTGGTTCTTAATATATAATAAAATCAAGGGATTTATTAACATAAGCAAACAGCAGAATCTTCTCATGAGAAATCCGTTGTGAACAGGGAGTAAAATTACCCTAGAGTTTCACGACTTTCATCGTCTTCTTTCTCTCAGATATATCTGATTATTTTAATTGCCGTACAACAAGCCATTTCTTAACCGATTGAACAATTGCCTTAAGATAAATTGAATGCTACTAAATTTCTATACACAAGTGAAAATGATTGACCCGCCTCCTCTCATTTATGCAAATGTTCAATTAAAAAGGTACCATTTAACCAAAAATTAATTTTCTTACATCCGGACACTTGACAAACTGATAAATGATCACTAACAAAACACTAATCAACTCCAAATCTGAGACCTCTTCCCTTGAAGGAAAACACAAAAACTAAAACGATTAATATTAATTTTATTATAAAAATACAACAATCAAACATTATCAACAGCTGAAACATTATCAATTAGTATTATTATCATCTTTGGCTTGAAGAGACTACTACAGTGAGTGCTAACATGTACAAACGGGATCCAAAGGCAGCACGGAATCATATAGCCGAGTATACTTTCAAGTACCTCTGAGAATCCCTTCACTAATGTCTAGTATTTTAATAGGAAACAATCCTGTTAGAACGTTATTCATGACGATTAAATAATATATAAATTACAATAAATTCACTACGACTTAAATATTCCCGCACTACGGGACAAACCGACGCGACGGGGCGTGAGTCTTGTCAATACTGTACAGAGTTAAGTTTCAAATGAATACTTACGATAGTATAAATAAGTATACAAGCCTGAAATGGGGTGAGAACAGAGACATTCACTTGATTCGAAGTTATGAAGCGTGAGGATTGATGACTACATTTTCATTATTTTCTATTGCCAACAATGTTCCTTGAAAACAGAAGGTATTTTTTCCCACTTTCCATTCCTATAAACATAATTTGGAAACAGGGTTTCCAATTTTCATAAAAGAAAAAAAAAAAGCACACAGGAATTTCAAATTTAAACTTTCATAAACTTGACTTGAAAATATCAGGGGTATTTGCAAATACCCTTACCCGAAAGCTGATTAAAAAACAGAAGATTTTCAATTTACACATTCAAAAATTGAATTAACAATAGAAAGGGTACTTCCAGTTTCCATTTCCATACGCGACTCCAAACTGGAGGGATGGGGCAACAGATTCCAATTTCCATTAAAAAAATATATATTTAAAAAATAAAAAATAAAACCTTGGCGTGACAAATATAAGATGCTGGAGGTAGACCGAGAAAAACTCTCTTCTTCTATCGAGAGGAGAATGGGGATAGTGATGTCCACGAGATTGATAAATGCGTCTTGGAGAGGGGTTGGGGGAAAGGCGCCCCCGAAATTTCACGAAAGGGAAAACTGAAGGTCGACTGAAGGATAGACGAGATGAGTTCCTCTTGATTGTTCTTCGAGCACTCAAAGGAACGTTTCGGGTCTTCGGTAAATTTTCGGGGAATCTGCAAAGAGGAAAAGAGGTTCGTTAATTTTGTTCATTTATGTCTAACTTCTTCTGGTAATTACTTAATAAATGGGTCTGTTAGGGAGAAATAGGGACTGTAATTGATCTCAGTTGCTGAGTTTCATTATTAATATCATGCTGGGATTAATAACATCAAATAATGATTACTTCATACAAATACAACATTCATTCATAAATGTCGAATACTCTTAATTTGTTTTATTTTTCCGCTAAATCTATACTGACCATATCCTTTTGAGATAAAAAAAACAAATCAACTTACAAACAGCAAAAATAATGATAAAGGCAACATTTTATTATAAAAAAATATGTTCACGCTATACACATTAATGAAAATGCACATTCATACTGTTATTTACATAAACACACTCACAAACATATATATGTATAAATATATCACATATACGTATATATACATGCATATATACACACACACACACATATTATATATATATATATATATATATCTATATATATATATATATATATATATATATATAGATATATATATATATATATATTATATATATATATATATATGCGCCACATATAAACACTCACTAAACCTATCTTTTTTAAAAGGAAATCAAGAAGTTATGTTCGGAATAATACTAACACCATAATCACCAACAAAACACCTATAAAAATATTTATCATGCAATAACAGTTATGAAAATAATATTAATAAAAGTTTACGAACACCATGCATCCATTCAAATACTGAAACAATAAAAAGTTAACTTATCTATGCTTCATACGAATTTAAAAATGTTTTCTTTTCGGCTTGATACTATTCATCAATATTCTTTAATTATTATAAATGTATATTTATCTATTAGCATTTTAACTGTTTTACTTGTGTTCATGATCGTTCTACATTATGCAAATTTTCTTTATTCACTACACGAACTTCACTCACATATTATGACTTTCTCTCTCTCTCTCTCTCTCTCTCTCTCTCTCACACACACACACACACAAATATAGCTTATTCTCAATAAATCGATTAACTAGGAAACGAGATAACTATTACTACTACTACTACTACTACTACTCTCTCTCTCTCTCTCTCTCTCTCTCTCTCTCTCTCCCTCCGAGCTATTCCAAAAACAAACGCAATGTCTCTTACCTTTAACTAACTAGATCCTCGCCGTGGTTGTCTATCTCATGAACTGAACGACGACTGTACAAGTGTGGAACTACAGACACATTTGCAGAGAATGGGCGGACTTGTTGAGGGCGTGGACGACGACAACTGGGGGATACAAAACTCTGGCGGCCCAAAAGGGACTATGTTAAAATCTCGTTGCCGCCCGGACGGGGTGAGGATGAACTTGAGGATGAAGGGATAGCGTTATAATTGAATTAGCTGGGTCTACCCCCAACGACGGTTACCGGGCGGTGAAGGTCCTGTCGACGGCTGCTGGTTCCGCTCATCTGCGCCAGCAGGGAATATCTGTAGGCGTCGTAGTGAGCAGTCGATGAAAGGCCACTGAGTCCTGCCAAAAGGGAGCGGGGTGGGGTGCCAGAGTGGCTGTCTGACAGAATATGGTCGACGCTGAAGGAGGAATTGGATGCTTGACCGCCAGCAGATGCAGGACTCAGGGCTGTAGGTTTTGGCAGGCAAGAAGGCGGCGCTGGACCTGTGTGAGGCGCTGACGGAGGCCCAGTAGGAGCTAGGGGCGTTGTGGGTAGCATACCAGGGTAGTAGGAGGTAGGGTAACTACGGTACAAAGCCGCAGCAGCTGCTGCTTGTTGGTATAAAGGAGAGGTTGCGAGTCCTCCGGATAAAGCCCCTGGGAGGGACCCAAGGGGGCCACCTAGGCCTGCTGCCGCTGCAGCAGCAGCGTAAGGGGCCAGTCCCAGTGGTGAGTAGCATCCAAATCTTCCAAGAAGAGATTGTTTGAAAGCAGCCAAGCGATTTCTCGAGGCAGTAGTCGAACGGCGACGGAGTTTACCAGTTGTGCTTCCTATGAAAACTTCTTCAGCAGATGGATCCAGCATCCAGTAATTGCCTTTGCCCGGGTCGTCGTAATGTCTGGGCACCTTGACGAAGCATTTGTTGAGGCTGAGGTTGTGCCTGATGGAGTTCTGCCAGCCCTGCTTGTTCTCGCGGTAGTAGGGGAAGTTCTTCATGATGAACTCGTAGATGCCACTGAGGGTGAGGCGCTTCTCGGGAGACGACCGGATGGCCATCATGATGAGGGCGTTGTAGCTGTAGTGGGGCTTCTCGTTCTTCTTCTTCTCCTCGCCTTCCTTCTTCGGCTCTTTCTCTTCCTTTTCGGCGGGCTCCTCTGTCTCCGAGTCGGACATGACCCCAGCCAAGGGGCTGGTCGCTGCTGTCACGTCGATGTCCTCGCCATCATCCTCAACTGCGGCTGTCATTTCGAAGTCCTGCAGATCGATGTTGTCCTTAGCGGACGTTTCCCGGGTCTCTTCTGGCACTTCGTTGATGACAGATTCCGACAGGAGAGAACTGATGGAAAAGGAATGCTTGAGGGGCGTCCCACTGCTATACATCCTGTCGGTTCCGCAACCTAAATTCACCATTCTACTTCGACGCACAAATGTTTACTCTTATCAATCTGTATAGCTAGAACCAAGACGAGTGTCAACAAACGTATGTATATCAATTCACACACACATTCTACGACGTTCTTGGCTAGACTGATGTCTCATACCTGTAGAATCTTCAATTTACATGCTTTACTCCACCTACTTGCGAGACAGTGAGCCAATCAGTAATCGACATGTCAATAGGCTCCGCCCCATCCCACCGCTCGATCTTGAATGGCGGGAGATACTCGGGAGGAGGAGCCTCATGTGTTGCGAGATTCTCCCATATCGACATCTCAGTACACCTCGATACAATCCGATCATGATGTAAATAAGGTTTCATTCACAATCATCCCACAACGAAATTTCACCATTTAATTCCCTACAGTTGTTCTTTACAGAGATCATCTTAGAGAAATGCTAAATGTAAGGAGATAACAACGTCCAAAGCACATATGGCAACGCCAGCATCAACTCCCACCTAGGACTGTCGACGAATACCTTTTCATTTGACGTGAAAATAGCGAAGAAAGGTATTTTCACACCTCTCCCACGAACTGTCAGGCTTGGTGGCCGGATTACAGAACAAAGACGCCGACGACTGGAAACCACACACGCACCCGGCCGGCGTACGGTTGTTAACCATTTAATTTGGCGTATCCGGTCCAGGCACAGGGCGTTATCATCACAGAGGGATTAAATAGTTAGTCAGGGTGTCTAATTATCAATGATCACTGTGCCAATAATCCTGTGAAATGGAACTGAACACATTAGATATGACCAAACTGGGAATAGTATTATCATTCCTATGTGGCATGTACCACCAACGTAAATTCTATAACATATATACAATATTGCTATGATTATAACGTGACAAGCATCAACTTAATTTCCATATTCTTTACACTGTACTATTCAGATAACGTTACAAAGGAGCATTCTCAAGTAATTAAGATAAGCATTACCTTGCTTACTGCTGGATCCAAACTTTGCTGTTTTTCTCTTTTCCTTTCACAATATAAATAAAAAAATAATAAATGCAACCATTTTCTGAATAGAGTGTTGAGTGTTCATCCTCAATAAGGGAATTAAAAGAATGAATGTGACAGTGACCACCGCCTTAGTTTTTCTGAGTCAAGGCTGAATTAGATGAAACAGCTGAATAAAGAAAAATAGTTGGACAAGCTGTGAATTCAACAGGATTCAATTTAATCATGTTTCCGGTCTTCTGAATTCCTTGACTATTAATCAAAATCAAAAAACCTTTCAAAGAAAAACAGAATGTAATGGAACCAGATTACAAATTATAACAATAAATTTTCTATTTTTGTTAACGTTTTTAACGTCACCACCGCTCTGGTTTTTCACGAATTGCAAATAGAAATAAATGGTAATTGATTAGTCAATCGTTCGTGAATGCAGTTTTATGGAGTTGTATGCATAACGTCGATACATGAAATGTTGTGTGTAAATTATCCATAATATTGAAGCGACATATTGAAAGGACTCTTGTCTGTTATTATAATTATGACGTACTTCTTAGCCCACCTGCAATTCGGGTAAGGAATTGAGTCTTTATTATTTGTAAGTGCATTAATGAGGAAACACTCTAGCAAGCTAAATTCCTTAAGATCAATAAAAAGCCAAACAATTACTTTTAATAAACTAATCAATGTTTATAGTCACGTAAAAAAGCCATTAAAATCGCGTCGCATTCAGTAATTATTCCCACACACAACACCTTAGAAATTCAATATCGATTGTCAATGTAAGTTCATCAATCTAGACACATTTAATTTAACTTTACGCAAATCTCAAGATAACTTACGAGAGTAAAATTCTTAACGTGTAACATACAGATCATAGAGAAATAATTAAAACAATGGGAATATGCTTGATGACAAATTTAGAATTATTATTTCACTGAAGCTAGAAAGTCTTCTCAACTCTAATTTAGAGCCCGTCACCCAAAAATAAACTAAAACTATCTCTCTCTCTCTCTCTCTCTCTCTCTCTCTCTCTCTCTCTCTCTCTCTCTCTCTCTCTCTCTCTAGTTTTGCATTAAGCAAAAATGTGCTCGAGTTGCGTTAGGCAAAAATATATTCAGTAAGTAGCCTCTCTCTCTAGAGTTTTGCATTAAAAATATATATTCATTTTGTGGCACATTCTCTCTCTCTCTCTCTCTCTCTCTCTCTCTCTCTCTCTCTCTCTCTCTCTCTCCGCGTGCTGATATCAAATCAATATACAGGAAATATAACATTGAAACAAATTAACATTCCGTTGCATCATAATTAACAACACTGATTAACACCGTTCTAAAAATGAAACTTATTTGCACACGTGCGCTGACGTTTCTATAACTCTGCCTTAAAGCACCAACTATGTTGGTATTATTTTCCTTCTTTGAAATGGCAAGCGACGATGATAGGAATGGGGGAAGAACGATAAAGGAGTAAGATGGGTGATGGATGGGGGAGCTACCACATAATAGGAAGACGTGATCCGTGATGGGCGTCCGCAGATTAATTTGAAGGGGGAATGGGGGGTGAAGACTGGGAGATGGCGGATGGGGGATGGGGGATGGGGGAGGTGACACCAATGGTAAAGGAATGGGACAGAAATGGACTGGAAGTTGAGAAAAGAAAGAGAGAGAGAAAAAAGGAACGGTACTGTTAACAACCCGGATAATATAATACTAATAATACTAGTAGTACTAAAAGTAGCAGTAGTAGTATTAGTAGTATTGGGGGAAAAAATGGGGTGCTTACGGCACTGAGAGAGGGAATATTTGCTATAACAATAAAGGCAAAATTAATAGTGTTCCCGAATATAAATCAATGCACCTAAATAATAGTTCGAAACTAATAAAATACGAAACAATGCTGGAACGTAAACGTTATATATACAGAAGTAAAGTGTAGATGGAAAGGCGCAGAAAAAAAAGGTGATTCTAAAAGAAAATGAATATGTAAAAATGAACCTGGTTTTTAGAACCGCACTGTGTCCCCTGCTATTAATGTTGCCACTCTGACATATCTTAGTTTTATCAGACCACTGAGCTGATGAACAGCTCTCCTAGGGCTGGCCCGAAGGATTAGATGTTTTTACGTGGCTAAGAACCAATTGGCCACCTAGCAACGGGACCTACAGCTTATTGTGGGATCCAAACCACATTATATCGAGAAATGAATTTCTATCACCAGAAATAAATTCCTCTGACTCCGCGTTGGCCGAGCCAAGAATCGAACTTCAGACCACCGGACTGGTAGCCGAGTGCGAAAACCACTCGTTCAACGAGGAACTGCCACACTGACATAAACCAACCACTCACCCACTCACAGCTTCATCATCTTTAAAAATGGTTATAAATTTAAGCCGTGGACCAGAATAATACTAAGCGAACTGTATAGATGAAACGACCTATAGTAACTTTTGCGTGACATTGAATTAATAAGGTTACTGATATATAATAAATAACTATACACTCACATCTGTATGTAAGTATGTATATAAGTGAGTGTGTATGTATATGCAATGAAAAAGAACTCGAAACCATTTCTTTATTCATTAACGAATAGGTTTATTTCAACCACATTTTGGGGAGACCGGGGCTAGTTGGCACACTTTATACAATTTTGGTTGTTGGGAATATAAAGCAAACATTTTCGCAAAATTCATCATTGAAAAAAATAAACATTCGTCTTTATCATAGAGCAAAATAATTGTTTTTTGCTTTCAACATAAGGGAACAATAAGCTTAAGAAAAAAAAAAACTTTTTCGTGCCAACTTGCCCCGTGTAAATTACTACATTGCATTCAAATCAAATAACAAAAATACCCTCTGAATTTAAAAAAATACAAACTATTAGTACTACTTCAGATCATCATCCAGTTTTAATTGTGGCAGGTGTCAAAAAAATCTTCATCAGTAGTCTTCATGCTCCCACATGTTACATGCCCTGCACTGGACCCACACCTCTCCTGGCTTACCAAACACAGGCTGTTTTCAGCTGAGCTTTCTTCTGAATCAATAGGAGCAGTTCTTAAACTCTGTATCATGCTGATGACTGATCTGAAGCCCATGTGTCTTTTCGGACATCTCTCGATCTGTTACATACGCACCCGTAAAATCAGAATCTTGAAATAGTCTGTATTCAAAGGTGAAATTCCAGCAATACTAAATCCACTGAAAACATCGAGAATAAGTAAGAGCTAGAGGTAAAGCCGAGGAAACTTTACCAGTCATCCATGAATCACATGCTCTGTTAACCATTTCTTCAGAGGTCTATAAACACTAACATCCAGGGGCTGCAACTTGTGAGAGCAATTTGGAGGAAATGATAGGACACGAATCTTATTATCCTTACAAATATTCAGAAACAAAACGTAAATTATATAAATAAATAGGCTTACTATTATCATCAAATAACGTGAGGCAAGTCTGCACACGTGCCAACTTGTCCCATTTTTTTTTAGTCAACTTGCCCCATCCCTACCATTTGGTACAAAAACACTTACCAGTCCTCACCAAGAAGCCTTGAATTATTCATTTTAATGGTATAGAATCTTTAAACCATAAGAAAAACTATGCTATAACTGAAATAAAATCTTTCATGAATGTATAGATGTTATAACAAATAACAGGAAGATAATAAAATGAAATGACTTCCATCAAAATAAAAATTTGTCTCATAAATTCGAACTCCTACGTTCCATCTCTATAGAATTTTGCTGGTAACTGAGGAACCACGTGGCAATTACACATTATATGTATTAGAATGATCTAATGGTAAACTTTTAAGTTATTTTGAGTGTGCCAACTTACCCCTGTAGCCAACTAGCCCCGGTCTCCCTAATCATAAAGATATATATTTATCTCTCACATCGGCATCAAAACAAACCATCTCAAGTGAGAAACCCTTTCGTTCCTTTTACTGTACTTCCATTCATATTCTCTTTTTTCCCTCTTCCTATCCACCTTCTCCTAACAATTGATTCATAGTGCAACTGCGAGGTTTTCCTCCTGTTACACCTTTCAAACCTTTTACTGTCAAATTCCGATTCAGCGCTGAATGACCTCATAGGGCCCAGTGCTTGGCCTTTGGCCTAAAATCTATATTCAATTCAATTCAATTCAAGTGAGAACCGAGGGTTCTATTCCGAAGTGAGGGAGGAATTTATTTCCAAATTTCGCAATTTTCAATAAATTCATTTCCAATAAAATTCATGTTGGATGAGCACTCACGCCAAACTACATTCGCTCATTCCATCACACAAAAAAGCCGCAAATTTATCAAAATTCAGTGATATACAATATTAAGATGTAAAAACGAAAGGCTTTGTAAATACAAAATCATTTAACGAAAAGCCGCGAAATTCATAATATTCAGTGATATACAATATAAGGAAATAAAAACGAAAGGGTTTGTAAATACAAAATCATTTAACAAAACGCCGCGAAATTTATAATATTCAGTGATATACAATATTAGGATATAAAAACGAAAGGCTTTGTAAATACGAAATCATTTACCAAAAAGCGGAGAAATCTATAATGTTCAGTGATATACAATATTAGAATATAAAAGCGAAAGGCTTTGTAAAAACGAAAGCATTTAAATTTGAGAATGCATAATATCCAGCTACCTCAAATTACTATCGGTCATCGTTCATGTCATATCTAATAAAATGAGATGTTTGCTGCTTAAATATTATAAGATGAATATTACAATATGCAAGCAAATCATGGTCCATCATCAAAGCAAAATCAAAAGCCACTTTCAACTTTAATTAGAAAGAAATGAATACCATATTCATAGGTCTCAAATACTGGAAAATTTTGAATATACTGCTCGAATTATTTCCAATAACTGAATTCCAGGCCAGAAGCTAATGCGCTATAATCTAGAAAAATTACGGGCTGGGTGATAACAAA
>NC_061109.1:46169815-46207315 GCF_015104395.2 Macrobrachium nipponense
GCTTGGAGAGCTAGAAACAAGCGACGGTATCAATTTATGCCCCATCTGGAGTTATAGTCACTGTGGACACAAAGTTTACCTCTTCCATCACCATCATGTTCTCGCTCAGAGGAAAATGCCCATCGAGGGGACAATTCCTCTCCGCTTAAATGACTCCCAAGGGGCCCTTCAAAGAACATACCACCAAGATACTGCTACCCTCCATACCCATCCACCCACTGAGGTACCCTTCATGCATCTAACAACCCCTTAATTAGTTCCACCTCCGCGGACAGTCGGTGACCTGACCCTCTCCCCCCTTTGTGTGACTGACCCTCAGGGTCAGACCTTTGACCGATTGGACCTTTAATTGGTTAATTGAAAAACTTCAATTACAAGTCGCAAACGGATGTTCGACGAGGAACTATAAAACCAGTTAGCGCCAACGGTCGAAAATTCAAATTTCAACAGCACGTGGGTCGCTAACTAAGTTGTCCGAGCCGTGTCATTAACAGGTACCTGTAATTAATGGTTATTGATCTCCAAATAATAATGAGAGGTCAGTAGTGTTTCGGAATGTTCGCAGGAATTTCTACAAAAACGGGTAGTATCGGTTTTCCCGTTTAATGTCCACACAGCTGCCGTAAGCCGGGTTAACATCGGTCTAACCTTTCAACCTTTCTTGTAGTTATAATGAATTAATAGAGATCATATTCTGAAGGATTATGGAGTGCAAATGGATGAATGCCACGAAAAGGCGATGATTTACTGCAAACGAAAAGTTTATCGTACATACTCATTATGTACTGTACAGCAATATGGCAAGCCCAACTTGTTTCTACGGAACTATTATTATAGGACGAATATAAAATATAGGTATTACTAGTATCAATCAGTCAGTTTGCTCTTTACTCTGCATTCTGTTTAAAAAATTAATTTCTTCCAAAATACGTGACTGACTTGCTGACAAAATGACTTCGACACAGAATATAATAAAATATGCGGTTCATCAAAATCGTTCTTCACAACTATTTATTCTCTCTCTCTCTCTCTCTCTCTCTCTCTCTCTCTCTCTCTCTCTCTCTCTCTCACTTGGAGGAGGAGGAGCGTGGTAATTCCTGATGGATTGTTTTTCTCAGAAGTCACCTCCTCTTGGGGCTAATGTGTTTTGGCTTAGATACAAAAAAAGAAGAAAAAAAAGACCCGCCGAGTTCCAAAATTTCCAAAGGGGGAGGGGGGAAAGGGGGAGGAGGGGAGGACTGAAAGGATAGGATAGGTCGGAAGTCTTTGCTTATTAATTCATTTTCTTATACAGCAAGAAAATATTCTTTGGGATACCTTAATCGCCAGATTCTAATTGAAGTGACGGAGTTCTGTTTTCACGGCTAATGATACTTGATACGAGAGACGTAGCACCATCTTCGTTCATAATAAAATTCCTTCGACGCGCTTTTTACATCTCTGTATATCTCGGTTCTGATAACATATTCCCTCTCTCTCATATACATACATACATACATATATATATATATATATATATATATATATATATATATGTGTGTGTGTGTGTGTGTGTGTGTGTGTGTGTGTGTGTGTGTGTGTATAACTGAATCACGAAAGTTAGGAACGTGATAAATCCATAAATAAAGATATATGCCACGAAGGAAAAATAAACGAAGGAGGTTCTGCAAGATCTTTCGACGTTAAAGTCCTTTACTGAGCAGAGACTGACATACATACGTGAAAAGACAATACAAGAAGATTCGTATAACTGACAGATAGGGATTATAAAGAGATTAGTACCTAGAATCCGACACAACTGGAAGAAAAGAAACCTTCCCAAACAAGCATAAACAATGGGTGCAATTAAAGGTTTAAGACAATCATCTCTGATACAATTTCAAGACAATTAAAGGATTATAGGTGACAGCTATTCAGAACTTGGTAAACAAAACCATATTCACAATACATGACAGACATACATTACAACAAAATTAATACCTCTAAGGCAACTGATTTTTATTTAAGTCAGTAATTATATCTTTGAGGTCATTCTTAAACATGTTACAGATACAAGGGTCTAAATGAAAAAGGCCACGACTAACATTGAAATAACAATGAAAAGTAAGTTGTATTAAAGCAGATTCTAAAAAATTTCGTGATAAGACATCTCTTGACCTTGCAATTACTGAACTATCAATCCAATTTATTCGGTGGTTGTTTTCACTTAAATGAATGAATAATGCATTAGATTTTTGCCCAGTTTTTACAGAATATTTATGCTGGCTTAGCCTTACTTCTAAGCCTTTGCTAGACTGTCCGAGATAAAATGAGGGACAATCCATACATGGAATTTTATATATTATGTTGTTGCTTTCTCTGGGGCCATTTTTTATTAACATTCCTTTTAGTGTGTTATTATAGAAAAAAACAAGGTTGACATTAAAAGCTTTTAACAATGATTCAATGGTTTCAAATCCGTTAAAATAAGGCAAACTGAGAATGTTCTTAGAATTTTCTTTCTGCGTGTTACTTACGGATTTGAAACCATTAAATCATTGTTAGAAGCTTTTAATGTCAACCTTGTTTTTTCCTATAATAACACACTAAAAGGAATGTTAATAAAAAATGGCCCCAGAGAAAGCAACAACATAATATATAAAATTCCATGTATGGATTGTCTCTCATTTTATCTCGGACAGTCTAGCAAAGGCTTAGAAGTAAGGCTAAGCCAGCATAAATATTCTGTAAAAACTGGGCAAATATATATAATATATATATATATATATATATATATATATATATATATATATATATATATATATAATGTGCGCCTGTGTGTATGAGTTTTGTATGTATGTGAAATACGCATGCCACAGTCAATAGACCTATGATGCCTACCATGCAATAATGCATACCATTTCGATTTACTGAAAATCCCGAATCCGAATTTCAGGAAGGAAATAAATGAACTTTTCTCGTGGCCAGAAATCGAATTATTTTTACTCGGCGGCTATGAATTTATTTTAGTTAACACGGTTTTACGCTTTTCTTCTGGGGGTCTAGTATATATATGACATAACTCGATCACATTAACATATTTGCAATCTAAGCTATTTATGTTATGTCGTGGCTTCAATGTCCAATAATGTATCTGATTTCGACTTATGATGTAATCTAAATCATAAACTAAATCATCTCATTTCAAATATAAAAAATATAAACGACGGGTTACTCTGGATTCAGTTCCTGATACGTTTGAAAAGCAATAAAACGCTGGGTATTTAAAAGTACCATTACGACCACTTAAAAACTCTGCATCAACATTTATAACAATAGAAAAAGACGCCTCACACCCTTGCTATCATAGAGGAAGTGAAAGGCCTCTGGTACTGGATGCTTGTTACTTTATATATCAACTGATCTTTTGTTAGCACGCGCCCACGCCCCAAGACGACCTGTAGACTTGTAATTTGTGAAAAGAAGCAAACAGAAACGCCCGAAAAATAACATATGAAAATGTCTAAATGTGGCTCCCCCAACAATAAACAATTAACAAATACTTTCTGAGCAGAGACATGTAAAATACAAATAAGACAAAACATAACAGGCAATCAGAGTAGCTCTCAGGGAGGTGTCATAGACCTCCATCGAAAAACTCTGAGGGCTGTGTAGGAAAAATCCCAAGCTCTTGAGCCTTCAGCTCCGAATCCTTGATCAGATTCCAGCGACTGCTAGAATATGATAGTTGGGAGCGAGTACTTTCGAAGTGCAGCTTTGTTGCAGTCAACCATATATCAAATACGGTTTCCCCTAATCCATTCAGAACAGCTATCTCATATTTACATCCCAATGTTACTTCCACTTTCTCCCACATTACTGATTTGTGACAACGTGCAGTCTCTCCTCATAGCAAATTTCGATCACTTTTTTTTGATAAAAAAAATTCGACCCCTTTTTTTGTCACTAAAAGTGAGCAATTAAAAGTCAGGGAAAATCTGTTGCGGTATCTCCAAGGACAGGAATTCGGTATAGACTGAAATTCACAGAAAGTTAAGAGAAATATTTCTTTTGAAAATAGATGAAACAGTTACTTTCACTTCGGGAAAATTGATAGCTAATTATTTAAAGCAAATTATTCAACAATAGTAAAACTGTAATAAAGAATTTGAGAGTCATCAGTGCATAGCATCAGGTGACAGAAAACACCATCGATCATTGGAAGTAATCTGTGCAGAAAAGAGTAACAATGTATAACATCTATGACAAGGATACTTGGATGATGAGTTACAAGTTACAATAAGAACTTAAAAAGGACAGATGAATTAATTCGCGGCCATAGATTTCGTTATTGAAATAAAATTCATCCATGTTTATTACCTCTAGCAAAAAAAAAAAAAAAAAAAAAAAAAATAGTACGTTAAGGCTAAGTGAATGGTTTCAAACTTCCAAAGAAGAAATGAGTAAGATTTAAAAAAAGATAAAATCTGGATGTTACAGCAATCCAAAGATTGCTCGTGAAATTTCCTGATGTCCTTACTCTTGAACACATCTAAAATAAAATTAAAAATTAAAAACAGGTGAAAACTATTATAGGCGGTGCAGGTGATCCAGGTGCTAATGCAGCCAGACCCTACCTATACAATCTCCTTGAATATCCACGCGGAAGTCTTAAGCGTCCCTCCGTGGACAATCACGTTCAAATGCATCTCTTTGAAAGTAAACATCGATTAGTCACACCTCGAGGGAAATACGAAGGCCTTCCTTTGATTCAAAACCATAGATTGAGGAAGGGGGAGGGGGAAGTGGGTTTCTCTTATTTAAGGAGGGAGGCAGGTGAGAGGTAGCATAAAGACTATACTCGTACTTCTGGGGAGGCTTCGTGGTGGGAGGGGGAACGAGGGGGAAATGGGGGAGGGGGAGGTAGGGTTCCTTCTTTTCCTCCTCAGCTCTCCGGTAGCAGTGTGATCGGTAGGTGTCTTAATCCGTCTTTAGCGTCGAAATGTAAAACAAGTTCCCATAGAAATCAGTCGGACCGGAACAAACCAGACTAACATTGTGTGAATCGAAAAGGGTTGTCAGAGAGAGAGAGAGAGAGAGAGAGGGAGAGATGAGAGAGAGAGAGAGAGAGAGAGAGAGAGAGAGCTTCGTTTCGTCGCCGACAAACAGACAGCCAGCCTATATAAGGAGAGAGAGAGAGAGAGAGAGAGAATTTTATTCAGAGAGAGAGTCAAAAGTCAAAGTCAAAAAACCTTTATTCCATTATAAAATGGTTATTCTGCTACATTACAATATAAAATTATTTACATAAAATTCACAATAATTGGATTGTAAAATTTTAGGATATATATACATTCAAGTAAAATTTAAGAAGTATTGCTTAAGTTTCCTTTTGAATAACTCAGAACTAACATCTATACATTTTCTTAATTCCAGAGGTAGTTTATTTTCCAGCAAGCTGGGCCCCTTATTGCCATCGAGCGTGAACCCAAATCTGTTCGATAGCTGTCTACATATAGATTTTCATTCTGTCTTGTTAATGCATTCCTACAATTACCAACTGTAGGAAATGTGTATAGCCAGTTGGGATATTCTTTTCTCAAACTTTTAAAAACAAAAACACAAACATCGTACATACACTTTTCTTTTAATTTATCCACTTAATTGCTGGAGGGTTGGGGTGATGTGATCGTGTTTTTTCACCCCAATAACGGCTACTCGGCTACCTGCAAAGTTTTGGATTTTTTGAGCTTTTCCATGTGCATATCATTTGTTACTCCCCATATCTAATACAGTAGTTTTATTACACTCAGGACCAGGCTTTCCACAATCAAGGCTCGAGTAGTATCATCAAGTAATCTTTTACTCTACTTAGATACCATTAGGAATGCCACTGACTTTTCTACTCAGCTCGTCAATGTGAGTACTGAAATGTCATATACCTGTCCATGTGTAGACCTAGATTTTTCACATGTTGACTTATCTTTACTTTATCCCCATCGCATTTTATTACAATGTCATCTGGAATTTTGCTAATATACTGTGAGCTACCCACAAACATGCACTGCGTTTTGGTGGCATTTAATAATAGCCCTTTCCTTAGAAAATATTTCTTAATTTTGAGCAATATTAGTTCAGTCCTTTTAATCAAGGCATCTAGATTTTCTAATTGATCAGCCAAAAGAACTTGGGTGTCATCAGCATATTGAATTAGCAGGCAGTTTTCTATGTATTTAATCATATCATTAACGTAGATTAAAAAAAGAATTGGGCCTAGGACAGATCCCTGTGGGACCCCAAATTCAACCTTTTCAATACAAGAATTTACGTCTCCTAATCTAACTACCTGACTCCTATCTCCCACGTAATCTCGAAACCAAAAAGTATCAATGTGATGTTCCTTAAGAGATTTACACATTTCATCATGGTTAACACTATCGAATGCCTTTGATAGGTCGCATAAAATAATATGGAAACTTTTTTTCTATCAATATTTTTATAAATTTCATCTGTTAATCATCAAAGCTGTTTCTGTGATAAACCTTTACGGAATCCTGTTGAGTGTTAGAAATCAAATTATTTTTTTCTAGATGTTCCATTAACTGATTACACACAATCTTTTCCATTACCTTCGATAACACCGGAAGGACAGAAACAGGTCTGTAATTACCAGGGTCGTCCTTGTCTCCTTCCTTGTGAAGATGGGTTTACGAGGGTTGTTTCCAAATAGAAGGGTATTTCCCAGTTACAATCGATGTATTTATAATAACTGTGATATAATATGCAATAACTATAAGGGAATCTTTTAGAAGCTGGTAGGGAATACCATCCGTCCCGTAAGCATTACTATTATTCAAGCTCTTAACTGTTAATATTATGCTACTGTAACTGAGTTGAGGTCTAAACAATCTTATATTATTACCAATATTAGTTTGAGTGGTTCTATCATCTTCATTTTCGTACTTTTGTAGCATTCCTGCGTTTTACCATAAGTTATTTTCCTACATTAGCAAGAGATTCGGTTAAATTGATCTGCTCTAGCTTTTGGGTTGTCGTATTCAATCTTTTTATTTGATTTAGTAGATACAATATTATTCATAATTTTCCATGTTTCTTTACGAGATTTACTTTTCTTGATCTTGTCTTTGTTATAATAAGCTTTGGCAGTACGCATCTTAGAATTGGTGAGTTTTTTGTTTTTTTTTCATTTCCTTATACTCATTGTTTAGATTTTCATCCTGTCTATTTTGTTTAAGCCTTTCTTGCATTTTGTCCCTTTCAATCATTCTGTTTTTTGAGATCATCGTCTATCCAAGGCGCACTGTCTCCTTATTTCCCTCGTGGTTATTGGGGCACATTTATCTAAAGCACTATTATAAACTTCATTGAAAATTCCTGTTTGAATATCTGTGTCATCAGTATGCATGATTGTATCTAGAATTAGTTTTTGGTTGGCTAGCAATGTATTGCACAAAAAATAAAAACTGCAGAATAATTATTTTAAACACCTAGAGGTTACCTTGACTGGTTTACGTTTTCGGGCATTCTTAATATCTATTGATAAATGAAATGTTGTTCATTTTTCATGATCAAGCTACATACTTGGGTTTTGACCTCCATGTTATAACACTTCCTGCTTGTTAGTTATTAAAACGTCTAGTAGTGTGGATGAGATGGGGCTAACTCTAGTAGGTTTTATAATCATTTGATTTAGTTTGGTGACTCTTATGATATTATGCATCTTTGCTGAACCTACATCAAATCATCATTTAGATCACCCTACTACATAAATCGATTTATTCTTTAAAGAAACCTCTCTCAGACATTCCAAAATATAGTTAAAAGTATCATTTGAAGCATGCGGATGTCTATACAAGCAACCAATGAATAACAGAAGGTAGCTTACGAGATTGTACAGAGAGCCAGAGAGAGAGAGAGAGAGAGAGAGTTTGATTCAGGTAGCTTCTGAAAGGAGAGCAAAACTATTATATATACAAAACCAGACGCATGCGCAAACTGCTTGCGTTGTCAGTTTGTCCAAATAGCGACAAGAACTAAGGCAACCCGGAGGGAGGCCCTGTCCTGAAGGCAGACATATTCAGCAGATAATCCGACTGAAGAAAAGAGATTTGGCGACGCGCAGGAACCAAAAAGGACAAACACGAGTGCAATGCGCTACACGGCTGTCAATCATCCCCTTTCAGGGTTTATTAACGTCCCTTTTCAGCCGGAGGTTAATAGGCACCTGTCGTCCGTTTTCGTTTGCAAGTAGAAGAGACGGCGATCGAACGCCGACTGTTTTTGCAAAGGGGCTTTGTGTTTATTCGTATTATAAAGGTTTATTTAAATGGACCATCTGGGGTATTCGTTTAGCTTGACGAGGCGATGCTGAGGCCGCCAGATGTGCCGCCATACCCGGAGCAGTTCAAATCGAATCTGTTGTGATCTGGCCGTTGGTCAGCTCTGGCTAATATGGTGCCAGAAAGGCAAATCCAAAACAAACCTTTCACGCTGTTTATTCTAACCGCGACTAATCCCCCGCCGGGGCAGGGACAACATGGCCCCGCAGTCTTCGGCGAATCTCATCAGGGGCACAAGACAGCGACGACGCCGGTAGCCGCCGTTACTCTCCGCCGAACACAGACTATAGGACACAAGAGGATTTGCGGGATCATCCGGGATCGAAGCGTCAGGGTGGTCTTGTGTACACACTTCTAAAACACTTCAGTTACGGATTAGGGATTAGAGAGAGAAGCAAAGGGTTGGAGGTCGCTCTTCCATGTTTACAGCAACGACGGTGGGCCAAAGCGACAGCTCTGCTAAGCTCGTCTTCCAGATTTGCTGGTAGACGTGATTTAATCATATCAAGAAATACACGCACTACTTATGAGGTTTGGTCTTACCAATATAAAGAGGTTTTGTCGTATATTTTTCTGTAAAGTGAATTAAACTTAGATTCAACAACGAAAGTGTAATTGTGGCGGTGACAATCGTCGTTTTTTTTTTTAGCCACCTCACGTCAAGAAAATCGGGTATAGTGAAATAAAACTATTCACAATAAAATAGTGATTCATAGTTAGTACTTGTTCTCCAAGGCGCTGGTGTCCAGACAGACATGCAATTCGGTAATTACGGATAAATGAGTAACGAAAGTCTGTGAACAATATAACTGCGATTAAATAACTTTTTTGATCATCGGAGACAACAACCAACATGGATTACAGACATATTATTTCTTTATCCCTAATCAACCTTCATGCAGCAACAAGAGATAACAAATAATTACTTCAGTAATAAATAAAACGTAATAGCGTAGTACATGTAAACAGTATCACTAACATGATTCTAGTTGTATCATAAAGAATAATCCGTGCCCCTATACCGGCCCCGGAATCAACTTCTCTCTTAGAGCATTACGATAACTGAAATCTGTTACCGACTCTGAATGCAATTCCTTCAAATAGCAGGAGGTGCGGCGATAAAAAGAGAAGTGTGACATATACACTGATAAACTAATAGACGGAAGATCTACCCTTTGTAAACGCCTATACTATATGGTCTACCTTTGCGCAAAGTTTGACAGAAATCCCTACAAGGCAAGAGTGAAATGTCCAACGGACATACATATGGACCATCTGCCGTCATTCAAGTTATGCATGACGGTCTACTGTACATGATGTTGGGCTGAGATTTTTCCAGTTACATGGAAGGATTTGTGATGACACAAGGTAAGTGTGACCAATACGCTGACCGGCTGAGCAACAGGAGATAAACTGTTTCCTTTCATACACATCTTTGCATGATGGTCTACCTTCGTACTAAGACTGACCGGAAGCCCTCCAAGCATGCAGGAGCTTGATGATAAGATAGGCATGACCGACAGAATAACGGACAGACAGGCAGATTAATAAATGAGCAGACAAAGCGGGAAAAGTCTAGTCCCAATTCTTTGGTAGCGGACAATACTACATAACGGGTGACCTACCCTCAAAGCAGAATGCTGATATGGAAACGGGGGCTAGCATTCCGTTCGGAAGCATAATTGTATAGGAAACTTCAACTCTTCTGAAATAGTTACACTGATCCTGGAAACATTCGAAGGACTTTCCTGCGGCACATTCATTTTCCAAAAATTAATTGGCCCTTTTTTTTCGAGGAAAGTCTATCCATGCATATTTCTTCTTATTTCTATGGCGGGGTAACCCAGTTATCTCTGGGAGATTCAGCCTTTGAAAGAGAGAGAGAGAGAGAGAGAGAGAGAGAGAGAGAGAGAGAGAGAGAGAGAGAGAGAGAGACTGGTTACTTTTTTTTGGAGAATGGAGCAAACGAACTAAAGCAAATAGTATCAAAATAAGTATTACAAACCATAACAACAGAAAGAAAGGTAGGTTCCTAAACAAGGCAAATTAAGTCAGTGTTAATACTGTGACAAAGGCTACACGGCACTCCTTCATATGCTATAAATGAAAACTTGAACGAATTATTTCGCAGAAGTAGGAAACTTCGTATTTATATATAACCTTGTCAGAAGTTATCGTACAGATTTCAAAATTTAAAAAGTATTCATTTCCACCCCCACGCCTCTCTTTAACCCGGTTACGCCCCAGTCGCTTACAGTCGACTTTATAACAGATCCAAACTGACTGCAAACACAAATATAACTGGTTATAACGGAAGAAGCCTAAGTCGCCCCGTTTAGCCAGGTAAACAAATTCTGGATAGTATAATCAGCGCCACATTATATATATATATATATATATATATATATATATATATATATATATATATAATATATATATATATATATACACACACACACACACACACACACACACACATATATATATATATATATGTGTGTGTGTGTGTGTGTGTGTAAAAAAGTGACAAAGATATGAAAATGAATGAGGGGACTTCTCGGAGGTCAACCTATATTCGTCATAATCTGATACCTGACTCCACTGTACTCTAAAAATGGCAAAGCCCTTACGATATGTAGCTATAAGATTTTCGATAATATTATGATGCCTTCACGTCCATTAGTAAAACTTGATGCTTAAAAAAAAGGCGAAAATTCGATTCGCCGAAATACTACTAAATAAATCAATAAATAAACAAACTGTCAACAAGAAAAAATATTATGATAGGTCTGCAAATGCAGTAACTAGATTGCATAAAAAATCCCATGTAATTACAGAAAGTTAAGATTTTGACAGAATTTTGACGTAAAGGAAAAGTTTGATATATCAGTAAAATCTGCCCCTACTTCCTCTCTCAATAAATAGAGTCGACACCCAGTTGGAACTGCAGCTCGCACGTATATATCCAGTCTTAACTAAATGAAAAATATTCTTTTTCCAAGTTAATCATTTCCCTTTCATCTGCATACGAAGGGATATTGTTATAACTGTGAATCAACTGTATCGATCGTTGTAGTGGCTTAAGGGAGACCCTAGAAACACTCACGCTGTGGAAAAACACTCGAAAACGGAGATCGAATGTTTGGGGAAACCTCCGAACAGAATCCATCATACGGTTTCCCACTTTCCCGCCAATTTCGTGTCGAAGTCGATGGTTGATCTGCTTACTTTCCCGCCAAAAGAGCTCTTCCAGACGCAAGGTCGAGGGTCTGTCTAAACACTACGGGAGGATTCGCGCGTTGTGTTCGGGTGGCTTCTATCAAAAGGGCTTTGTCAATGGGCAAATAAAGAAGAGGGGAGCCAAGAGTTTGGGCGAATGGAGGGCGGAATATGGTATGAGAATTAAAAGACTACGGGCATTCCGCGCAAGGATTTGCGGATTACTCAAGTGACAAGATAAACTGAGAAGTCTGCTTTATTTTTCTCAAAGGGAGTAAGAGAAACGCCGAAAGGTAAGAAGTTTTCTTGGCGTTCTCCAAATTCCCTTCGATGGAAAAATAAAGCGAATACGTTTACTATTTCATACCTCTCTCTCTCTCTCTCTCTCTCTCTCTCTCTCTCTCTCTCTCTCTCTCTCTCATTGCACGATAAATAAGCTTTGAAAACCCGAGAGCAAATGGCTATCTAGAAAAACACAACAGAAATCGGGTTTCATCCTCTGTCGCGTCGAGTGACCATTTTTACGACCGAGTAATCTGACGTTTGAAGAGAAAGATAAGGAGAGGGAGAGAGAGAACCAAATATGCGCCTTTGCTAAGAACATGTTTTTGTGTAAAATTATAGGTAGCATGATACACTTAAAATATAGATTTTGAAAGTAATGTCATTTCCATTTTAGCTCCGTTCCGCAGCAGCTTGATAAAACCACGTACTCTTTTTATCATCATTTTATCAATCCAGTGAATCTGTCTAGGACTGAAATCGTATTTACGCTGCAACTTAACAATAATTACAAAGTGTCACACAAACATTAAATCAAATCAAGTGAGAAGGAGCAGCTGTCGCGAATAAGATAAGAGTGAAACCTAGAAGCCAAGGTTGGGGCATACCCATTTGGTATTTCTGTGACCTCTAAAGGCTGATGCAGCTGATGGGAAAGGGAACACTTATGATTTTCCCCTTCCAGACCATCTCTGACATACAGCAGAGCCTATGATACAGCTCATGGGAAAAGGAACACTTTTAAGTTTCCCTTTCCTAACTACCTCTGACCAACAACAGAGCCTCTAATACAGCTGGTGGGAAAGGAAACATTTTTATTTTCCTCTTCCAAACTATCTCTGACCAATATCAGAGCCTCTGATACAGATGATGGGAAAGGAAACAATTTGATTATGCTTTCCATAGTGGCTATGACCAACACCGCAGCCTCTGATCGCATGGAACGGGCAGCGATGGGTAAGCAGATGGAATGGGTGAAGGCCACAGTTGATGTGTTATAAAGAAGCATTACAACATATTTGTGAAAGGAAGCTCTAGGAATGGCTCTGGAAGACTCTTAAGGGTAGGATTTCTGCCGCCCCAATCGGCGGCCTGGAATCGCATCAACATTTACATAATACGGAAGGAGGACGAAGCTTTCGAGGAAGTATCCCAATTCACGTCAGGTGGAGAATGATGCACGGGCTCTACAGAGGAAGTCACTCCCGTCGCCTCTTGTCTTGCGTTCTATCAGCTTATAAAGCTGTGGGAAATTATAACTTTAATTCTTTGCTCCGTATATCAACTGCTGTTTTATACGGCAAGACATGGTTGTTGTGTCCCCATTTCTCTTTGGATCACATACATGAAGTAATCTCTCTCTCTCTCTCTCTCTCTCTCTCTCTCTCTCTCTCTCTTCTCATCCTCATCTCTCTCTCTCTCCCTCTCTCTCTCTCGTCTCATCTCTCTCTCGTCTCCTCTCCTTCTCTCTCTCTCTCTCTCTCTCTCTCTCTTCTCTCTCTCTTAATTAAAATCATTAATGAAGTGAACTTACTCTCTCTCTTTATTCAGATTCTTAAATGAAGTAATTCTCTCTCTCTCTCTCTCTCTCTCTCTCTCTCAGGTGCCGGAAAATAAACATCGCATGAATTATCGTGAAGATCTTATCTATGCAAAAATTAAATTCACTGTGTCGTGTTTGACTAACAAATTACCCTCAGAAGTACTATCAGTAAACAACAATCTAATGTACATTACTCATTGAAATCCAGGACATTATAGCAGCTTTTCTGCAACAGTATATAACTTCGAAATAATCAGCTCTTGTTCTCGTGAACATTTTCCTCGGCTTATTAACCTGTGATTATAAATTCTCGAATATTATTCAAAGGATACGAGTCAACCGGAAAGCTTGTAAGCAGCACAAGTAAAAAATCTTCGCAAATCTTGAAGTTTGGCTATTAAGAGACTGGATTAAAGGCACAGTAAAAATTTTCCTTTCTCCAACGACAGAATTAAAAAGGAGGCAAACAGCCAATATACTACCTAAACCACTTGGACGTCTCTCTCTCTCTCTCTCACTCTCTCTCTCTCTCTCTCTCTCTCTCACACACACACATCACACAAACATATATACACGTATATATATATATATATATATATATATATATATATATATATATATATATATAGATATGTATGTATACATATATATATATATATATATATATATATATATATATATATATATATATATATATATATATATATATACATATATATATATATATACATATATATATATATATATATATATATATCGTGTATATACGTGTATATATATATATATATATATATATATATATATATATATATATATATATATAATTTTTTTTCATTTTCAGACAGGAAATAAGAATTGATATGTTGAAAATTGCATTTGACGACATATATTTGACTAAGTAATTATCAAAATACTAATAACACTGGTAAATAAGCATAACTAAAAAGGCAAGAGGAAAACCTCGTCTTTAAAAACATACAAGAGAATAAACTTCTAAATGCGGGTATATGCAAATTACCTGTTCCCAGGCCCTTATACCATAATGGATATTTACAGGTCCACAAGTCTGAAAACCAAACAAACTTTCGAATTAAAGCAATCGTTCATTTTTCTCACGTCTGATGTTCAATTAATATACATAAAAAACGGATAAAAAGTCACATGTAAATAATCTTGTATCATGAAACAGTCCTGACAATGGTCGCAATAATCCGTCATGTTTCTCTAGAATCAAGTTTGATATTACAAATCAAGTATTTCCATATTTTGATGTTACCTTGTCGAAACTCGCCTCATAAAATGCAACAAACGTAAATTTCTGATTAGAAACAAAATAACGAAACGAAAAGGTGTAATTACGTGTTAAACAGAGCATGGCAAGTTTTATACAATTGAACAATTTGAACAATTAAAGTTGGTTTAATTGCTCTTTTATAAATTTGTATTTCCACTTCTTAGTTCTTTGTAAACTTTGTAATTATTGCTCAGTACAGCTGAAGAGGACCTCAGTAAAGGTCAAAAGTTCCTGTTCTACATTTACTCCAAATTGGTATTACTATAAAGTTTTTTTTTTTTTTTTTTTTTTTTTTTTTTTTTTTTTTTTTTTTTTTTTTTTTTTTTTTTTTTTTTTTTTTTGTTTTTTTTTTTTTTTTTTTTTTTTTTTTTTTTTTTTTTTTTTGCAAACCATTCAAGACAGAAACGAAAACGTGCTTTCATTACTGAACTAAAGATACTCCAACTGAATATCATAAATCAGATACTTAAAACACTGAAGCATGATCATATGCACACTATAAAATCTCTCGTGCACAACCAGAGTAATACCAAGTTTACTTACATGCATTATCCAGTGTACCTGAATGTCCCAAACTCGGATTCCAGGTTCCCCAAATGCGCAAGGCGAAGAAGCATGGAAGAGAAGGCGCAAGCAGCGAAGAGAAATGACTGACCATGAATAAACCGCACGTCGCTATTAGTCAAGCTTTTCACATAGAAGAAGGCCGGAGTTACGAACGAGCGTTTGATTTCGCATCCTAAAATACCCGAGAAGTCCAAAGACAGTCACTCGAGCGAGCTCTCGCGTTTAACCCAAATCGCATTGCTACACGGGATCTATCACTCGGGAACTCTTCACAAACGCAGACAATGAAGCGATTTCACACAGGGCCAGAGAGAGAGAGAGAGAGAGAGAGAGAGAGAGAGAGAGAGAGAGAGAGAGAGATGGATACTGGAGTTCACAATCGCGCGGCGTGAAAATGGAGGCAGTACCGGTACGCAGCAGCGGCGCTGCCCTGGGTTTCTAGTACGTAAGAGGGCGTGAGGGAGCGCAGGGGACGCGGACCTCCTGCAGCAAACCACTTAATATAACATTGTTAAACGATCGCTAACAATTACGGGCGTCTCGGCCGCCAATGATCGATTGCTCCCCCGGTGTTCCTCTTCTCTTCGCAGCGAGAGGAAAAGATCGCCTCGCATTTCCTGTTAGGTATGGTTGGGACCCTCCTCCCATCACCCACAGACACCTCCCTCGATCGTCGACTTTCCTTCACAAATGTGCTTGCGTGAAAGCAATTCTTCAGCTCTTCTCTCTTAAGTGAAATGAGACCCGAGGGCATAATGAGCCGAAAGCCACGGGGCATCTGACGACAGGTATAAGACACAAGTTGGACAAGCGGGAGACACAAAGGTACACCACCTGGGCGGGAAGACTACGGTCATGTGTATGGGGGGTAGGGGGGATGGGGGTGGGCGGCAGGCGAGAAACACCAGAGAAGGGGACCAGCGAACAGGTCTCTGGCTGTGGGGCCACAGGTGGAGGCGCCCAGACGCAGGCCAACAAAAGGCCTCCCGATCCCTTAGCTGTTGGAAAAGCCGCCACCAACAGAGCTGGAATGTGCTATATCTTCCTGTTTACATCTTTATTAGCGTTGTTGTCTCGCCATTAGATGTGATGAGCGATAATAAAGAATAAATGTTATTCAATCCCGTAAGCGCGGTCTATTAGGAATAATTGCCTTTATGCTAATGGTGGCATTAGTACCAAATTCATTTCACCCCCGGTCGCAAACAGTTACATGACCTTCTGGGGAATATTTAGTCTGATAGCTGGGGAGCATAAGTTAAGATTCTCATCAGCGCTCTGGGGAGCAAATTCTAATTTATCATGGATGCTGTAAGCCGATGGATACAATCTACACGATGTTTAGTTACATAAATATGTATCTAAAGGCATAAAGGGGCTGCGGTTTCACTCTTAGGAGAGAGAGAGAGAGAGAGAGAGAGAGAGAGAGAGAGAGAGAGAGAGAGAGAGAGAGAGAGAGAGAGAGTCAGTTCAACCGTGCGGAGAAATGTTTAAGTATGATGAAAATCTGCTCGTAAACGAACAAATTTATGTCTCTTGTGAAAATAATATTTTTTATGAAATGAACTCCGAAAGACAATAAAATGTCAGAGGTGAGAGGTTGTTTTTACCCACAATGGATAAAGTAAAAAAATCTCTTGACTTTTACCCAGGTCTGATAACGCAATAAAAAATAAATAAAGCACTCTAGTTTAAGCACTACTTTTTGGAAAGTCCTTGATATGATAGTGCAAAATTCAAGCTACAAACTTTAATCACATTTTACTTTTAGGCATAGAAATATCACGCATGCGTAGAAATTTGAAATTGTTACGTCTAAAAGATAACTTCTGTGCTAGCTAAAAAAAGTAAAAACTCTTTAAGAGGTTAAAAAATCGGAAACTTCATTCTTAGCTACCTTCACTACAGTTAACTTTCGCCCCATCCTCTTCTAATGAAATAACAAATAATAATGAAAATTCTCTCCTATCCTGAGAGCAAGGTCTGTTCCATCTTCCTTGACCTTAAGCTTCACTAAATAAATATAACACTTTTAATTTCTATATAAGACTTCTTCGATATGTCTCATTTTATAGGGAAAGGCTTTTTCTTGAGAAAGAGACATTGTTTATTTTATGCTTTTTTTATATTAAATCTTTTATTGAGAGATTCAAATATGCCCTTTCATGTGTACTGAAATATACAAGAGTCAAATAAACAAACTTTACTTCATTAAAAGTGGTTATTACAGGCATTCAGGCGTTAAATCCATACATAAGAGAGAGAGAGAGAGAGAGAGAGAGAGAGAGAGAGAGAGAGAGAGAGAGAGATTCGGCATATACGTTCTTGCATGAAATTCATTAATGAAGTGTCCGTATTAAAAACACCGTCACAAATCAAAGCACGGTTGTAATACTTGTTTATTTACAATTACATTAATTATCTCAGCAGTCAGAGAATACTGCATCATAACTTTTTTTTCTTCTTCTTCTTTTGAATGTCAGTGAGACCCAAGATGGTAACATTAATGTCCATCTCAACATACTCATTAACTATAATGAGCAAGACCACCACCATCTAACAATGTAAGCGGGAGATAGTATAAATTCTAAAGGAAAAATACAAGGGAATACAAGAAAATATGGAATAATATTCGGGTTCCAAAGCCACAAGAAAATGTTACATGTAAATAGCAACAAAGACGAAAATACTAAGACAATCTTTAATTATTTTGTCAAAGCTGATACTCGGAAGCCACAAAACGAAATGTTTCATCGTTGATGTTGATAATAAGGGGAAATAACACTTAATGCTTTGGTATAAGATTCTGCTAATGAAGTGCAAGATAAACCGCTTCTTTCAAGAAGAGTGTACGAGTATAAGATGATTTGTTTCATCAAAGTTGGGAATGAATTTACTTCAATCAAATCAAGCGCACTTGTGCAGGATTGATAAAGGTAATTTATGCGATTAGACGTATGTTCTTTGAAATACGTACTCAAGTCATGTTTGTGCCTATTATAAACACAATAACACACCCACCATATATATATATATATATATATATATAATATATATATATATATATATATATACTATATATATATATATATATAATATATATATTATATATCTATATATATATATATCTATATATATTATATATATATATATAAGATATTAATATAATCTATACGCCAACAGGAAAACGAAACAACGTTTTGCAAGATCTTTCGTCTTTATTCTAAGGCATTTTCAAGCAATGTGGCCATATACCCTGTTTATATTTTACATTAAGTGGTTATTCCTTTAACATACGTTTTTATATATATATATATATATATATATATATATATATATATATATATACATATATATATGATTTTATATATATATACATATATATATATATATATTTATATATATATATTATATATATATATATTATAACACATAATCATACATACATATATATATATACATAATAGTGTGTGTATGTATGTTTCCCGACTGCCTACGAATGTACTAATACGTATAGCATTAACACTCATCATCCTGTCCACGGCGTCTTCCCTTCCCCACGCCCTCCGTCGAGCTAGGGCAATTCCACGGAGAAGGAGGACCTCATAACCTGCATTCCAGGGCTCCTAATGACTCCCTGCCTAGGACGCGGGACGTAAATATCCCAGGTGACAGGCCCCCGTGGGTTTTTAATACCCCCCCGCTGCCAAATCGCCCCGGCTGACGGCAAGGGCGGAACATGTTGTAATTTGTTGCTATAACAACTGCCAGAAGACGCGGAAATCTTCCACCGCTGACCTTTCCAGGATATGTCGGGAATCTTCGGAGCAGAAAATGTAGTTTTAGGCGATTTCATTGCTCTTGATTCTGAGATGGTTGTGGCTCTTCTGTCAATTAGCGAGCTAAGGTTAAGTTTTAGGGCGTTCGACTTGAAAGGTATATATATATATATATATATATATATATATATATATAATATATATATATATATTGTTTTTTTTTTTTTTTTTTTTTAAATAAGTGGGACCTCTCCTCTCTGCATTATTATACTTACTTCCTCTTACTTCTTCCTAATGAACACCGTATTCTTTGGAAGCTTGAATTTGAAGTCAATGGTCGCTGTGGGCTTTCAGCACCTGAATAATAATAATAATAATAATAATAATAATAATAATAATAATAATAATAATAATAATAATATATACATATATATATGTGTGTATGTTTGTGCGTAAAGTAAGCGATTCCAACCATTTTCTTTTCCTTTTTTAATTACATAAAAATGACTGTGGAATCACAATGAACGATATGTAACCTTTTGCGATAACACGATTCCCCCAAAGGCAGGAATACTTATAAAGACTAATTAATGTGCTTAATATATTTTTAACTACATTAAACACACACAAATGCACATAGGCAAATATGAAGACGTGTATGTGAAATGAATCAAGGAAATGGTAAAACGAAACGTATAACAGATATCGACCCAAATTTAATGAATCCGTATCCATGAAATATAGTTGTATTTGCAAACACTAAACTCACATTGTATATTGTACTGGTGTATTTGTTCCTCATAAAAGCAAGTGTACATTATACATGAATACAGGCTAAGTTTACATCGAGTAGAAGTTTCAATTTCGAAGCAATAAATATTCTCTCTCTCTTATGAGTTATAGGACACAAATGCAAATTTGTATAAACGGCTAATAAAATCAGTATCCACACACACGTGCTAAATCCAAGTAGGCCTCGAATTTTAGGCCTATCTCTAAATACTTACGAGATTATTATAAATAAATGAAGGGAGCTCCGAGTACTTCGCGTTTAGAGATTCAGCTGATCAAGATTTAAAGTCGCTTATCTTTCCTTCTTTCAGCTTTTGTTCAGTTATAAATAAAGAGGAAATATTGTGAGGGATTGGAAAAATGAAGAGGGGGAAAAGCGATGAGGGTGGTCATGGGGGTGGGGAGGAAGAAGGATGGAAGAGGGGAGGTGGAAGGTGGGGGGAAGGAGGGGGAAGATGTTACCACCCCATGTGAAGTGGAGTGAGGGCCATCATCATTATCGCCATTAATATCACTATTGTTGCCTCCCCCACCACCTGCTCTCTCTCTCTCTCTCTCTCTCTCTCTCTCTCTCTCTCTCTCTCTCTCTCTCTCTAACATACATTACAGCAGCATCATTGATCACAATGAATGATAACAACAAACACGGATATTCCGACACGTATTTCAGAGTCATACAAGCCCCCGGGGCCCCCTCCCCCAAAAAAATAAAAAATAAGACTCGGTCCACGAGACCCTTAGACCACCCAAGATGGCGGAGGAAGACAAGGATGATGAATTGAAAAGTTGGGCAACATGTTCACTAATCCCAGTGTCCCTTTCCATTCGGGAAACTTTCAACCCGTCCCAGGGTCAGGATGGAAACAATTTCAACAATTTTAGGTACCTGTAGATATGTATCGGTATTCATTTGGGTTTTTGAAATGGGCGACTTCAACTGAAAATTTTAAAAAATCTGATATATATATAAAGACATACGAATATATATATATATATATATATATATATATATATATATATATATACATCTATATATATATATATATATATATATATATATATATATATATATATATATATATATATATATATATATATATATATACGTATATATATATACACACACACACACACATATATATATATTTAGGCTCTTCCTCAGAGCTTTCCTAACACCCCCCCCCCACCCCCACCCCACCAACAACAACTACCACAAAGTAGTTTGTAGGCTTACTCCCCGAGTAAGCGAAAGTGATAAAATTACTACAAGGTAAAGAACTATGAAACGGAACACGGATGGAGTATAAAGATTTGCCAACATAAAATGTGATAAAATTAAAAGAAACTAAAAAAGTACGAAGCGGAAGACTGATAAATCAGAAGACTGATAAAACAGAGAAGCAAAATAAAAGAAGGCATCGAATTATTTAGCAATTATTTTCGTGACACACATCTGGCTGCGCAATGGGAACAATTTATGCCAGGGAATGAAACGTCTGGTTTTATTTATTGGAGTAATTACAGGACGTAATTGCCTTAATATACTGGAAAGTAATTGAACACATTTGACTACGCGTATAATTACGTCCCACTTTTACCTTAAATTGATCGGACGTCGAGATGAAAAAAAAAAATTGTGTAATTATGCAAATCAGTGTTAAAATATTTATTTGCCCACAGGTGTTTTGTTACTTAACATTCTACAGTTTTATGCAGGATTCTCTGATCTAGTGTGGTCTAAATATTAAACTGTTTTCACAATAATAATATAATAATAATAATAATAATAATAATAATAATAATAATAATAATGATGCTCAAAAACTTCAAGGCTCTACACCCACGAACAGCAGAACAACTCCAGCATTGTATCACAAATCACCATGCGCCCAAATGGATGACCACAGGAAGAACATCCTTAGTACAAAAAGACAAGAGTAAGGGAAATATAGCCAGTAACTACAGGCCTATCACCTGCTACCAATAATGTGGAAGTTACTAACAGGTATCATCAGTGAAAGGCTATACAACTATCTAGAGGAGACAAACACCATCCCCCACCAACAGAAAGGCTGCAGAAGGAAGTGTAGGGGTACAAAAAACCAGCTCCTGATAGACAAAATGGTAATGAAGAAGAGTAGGAGAAGGAAAACCAACCTAAGCATGGCATGGATAGACTATAAGAAAACCTTCGACATGATACCACACACAGGGCTAATAGAATGCCTGAAAATATACGGGGCAGAGGAAAACACCATCAGCTTCCTCAAAAATACAATGCGCAACTGGAGTACAATACTTACAAGCTCTGGAAAAAGACTAGCAAAGGTTAATATCAGGAGAAGGATCTTCCAGGGCGACTCACTGTCCCCACTACTCTTCGTAGTAGCCACTATTCCCATGACAAAAATACTGCAGAAGATGGATGCTGGGTACCAACTCAAGAAAAGAGGCAACAGAATTAACCATCTGATGTTCATGGACGACATCAAGCTGTATGGTAAGAGCATCAAGGAAATAGATACCCTAATCCAGACTGTAAGGATTGTATCTGGGGACATCAGGATGGAGTTTGGAATAGAAAAATGTGGCTTAGTCAACATACAAAAGGGCAAAGTAACAAGGACTGAAGGGATAAAGTTACCAGATGGGAACAACATCAAACACGTAGATGAGACGGGATACAAATACCTGGGAATAATGGAAGGAGGGTATATAAAACACCAAGAGATGAAGGACACGATCAGGAAAGAATATATGCAGAGACTCAGGCGATACTCAAGTCAAAACTCAACGCCGGAAATATGATAAAAGCCATAAACACATGGGCATTGCCAGTAATCAGATACAGCGCAGGAATAGTGGAATGGACGAAGGCCAAGAGCAAATACGCACAGACTATACATAACAAGAAAGGAAGGAGGAAGGGGACTACTAAGCATAGAGGACTGCGTCAACATCGAGGACAGAGCACTGGGGCAATATATGAAAACCAGTGTAGACGAGTGGCTCAAGAGTGCATGGGAAGAAGGACTGATAAAAGTAGACGAAGACCCAGAAATATACAGAGACAGAAGAATGACAAATAGAACAGAGGAATGGCACAACAAACCAATGCACGGACAATACATGAGACAGACTAAAGAACTAGCCAGCGATGACACGTGGCAATGGATACTGAGGGGAGAGCTCAAGAAGGAAACTGAAGGATGATAATAGCGGCACAAGATCAGGCCCTATGAATCAGATATGTTCAAAGTACGATAGATGGAAATAACATCTCTCCCATATGTAGGAAGTGCAATACGAAAAATGAAACCATAAACCACATAGCAAGCGAATGTCCAGCACTTGCACAGAACCAGTACAAAAGGAGGCATGATTCAGTAGCAAAAGCCTTCCACTGGAGCCTGTGCAAGAAACATCAGCTACCTTGCAGTAATAAGTGGTACGAGCACCAACCTGAAGGAGTGATAGAAAACGATCGGCCAAAGATCCTCTAGGACTATGGTATCAGAACAGATAGGGTGATACATGCAAATAGACCAGACGTGACATTGATTGACAAAATCAAGAAGAAAGTATAACTCATTGATGTCGCAACACCATGGGAAACCAGAGTTGAAGAGAGCGAGAGGGAAAAAATGGATAAGTATCAAGATCTGAAAATAGAAATAAGAAGGATATGGGATATGCCAGTGGAAATTGTACCCATAATCATAGGAACACTAGGCACGATCCTAAGATCCCTGGAAAGGAATCTAGAAAAACTAGACGCCGAAGTAGCTCCAGGACTCATGCAGAAGAGTGTGATCCTAGAAACGGCGCACATAGTAAGAAAAGTAATGGACTCCTAAGGAGGCAGGATGCAACCCGGACCCCCACACTATAAATACCACCCAGTCGAATTGGAGGACTGTGATAGAGCAAAAAAAAAAAAAAATAATAATAATAGTAATAATAATTAGTTGGGAAAAACTCTCTATCACGAGAGTATATATAATTTTCTAAGGGGTCCACAATAATAAAAAAATTTTGCGATTTCGTTTATAATTTTAAAACTTTACAAAAAGCTTTCGAACCCAGTAAAGGGTTCGAAAGCTTTTTTTTTATAGAGTTTTAAAATTATAAACGAAATCGCAACATTTTTTATTATTGTGGACCCCTTAGAACAATAAAAATAATATTAATAATAAACAACATAAATCTCAGATACAACAAGATAAGAATAGCATAATTTTTCTCTTCCAATTTGCTACGTAAATCCCAGGTGTAAGCCTTTAACTCTAAGTACCCTTCATTTGAGCACAATCAAGTGTTCTTGTCAACAGCATCTCTCTCTTATGGTTTCATTTCTTGCGTCTATAAACAATCGTTTGATACATCATCGAAAAAATAAACGCTATCTTGACAATTCTATAGGAGATGAGGTTGCCGCGATCAAGTAACACGTGTCAACGACTGTGTCAGCGATATGAGAGAGAGAGAGAGAGAGAGAGAGAGAGAGAGAGAGAGAGAGAGAGAGAGAGATTACTTTATTGGAGAATTTAATTTTAACAAAAAGTGAGAGGGATTTTGTTTCAATGAGGATACTGAGAGAGAGAGAGAGAGAGAGAGAGAGAGAGAGAGAGAGAGAGAGAGAGAGAGAGAGAGAGAGAGAGCACTTCATTGGAGAATTTTAACAAAAAGTAAGAAGGATTTTGTTTCAATGAGGAGAGATTTAGAGAAGGAAGAGAAGAGGAGAGAGATTTGAGAATAAGAGAAGAGAGAGAGAGAGAGAGATGATTTTATTGGAGGATTTTAATAAAAAGTAAGAATTTTACTTTACTGAAGATTTTGATTGAGAGAGAGAGAGAGAGAGAGAGAGAGAGATATTACTTCGTTGGAGAATTTTAACAAAAAGTAAGAAGGATTTTGTTTCAATGAGGATGTTGATTAAGAGAGAGAGAGAGAGATTACTTCATTGGAGGACTTTAATAAAAACTGAGACAGATTTTACTTCACTAAAGATTTTGATTAGTTGATTAATTAATTGAGTGAGAGAGAGAGAGAGAGAGAGAGAGAGAGAGAGAGAGAGACCCGTGATAGAGGAGAGAGGAGGAGAAGGATAGAGAGAGAGAGATTACTTTATTGGAGGATTTTAATAAAAAGTAAAAGATTTTACTTTACTGAAGATTTTGAGAGAGAGAGAGAGAGAGAGAGAGAGAGAGAGAGAGAGAGAGCACCTTATAAGGTCTAAAGAGAAAGAGGAAGATTACTTTGTATTTTAGAGACCTTATTTATCGATAAGTTTAAGAGAGGGGGAGAGAGACATTTTACTTTACTGAAGATTTTGAGAGAGAGAGAGAGAGAGAGAGAGAGAGAGAGAGAGATACTTTGGTCTAAAGAAAAAGAGGGAGAATACCGAGTGTTTTAAACTTGTAGCTATCCTGATAACGTCCATTAAACCTATATACTTACATATTATGAAATGTGAACCGAGTACAGTGGGTTGTTATATCTTAGATTTGTTACTGTCGTGCTTATTCACATCAGTGCTATGAATTCACCTTAACAGAGAGCAAGAGAAAGCTAATTAAGAATCCCCCCTCCAGGTTCGTCAGCTTGATAGGGAACATAGTCAGTGATGAATAATAACTTTTTTTTGTTAAATTCCACACATAAGGATTTTTGTGATACAGCTGAGAAAAAAAAATAAAAGGAGACCAAATGAACACTCGTTAAATGCATTTTAATCCAATCTTATCTCACGTACCCTAACCTGACCTAACTGCCTTCCAGATACCCAGCGACATAAAATTTTCTCTATTCAGTTCAAAACAGGTACGAAACTCGCATAAACAGTTCTCTTGCTATGACAAATTTAATTGAAAAATAAAAAGAAAGGAGGATACTGCAGCAGAACAATATATATATATATATATATATATATATATATATATATATATATATATATATATATAGTGATTGTTGTTATGACGTTTTTGTCAAAAAAATGTCCTCAGGGAAAGGCTTTATTAAGAGATACGATGACTTGATTAAGATTTCATCTGTGCTATAAGACTTTGACAGAGTAACACCGTCGACGTAAGACTGTCAGAATGGTCTTTTATCAGCGGAGGATTTTGTCAGGGTAAGGTTTGTCAAGGGGAAAGTAGGTGTCAAGACCCTATGGTGATAAATCTAACGCGAGATACCATCTCTTTCTAAGCATCCAATGCATCAAAGAACAGGTGAAAGGAATATCTCAGAGTGAAGGTGGTGACACGGAGGCAACGGAAAGCGGGGGGGGGGGGGGGGGGGGGGGGGGGGGGGGGGGGGGGGTGAGAGAACCGTCTGGGGGGAGTGGGGGGAGGTAATAGCATATGTCTGATCTCTACCGGTGCGTGTGGTGATATCTCTGAACTCTACCCTGGAGTAGATAACTATAGATTTTAAACCTCTCAGACATTTCTGAAACGTCTAAAGTCATTTCTGAGAAACTTGAATCACTTTGTATAGCTTGAAAAATTTTGGTGAACAGCTCAAGTAACTTATGAAAGCTTTAAACAAGTTGTGCCTGAGCCGTTCCCGGAAAGCGCTGGAAGTGCTCAAGCTCAAATTCTTTCTCGCATTTAAATATGATCTGGACTATGCTTTTCAAGAAGCTTCATTAGTCTGGAACAGTAAATATTCTGAATAGGAAATAATATGTCAAAACTGTCGTATATTTAAGTACTTTTGGAATGACTAAATCCGCTAAGAATGCAGATATAACAAATTTAAATATAAATCAGTTTTCAATTCTAAATCCTGGCATTTCTTATATATATCCTTTTGATTTTTCGACATTTGGCTTTCGATATTTTTCAGCTATTTCAATTAACTAATCTAATATGGGAAGACGAACAACCAGAAACATAGATGCAGATACATTAGAAGTTTAGATGCCAAATCCCTTACGCTTTAAGGAATATTATGGAGTAATAATCCATTTCCGAACTTGATGAATAACATAAGATCTCCTTTACCTCATATTCTGTTACTTTTCTCGCGTAATTTGATGTGCACCCTGAAAAAGAAAGTTTACATTCTCATGGGTGTTCACTGCTTTAACAAACAAGCCAAGAATTTTCCGAAAAGAAAATTCATCTTAGGTATTCAGAGAAATATAAAGACGATCTCTGCTAAAATGCAGATGAACCGAAGTCCTGAATAAAAAAAATTATAAAGGATCCTGACGGGTGCCGGTTCCTAATTTTGCAAAGAGTTTATGTTCCTTAAATTTACATTATGTTTTACTTTAAAATAACTCCTTTCTGGTGACGGTAACGGATAGTATATTTTGATAACCTCTAAAGCACAAATCTACAAGTAGACTTTCGTCTAACATAACTTTACGAGGCGGTAAATCATTTGGTTGGTTTCATTTACGAAATTGAGCCTGTCAGGCCACGCACTAGGGCACTTCCGGCCATTCAACGCTTAGGAAAGTGAAAAGTGGCGTTGGAGTACTTGGGCAGAATAATAAAAGAGATCCGCGAATGGAGTACAACGATCTCATGGTTCAACTTGGAGAAAACCTCACAGAATTAAAGAATTAAAGTTAGAGGTGCTGGACAACTAGACTGAAGAAAGGGCGCGAGAATGGAGTTGAATTAAATAGCTAAAAAATGTAAAGATTTTAGATAACTACTGCAGAAGATGAAACGAACTCGAAGCGATACACAGCGTGCACAAAATCCTCGGATCTCGAATCAATAATTCCTGCTATACAAATACGAGATCTCAGCCAGTGCCAGAAAGTAAACATCCCCCACGTCCACCCCACGTGACCCGAGCGCCCTGTATGAGTGGTTGCTTGAATGATGGGGCGTGACCAATCAGGCATCATTATTCATCTGACGTCACACGATAAAGATGTCTGCCGTCACAAAGGGGAATCGATAGGCTACGCGATTAAAGTTTCTGCCGTTTCGCCCCTTTCCTCAATTCACGGCGGCTTTTCCCGCCGTCGGCTTCGCCGGGCCGGGTGAGCGAAGAGATGCGCAACGAGCGGAACCGATGGAAACGAGTGTCACGGGAGATATAAAGCATGTAATCTGTTCGATGGTTCCTCTTACATCTCATGGCTGGGCCCGTCCCCAATGCATCAAGGGAGACTTATGGGCGGGAGAATCTTAACATCCAAACCAGAGCTGGTTCCGAACGGCGAACCGGAGAGTGGGAGAATGGGTCTCTAATGTTTTACGCTTGTACCGGGCTCATCATGGAAGAGCAAAGTGGTGTTAGAGACCGCGCCGACACAATCACACACACGCAGACACCAGACGACTTTTTGAGCTGCGATATATGGACGTCTTTCTTTCTTTGGGGAGGAAGAGGAGGAGACCCGTGGCGTGGCTTATGTAAGGAGATTTAAAAGGATATTCGCTCTCTTCTCTCTCTCTCTCTCTCTCTCTCTCTCTCTCTCTCTCTCTGACTTAAAATGATGACTCTTTCTCTCCCTCTCTCGAAACACCTACGATGATATCCGTGAGGATTATATTTTTCTGTTCTGAATTACAGGTACGTGGATAACGATTCATTATTCACATGTATTTTAATAACAAGTCAACGCTCGCTCCACAAATATCCAGGTTAAAAACTATGCTTTATAAAGAGATGAGGATTATCACACAAGCAAAAATACATAAATCACAAAAACCAAATAAATAAATACATAAATTACAAATCCAAGATGTTACATAAATTATAAAAACCAAGTAGAGGTTAAGTCTGTAATATCAGTCACGTAAGAGTATAGATAAAAACAAATAAACGTTCAGATACATGTATGTGATAAGAGTACGCTGTTCGTCACGATTTACGACTTTGTCCAGAAATATTGTGTCTAATTTTAAGAATCAATTGCCACTGAATGAAAGGTGAGTTACGATACCCCCAAGATCGATACTATAGAGGAATCACAAAAAATAAGAATAAATAATAAAAAAATAAATATAATGAATAAATAAATAGATAAAAATAAAACCGCATACAGGTAAAGGGCATTAGCCATTATGAGATCAAGTTCATGGCCATATAGAGAACAGGATAAGAAGGTTGGAGAATGATAAATCTAATCCAGTAATCTTGTACCTGTTGCCATGAAGTGGAAGGCAGAAATTACAGAATATGCGACTTCAACCGAAAGGAACATTCTAATTGCACGAAGATTAAACTGTTCAAATTAATTTAAATAAATACAGCTGATACTGTTCTGGGGAAGGAAGTATTTCAACTTTGAGCACCAAGGACGTTGTAAGTGGCATTTCGAATGACAAAAATTATATGGTGTACCAAATCCGGCATAAAATTAGGCATATGGAACAGTTATGGAGTATCAAACAAGAGGAAAATTGGGTTAATGAATAAAAGGAGCAGCATTTAACAAAGAATGAGGATAGTGAAGAACTGAAACGTACCAAATTCTGGGAAGACTGGGATTAATAAATTGTTGAGAAATTGGAATATGGAATAAGATGCTACCAGAGTGCCAAGGGGGGTTCCTTTTTGAAAAATGAAATTCAGCTCGATAAAACGACCTCCAATACAATGAAAAAAAAAAAAAAGTGAATATTTCTCAGAATTCTTGCTCCATAAGCATGTCAAATATTCGACATTTTAGCTTGTGGCAACTTGGTAAGTTCACCGCCTTTCAGCTTAAGAATAACAACAACGACGATATTAATAATAATAATCACTACAAATTATTATTATTATTAGTATTATTATTATTATTATTGATATTATTTATTATTTATTATTATATTAATATTATTATTATTATTCAATAATAATAATAATAATAATTAATAATAATAATAATAATAATAATAATATAATAATAATAATAATAATAATAATACGATATAAAGTAGGTAAAATCCACAGTAGTATGCCTGTTTGATTTTATTTAAAAAAATATATAAAGCAGAAAGCTTTCGATCACCTGCACGTTCCTTCCCCCTTGTCAAGAAGGACTGTGACGGTCATCGAAAGCTTTCTGTTTTCTTTAAATATTTCATTCGAAATTAACAAAACAAACAGGCAGACTACTGTGGATTTACTTTCCTATCGTATTATTATTATTATTATTATTATTATTATTATTATTATTATTATTATTATTATTATTGATTTATTATTATTATTATTATTTATTATTACTATTATTATTGAATAATACGATAGTAAAAATAATAAAATCTATCTAGACGAGGGGCAAAAAAACACAAACAGAGAGATATTAACTGGAATCATATAAGAGAAAAACTCAAATCATATGAGAGATAAATGAGAGATACACTGCAATCATAAAAGATAGGCTGTAACCTTATGAGAGATAAAGGTATTTCAATTTTTATCTCGTCTTTGTACATAATATCCCGGAGAGGATTATAAACAAACAGTAAAAATAAAGTGAATAAATTTCATGTGTTTATACAAACATTCAAGAAATGAATCTCAGGAATGATTTTCGACAGGGAACAGTCCACATAAAAATAATCAAGGCAATTACTTTAATTGAGTTGAATGGACTACTTTTCGGCCAATTATCCTCATTTCCGACGACAGAAAGAAACAAGGATTTTTACTCCGACCGATCAAAATGAAATTGCTTTTCAAGGATTTATGCATGTTTTAACATAAACCGTGAGCTGAAGCCCTCAGGGCTATTTGAATGCAAATGAAATACCTAAGTTTATGAGTTCAATCGCCAAGGTGTGACCACTCTCTCAAATTTTATGACACAGATTATACCAACGTCTTCAAATATAACAGTATACGTATATTTTCTGCTGAAGAAATACACGAACTTGACAAATATGTTTTCAAGTTGTTTTTATTTATATACATCAACACATCCATATACGTGTGCGCATTACTTTCTTATATATCATCCTGACTTCCTTAACTAATCTTGGTTAAACTTTCAACGAAACGTCCGGGATGGGCTAAAATAAACATTAAATTATGTTTAATGATCATCCGACTGATATATGAATGGGGAATTTGAAGGTGGTTAAAAAACTTGCTCAATAACATACCTGAGAAATTGATTTAACGTGTGAAAGATAATTGATATTGTAATATAAGATAAAAATCCATTGAGTTACTAAGCCAACGTCCACAGAATGGCGCGATTGAAGAACAAAGAAAACAGAACAACTAAAGTTGAAATACACACTTACACAAAACAAATACATTTATATACTTATGTATTTACCGCTATACGGTTTCCCCTGACAGGGGGTGGCTACAGCAAAATAAAATAAAATAAATGAATAAAAAAAAATTTAAAAAGTCACTGCCACATTCATACTTCAGATGCTGAATCGTGGATGAGTACCCTGAGCAGTAACACTTCCAGAACATTAGTAGCTGCTTCCTATTCCTCATCACTAGCACGTCAAAACCACCTACATAAACTGCTCTATCTTGCTAAGATTTCTACACTTCAAAGGCTCCTGGGGTCCTTCCTTTCAGTTATTTCTTTCATTTGTGTTCAACACACACACTTCACTTCCATAAAGAAGAGCTGACTCAACAAACCCTTCGCAGAGTCCAGATCTTGACTTTAGTAGGCAATACAAGTCGCTTCCCAATCCTTTGCACATACTGCTACCTTTCTTGCTCAACATATTCTGTGACAAACCTCCTCTCTCATTCTACTGTCATTCCTTTACATTTAATCGCGAATCCTTTAACAAATCAACTGCTTCCATTCTTCCAACAACCAAATATTTCTGGTCTCTATTGACCCTATTAACATTACTTTTCATTCACATTTACTCCGGGTGTTTTCCTCTCGAAAACACTTTTAATTAAGCTTTTCTAGTACTACTTGTTTCTACAGCTTTCATTTACCAGCCGCAAGTGGCATCGTAATATCTGCGGAGTCTAATTTTTCACACCACTTCATCTAAAGGTACTGAACATCCAATGATAACACACCCTCGTCTCAAACCCACTTTTACACCAAACCAGTCACTCTCTCACCGACATATTCTAACACATGATTTACTTCCTCTGTAAAAACAAATGATCATATCTGTGTACACACTAGTATATCAATAATGATAATTATAAGGAGAGCAGGTTAAATCTGAAAAGTATTTCAACATAAAATCTCGCAAGGGAATCTCTTCCATGTAAAAGATGGGAAAATAATTAGATAACTTTTGTGCAAATCATTGTTGGATTTTTAATAAGCTGTAAAAATAATGGCGAAATACTTAGGACAAGTCTCACATTCTACTAATTGTTAAAAGTTGAGGAAAATTACAATAATGTGTGTGAGAGAGAGAGAGAGAGAGAGAGAGAGAGAGAGAGAGAGAGAGAGAATAATATCTGAGGCTAAATATACTGCCTTGCCCTTTAGGGCTTTAACAGTATATATTACACACAAAAAACGTGAGATACACTGGACACTCAATTATTCAACAGACTGACAAGTGGCAAAATCCAGCAAAAGAGAGAATAAAGAAGAAAAATCCCAGCCCTTTAACAATGTAGAAACCACCTCCCTTAACTACAGACCAACACAGCAATTCCATCCCGGTCAAGTAACGTCAATCCGCGGACGTCCACAAAAAGAGACCCGTGAGAGCGAATGATTGACAGATTACGCTCTCACCATCCAAACCGACCTCCGCGCAAGAAGGGCGCGTACGCAGATCCTCACAATGAATCATAATCAGGGAACCTTTCACCCGCTCGTAATCCGAGGTTAAGATGGTCTAGAACCAAAAGGACCTATGGAGCATGACTAATGTCCTCCGCTGCGAGGAAGGAGGTGGTGGTAGGCCGAAAACCTCAGCGCACGAAATAACAGACTATTTTTCCATATTTTACATGGGAGGAAATTGAGACTTCTCATTAATTCTCTACGTCCGTGGGTCCGTCTATCTTCTGGCGGGAGAAAACAAACAACGCGAATCTGCGGAATAGTGCCATGAGGTCTAAGAGAGAGCTGAGGCGACTCAATTAAACTCTCTCTCTTTCATCACAAATACACTTCTCTCTACATACACATGCACCTCTTTCTCTCTCTCTCTCTTCTCTCTCTCTCTCTCTCTCTCATCACACATACACTTCTCTCTACATACACATGCACCTCTCTCTCTCTCTCTCTCTCTCTCTCTCTCTCTCTTTCATTACACAAAATTCTCTCTACATACACATGCACCCTCTCTCTCTCCTCTCTCTCTCTCTCTCTCTCTCATCACACATACACTTCCTCTTCTTTTTTTTTTTTTACATACCCCAAAACCCATTTCAAAAAACCTCCTCTTCTCTTTCTCTCTCTCTCTCTCTCTTCTTTCTTTCACTCTCTTTCCTTTACATACACATGCAACCCTCTTCTTCTCTCTCTCTCTCTCATCTCTTCTCTCTCTCTCTCTCTTCTCTTCTCCACAAATACACTTCTCTCTACATACGCATGCACCTCTCTCTCTCGCTCTCTCTCTCTCTCTCTCTCTCATCACACAGACACACATATACACTTCTCTCTACATGCAAATACACTTTCTCTCTCTCTCTCTCTCTCTCTCTCTCTCTCTCTCTCTCTCTCTCTCTCTCTCATCACACATACACACACTTCTCTCTACATAAATGAGGATTAGAGAGTAGCATCAGTTTGTAAAGAAAACCCAAATAGTAGGAAACCAATAAAAAATAGCGTAGGTCCCCTAAGGGACAATATAGTGTTTTACTAGTGTATTCGCAACTGAAGACACTACCTCAATACCGGAACCTGCTATTAAATATGAAGGGGCAGAACCACCGGACAAAATAATATTTACAGAGTAGGACATTAAAAACAAAATAGACAAACTCAACAAGTTCAAATCTCCTGGTCCGGATGGGATTCATCCAAGAGAAATTAAAGAGACAAAAGAGGAGATAGTTCCTCACCTATATAAACTCTACAGGAAAAGTGCTGAACAAAGAAAGGCACCAAAAGGATGGAAAATAGGAAATGTGACCCTAGTTAACAAAAAAGGTCCAAGAGAAGAGCCGGGAAATTATAGACCAATCTGCCTAACGTCGGTTGTTTGCAAGATTTTTGAGTCCATAATTGCAGATCAAATTGTGGATCACATAGATAGAAACAACTTACTGTTAAACAGCCAACACGGTTTCAGACAAAACAGATCCTGCCTATCAAACCTCTTGGTGTTTTTTCATAACATGCTAGGTATTTACGACAGTAGTAGAGCAATAGATATCCTCGACTTAGATTTACATAAGGGCTTTGACAAAGTCCCACACAAGAAACTGATGACAAAAGTTAGAGCTTTAAGAATTGTAGGAGAAACAGCTGACTGGGTCGAAGACTGGCTAACTTATAGAAAACAGAGTCGTAATAAATGGTGAAGAATCAGAATGGGCAGATGTAACAAGCGGAGTTCCGCAGGGTTCTGTCCTTGGCCCTCTCTTGATTTTTATTTACATTAATGACATTGATGTAGGCTTAACTAGCAGGACAGCCAAATTTGCAGATGACACCAAACTAGGTGTAAATGCAGCAGACCCAGATGCAGTGGAAAGTTTACGAAATTATCTAATGAAAATAGGAGAGTGGTAAAAAAAATGGCAAATGCCTTTTAACGTAGATAACTGTAAAGTGTTACAAATATGAACAAACAACCCTCATGCCAGCTACATGCTGCTTGGGAATGACACAAATAGTGTAGAACAAGAGGAGGACCTTGGAGTCATTATTACCAAGGACTTAAAATCCACAAAACAGCGCATAAAAGCAGAAAAGAAGCAGAAACTAGTGGGATATATAAAGGGGCAGTTCAAATCCAGAAACAAAGAAACTGTGCTGCAGCTCTACACATCAAAAGTTAGACCCCATCTTGAATATGCAGTACAGCTTTTGTCACCAACACTAAGAAAAGACATAAATAGATTAGAAGGAGTACAAGCAAGAGCCACAAAGTTAATTCCATCCGTCAGGCAAAAAGGTTACCGAAGACGACTAGACAGCCTGAACATGTATGGCTTAGAAACACGATGATTGCAAGGACAACTAATAGAAACATTTAAAATACTGAAAGGCATAACAAAAGTAGACAGTAACCTATTTACATTAAACGAAAACCAGACAAGAAATAATGGATGGAAACTAGAACTGAAGAGATACAACATATCCCATTGTGGGAGCTTCTTTACATACAAGATATGTGACATGTGGAATAAACTGCCACCAGAAGTTGTGAACGCAACAGTGTGGAAGAGTTTAAAAGAAAGCTAGACAAAATCATTAGGACACTCAATGCACAGTAAAACCTGCTCCTACAGATAAGTGAGCACACGATGTCTCCTCGGATGGACTAACAAGTCTTTGAGACATCCTAATCCTTTTAACTCCATGTTACATTCACATACATCCCCCCCTCTCTCTCATTGCACAGACACACGCACACACTTCCCTCTACATACGCATACTCTCTCTCTCTCTCTCTCTCTCTCTCTCTTGAATGGATAAGGAAATAAGGAGTAAACGAGGGTACAATGAAAAAATATATAAAGGTTATTTGTGATACCGAAAGAAAAACCACGTTGTGTTGGAAAATGCATTGTGGAAAACTGATTAGTTAGATAGCTGGAGAATGTTAACATCACTGAGAATGCGCTGACGTCGACAAGAATGATTTCAGTTAAATCAATAAGTGTGAATTCAACATAGACTACAAGTGGAAATTTATTGAAGTGTCATCAAACTTGAATTTGCTGAAGTAAAATATGTGCGAATTTTCTAACTTGAATTTACTGAAGTCAAAACGTGTGGATTTAGCAAAGTCAATAGATATCATTTCGGAAAAGTCAACAGACATTCGTCAAAAAGCGGGCCTTACAAAGGAGCACTGGCCATCGGAAGCGAATTAGGATTCACATTAGTGACTCAATATTTTTATCTGCAGTTCAGCTTTGGGACACTCATCCACTTCCCGTTTTCTTTAACTTTCACAATCGCCTGTTCTCAAAAGGTACAATAGCCTCTTGTTTCATAAGTCCTCTAAGTTTTTTGTTGAAAATACAGCTAGATAAAGAATGTATTGTTCCAAGATGTTCCCAAAGAAAAATAAATTTCCAAGTATTCCATCCTCCACCAACCTAGCCCACAACCAACACATACAGACATGGGCGTGGACATGAACAACGTTCCAAGCAGCGAAATTCTCCTTCATCCTTTTCCACTCCTAATCCCAGAACTCTCTACATTCTTCTATGTTTTCAATATCAAAATTTGTGCATAAAAGCCAAGTGGATGTTTTTTTTTATTACAAGAGGAGATAATTATATTAATAAACAGCACGGAAATTTTTTTTATTGCTTACGGTTAGTTTTGGGCTATTTTTAACTCTTCTGCCGCTCTAATGGCCAAAAATTATGTATGTGTGTATATAACTGAATATGATATATAAATTATATGAAAATATATATAAATATATATATATATATAAATATATATATATATATATATATATATATATTATATAAAATATATATATATATAATAATATATATAGTCTCAGTAATTAGGCGGCTACTTGGAAATCTTCAGCGTAAAGGCCAAGAACAACATTCTTTATTTAACGAGCTTTCGAGGTATAAAACCTCATCATCATCAGCTAAAGAAAAAAATTGACAAGGATGAGAATCCCAAAACTAAAATTACAATAAAATTTATATATATATATATATATATATATATATATATATATATATATATTGTATATCTATACACATATGCATATACATATAATTATACATGTGTATACATATATGTACATGTGTATGTATATATACATACATAGTACATTCATGCATATATATTTATACACACTTCAAAACCTAGGGTGAACAAGTACGAGCGAAAATAACTACCAAAAATAAAGCGAAAAATCAAATGGCTCCCATGATGCTCGTTACAGAGTCTACCTCCTAACCCTCTCCCACCCCGGTTCCGCGGGGCTTCCAGTTTGAGGATATAACAAATTGGGATCGGTCGCCCCTCCCCAATTAAATGGTCCACGCCATACAGAGTTTGAGATCTCTGCTGCCTTCCATCCAAAAGGGCAAAAACATATCTGTCTCACTTTAGAGATGTTGTCTCTCCCCTGACTTCTCGACTGTTTGGATGTGATTATGAAATATGGTTCGACTCCTTTCGGAGAGTAAAGTTCATTGCCGGGTCGATGGTCAAGCGTTATTTATTGTTTGCTGCGTTGGGGACGAAAGGGAGATTATTAAGACTGTTAGCATATGGTCTGCCGGGATTTTGTCGATAAATTATAATATTATTTCATGAGGCTACCCCTTACGCATTGAATAAAATAATGTACATTCTATTCTCTAATAATAAATAATAATGTTCATATTTGAAGCTTATATAATAATCTACGTTAGAGATCGGAATGAAAATGTGTCAAGCTAATGTAAATTCAGTACTCTCTTAGATGGTAATGTTTATGCTGGAATTCTATTAACTAATCTCTCGATGAAAAGCAAAATGAAAACCTGCTTCCTTCGCAATTAAATAGAAGCGAACATGGTTTAAACTTCTCGTGTCCGGTAACTGCCCAGACAAGAGGATAACCCCTAAATCTCCTACAAAGAACGGAAGATGTCTCTGATATCTAATAT
>NC_061109.1:46209815-46217315 GCF_015104395.2 Macrobrachium nipponense
TTCTATCCACATGCCCTACTGACACCTAAACAATGGGAGTCTGAGGCCAATGACACTAAGCAATCAGAGTCGTCCCGATAATTCAAATGAAATAGAAACACTGACCACCGATGACATTTTGAGGAAACATCTGTGGTCACAATTGCAAGAATTTGTCAAAAACCAGGAGTCACTGACACCAAGTTATCCATCTATAAAGGTAATTTCATTAACTTGGACAAACATCAGGGTTTAAACAAGTCACACTGACAAACTCAGAGGTTAATTACTCAAGTTGGACAAACATTAAAGATTATTTGCACATAGTACGAAAACCATCAGGGGTTAATGACATCAAATTGGACAAACATTATCGCCAAGTTCGAAAAACATCAAAGAGTAATGGCATCAAGGTGAACAGATCTCTAAGGTTAATGACATTAGTTTGTACAAGCATCCTGGCTTGAGAGCATCACAGTGCTAAAAATTAGGGCCAAATGACATATAGTTGGACAATCTTCGAGAGTTAATGATACCAAGTTTGACATACGTAAGTGGTTAATGACAACAATCTTTACAAATATCAGTGGTTGTATCATCATGCAGGACAAACATCATGGGTTAATGATGACTGACAAAATCAAGGGTTATTGACATCAAGTTGGACCAGCATCAGCGGTTAAGAACATGAAAGTGGCGAACTCAGGAGTTACCGACTCTTATTTTGGGCAAATATCTGGGGTCACTGACACAACACTCTACGGCAATCAGCGCAAGAGTCACAGCTGTTGAGTTGAGGCGTAAAACCAATTATCGCTGATACCAAAGCTGTGGCATAAAACCAATGGTTTTTTTAAACCAAGCTGAGGCGTAAAACCAATGGTCGCTGATACCAAGATGAGGCATAAAACCAATGGTTGCTAATACCAAACTGAGACATAAAACCAATAATCGCGAAATACAAGATGAGGCATAAAACACCAAAGTCACCAATAATCACCAAGCTGAGCATAAAACCAATGTACTAACACCAAGCGGAGGCATAAAACCAATGCACTAACACCAAGCGGAGGCATAAAAACCAATATAAACACAAGCGAGGCATAAAACCAATGGTCACTAACACCAAGCGGAGGCATAAAACCAATTGTCACTAACACCAAGCGGAGGCATAAAACCAATGGTCACTAACACCAAGCGGAGGCATAAAACCAATGGTCTCTAACACCAAGCGGAGGCATAAAACCAATGGTCTCTAACACCAAGCGGAGGCATAAAACCAATGGTCACTAACACCAAGCGGAGGCATAAAACCAATGGTCTCTAACACCAAGCGGAGGCATAAAACCAATGGTCTCTAACACCAAGCGGAGGCATAAAACCAATGGTCACTAACACCAAGCGGAGGCATAAAACCAATGGTCACTAACACCAAGCGGAGGCATAAAACCAATGGTCACTAACACCAAGCGGCATAAAACCAATGGTCACTAAAACCAAGCGGAAGGCATAAAAACCAATGGGTCACTAAACACCAAGGGAGGCTAAAACCAATGGCACTAACACAAAGCGGGAGGCCAATAAAAACCAATGGTCATTAACACCAAGCGGAGGCATAAAACCAATGGTCACTAACACCAAGCGGAGGCATAAAACCAATGGTCACTAACACCAAGCGGAGGCATAAAACCAATTGTCACTAACACCAAGCGGAGGCATAAAACCAATGGTCACTAACACCAAGCGGAGGCATAAAACCAATGGTCACTAACACCAAGCGGAGGCATAAAACCAACAGTCACTGATATTAGACTAAGACAAATATCAAGTAGCGTTAAGCTGGGCACATTTTCAGGTCACTGATGCCACGCTGAGGGCAAATATTAGGTGGATGACTGATGCCAATTTGGGGCATACACGTTAACGATGACAGATGTAAGAAAATATTAGTGATAGCTGGCGTTAAGCAAGGGGGATACATGAAAGGTCTCTTGCGACGCATCCAGGCAAGAGCTAATAGAATTAAGGCATACAGCTTCGTTCTGAAAACCTATGAGATATTCCAGTTAATGTGGAGAGTACTCCAAAGTAAAAAAAAAAAAAAAAAGTGGAAAAACCTAAATGGAAACAAGAGAGAAAATTCAAGCGAATGGGGCTTGTGGCATTGTCCACTAGAATCTAAATGACACTATCGTCCACTCGAAGCTTTCAGAAAAAAAAATAACGGACTGAAAGAGCTGACGTTGCAATGGATACGATCGCCAAATTGTGCTGCATTCTTTCATTTTCCTTCAGTCATATGGGCATAGAAGCACAACAGTTGTAAGATGGAAAAAAAAAAAAACACACACACAATGGAAAGAAAAGCAAGTGGGATATCTTTCACTTTCCTTCAGTCATATGGGCATAGAAGCACAACAGTTGTAAGTTGAAAAAAAAACACAATTGAGAGAAGAGCAAGTGGGATATAAAGATATTTTGTTCAAATTGTGCTTCGTACTTTCATTTTCCTTCAGTCATATGGGCATAGAAACACAACAGTTGTAAGATGAAAAAAAAAAAAAAAACACACACACACACAATGAAAAGAAAAACAAATGGGATATAATTAAGATATTTTGTTGAATTCGCACAAACTTTCACGAGAGAATTCCGATTCCACACAATTTTCATAAATCATAATATGATCGACATATGAATATGATATGGCAAAATAAATACTTGGGAACCCCTCCATAATTTAACCTATTCATCTGAAGAAAACAAAAATAACAAAATGATTGGTGATGATGATTATCATTAGTAGTAAGATCGAAATAATAATTAAAACTGTTATAGGAATCATTCACGCATACCCTTAAATTATAAACACGTAACTCTGTATAAATAAATACAACTAGAGAATTTCTGTATGCTTAGAAAACCATAGTAAACACCCATCCTACCTTTATATATAATCAAGCACTAAAAAAATCAAAGCAAAAAAGTAATAAAAACTATAAAAAAAACTTAAACCGGAAAATAACCAATATTTATAATGAAGCCTTGACTACAAACAAGAGACTAATCGCTTACAAATAGAACAATAACAAGCCTGCCTATACAACCGGAACCCACGCGCCCCCCCCCCCCCCCGCAACAACCTTTCGTGTCTGTGTGCAATCGCTAATGAAGCTTCAGGTTGAGGTTAGAAGGAGAGCTCTAGAGAGAGAGAGAGCTCTAGAGAAAGAGAGGGAGAGGTATTTGGGTAGTTGGGGGGATACCCGGGAATAGGGTAGAGAGAAGCCCGTGGGCACAGGGCGAAGACATACCAGGCTGGTCTATCATAACATCGGGAGGTTGGGCTACGGGAACCTGCCACCTCGCATATTCACTCACACGTGAAGACGACTGATAAACCATCTCTCTCTCTCTCTCTCTCTCTCTCTCTCTCTCTCTCTCTCTCTCTCTCTCTCCAACGACATGCGAGTTTCTTCTTCTGTACGTGTCTGTTTTGAAGCGAAGTACTCGGCGAATTTACCAACAGTCTCTTCTGTCGTTATTTTTATTTTCCATTAAGTATGAATTTATTGCAAACAGGTTTTACTATGCATTAATTAAGCAACTGAGTGAAGCACAGCCATGTTGAACGACACCAAAGAGCGGAGACTTTATCTAGGTAACTATTTTTCTGCGAATAATTCAGATATAACGTACAGAGTCAGAACACAAATCAATATACAAAATCTGTGAATGAAATGCTACAATTTATATATATATATATATATATATATATATATATATATATATTTATATATAGATATAAATATGTGTATATATTAATATATGTATATGTATATAAATATGTATGTATGTATATATATATATATATATGATATATATATATATATATATATGATGTAATATGTATATAAATATTGTATGTATATCTAGATATATATATATATATATAAAAATAAATAAATTTTATGTATATGATATATATATATATATTATGTATATGTATATAAATATGTATGTTATGTATATATATATATATATATATATATACTATATATATATATATAATATATTATGTGTATGCATGTGCAATGATGAAAAAGCAGATGGTTACGCAACATTGCAACAGATCCTATGGTTTTTTTTATTTAATTTTATCGGAAAGCACCAGCTCAGCATTGAGACAAAATCCGAATTAAACATTCCCTATTCCAGAAAATATCTGGGGAACGATTTGTCCGTAATTAAATCAAAATAAAACTGATCTGATATTGAGGCTAATACGACGTATTGCTTCCGATGACAAAAAGGCAAAATAAATAAATAAATATAGTCTTTAGAATCACTCGAAAGAAAATCACATAGCAAAAGATAGGGCTTGACCGAACGCTATAAACTGCGCACATTTTTATATCATGGATCCTAATGATTTTGAAAATATCACTCATGATGAGCTAAATAGGGCTAAACCAAAAATGGAAAGAGTTAACAGAAGGAAATTACACCATGTGGTTGATTTCGTCGGATGAACAAAACATGACGCTTGATTACCAGCTCCTTCGATAAAAAAAAATAAAAGAAAATAATAACGGTGAAAACATAAATATCAAATATTATATTAATAATTAATTATATCCTGTTTTCATTCACTCGGGGATATGGCTATAATAATAATAATAATACTTTTCACTAATAAATATAAAACATGACGCTAGAATTGAAATTGAAAACGCAATATGTGCAACAACGTCCAAATTCTTGCAAGTGCTGGAAAATTCTTGCAAGTGCTGGAAAATCACACGAGCTGAAGACAGAGGAACGTCAAGAAATAAATCATCAAGAAAATGGTATATGAAAATGAAAGTTAGTGCTGCATGCCATCAAGTTGAACAAACACATTCTTTCTATAACTTTATCATGACTTGTATAGTCTGTTACACTTGACAGGAATAAACGCAGGCATGAGATTAAATCAAGTTCCTTCAGACCTTTCCTATTTATTACGAACAGCAAATCGAGAACGAAGAGTGGAAACAAAAACTCAAAATAAGCAGCACAATCAACCATCAATTTATTCCCTATCAAAGTTAAATCAGATACGAATCCCACAAATCTTATCTATCCCTTTAACGAGCCTAATCCCCTCTTCCAATCCGCACCCTAAATCCCTCGACAAGCGATCTCTCCTCCGCCACACCTATCCCTCCTCCTACGCCTCTCATCCTCCTCCTCCTCCTCCTCCTACCTTCTACAACTTCCACCCTATGACCTCACCCATACGAGGGGAGGGGATGGTTGGGAGAGGGAGGGGGTAGGGTAGGAAGGGGAAAAGGGGTAGTAGGGGACGGTGGGGGACAGAAAGGGGAGGGGAGGGACTGGAATGGAGAGGGAGGGCGAGGGGAGAGAGAGGGAGTAAGGTAGGGAAGGGGGAAGAGGGTACGGTATAGGGGAGAGGATTGGAAGGGGAGAGGGGGGGTAGTAGGGTGGGAGAGAGGGAGGAGGGATAGAGACGGGAAGGGAGCGGAGAGGGAGGGGAAGGGTGAGAGAGAGAGAGAGAGGGGGCAGTGTAGGGAAGGGGAAGAGGGTACGGTATAGGAGGGGAGGGGATTGGAAGGGAGAGGGAGAAGTAGGGTAGGGGAGGGTAGGGAAGAGAAAGGGAGGGGAGAGAGAGGGGGTAGGGTAGGGATGGGGGAGAGGGTAGGGAGGATTGAAAGGGAGAGGGAGGGGGAGCAGCATCTCTCCCTGTGAGTGACTGACAGGGAGCAGCAGAGGCAGCTTACGAGTGCGAAGCTGATTATTGTTCTTTTTGTTGTCTGAGTGACTTGTTCTAATGAGCACCTACTACGGGGGAAGTCATTTATCGGGAGGCTCCATCTATCTGCAGCGGCTTAACGCGCATTCTTTCCCTCCGCTACCTTGAGACCGGAGGAGTTTCTACGTCGCCTTCGTCGGGGGAAGCCCATTGAAAAGAGCAACGGCGACCCGCGGCTTCGTGGAGGCGTTTCCGAAAAACTTGACGCTTCCCTTCTACGGAGGTTGGGTAACATCATCATCCTTCTTTTATCTACTTTCTTTTTTTCTTTATTCTCTTTACTTTCTTCTTCGCCTCCCTCTTCTCTTTCTTCTACCTCGGATTCTGGTGAGGAGAGATATCTCGATCAGATAAATCGTCAGGGAGCAACGAGGAAAAAGCTTTTCGGTGGAACGGGTTAGCGTCAATTCTCTCTCTCTCTCTCCTCTCTCTCTCTCTCTCTCTCTCTCATGGAAAAATTGATTATGATTCATTCTTCCCTACGATAACCAACAACTATTATACTCAATGGTGACAAGGGACACCGTTAAAGCAACAATATAACAAAAGGGATAAACAAAGGAGGAACAGGTATGAAGTTAAAAATTATATATTATATGTAGTCAATAAATTTATTTCGCTTAGAGTACTACATTCATATATATGTATGTAGTAAACATGTAACAATTTTATATGCTTGTACAATTTGTAGGTATGTATATGGAAACGTACAAAATAAAATCAACGCCTCAAATAGTCAAGGATTTAGAAAAAAAAAACCAAAGATTTCTTGACAACCAAAAAAAAATACACTTGTATCTACACAGACAAATATCTCAATGAGAGAGAGAGAGAGAGAGAAGAGAGAGAAGAGAGAGAGAGAGAGAGAAATGCTAATCGCTAACTAGCCGATAAAAATATCACTCAACAGACCGGAGGAAACATAAAGAAAAAAAACAAAACCGAAAACCCTTCCAGGAAGTTTATCATGAAGATCCTATGATGCCACATTCGTCGTGCCTTCGACCAACGTCACCAGGAACTATACTCTGTTTTTCTCCATCTGTCCATCCGGCTGCGGTGTTTGCGCATGGTAACATTGCATCCCGGGCTTTAAATAACATCCTATTTCGAATATTAACGGTGTAATTCGCATACAGTAAATTATTAAAACACTTTTCAGTTGCAAATGTACACCCAGATATCCTTTTATTAACCTAAAACTCACACATAGCGTAACTATTTAAAGCCCGGGACGCAGTGTTACCATGCGCGACCACCACAGGCGGATGGACAGATGGAAAAAAACAGAGCATACTTAATTTATTGTGCATTTCCTTATTTACATTAATGCTTCCGTCTACATAGGCTGCGTATTTATCCGCGTCTGTTTGTTTGTGTTACTGATGGCTTTTAATAAAAATAAAATTCTCTGAAGTATGATTTCAGGTGTGTTGCCCTTGTTATTATTTCATCAATGTACCTACATATTTCTCACCTTTTAATATTTCCTACTCCTTATATAATATGCAAACAATTACGTGTACATATATATATATATATATATATATATATATCGTATATATATATATATATACATATATAAAGAGATAACAAAATCTCGTTCTCATATTTTGAAAAGGTAGCGGTGGACCAGATTGTCCAAAGGCAATTGGTAACACATTCTCTCTCTCTCTCTCTCTCTCTCTCTCTCTCTCTCTCTCGAGATT
>NC_061109.1:46224815-46252315 GCF_015104395.2 Macrobrachium nipponense
GCATCGTTCTCCATTATCGAAAGTAACCCTCATAAATTCGGGGACCATAAGCGAACTTTATTAGTTCTTAATTAAACCTACTCTACGGCCGCGCATATCATGCCGGTTATTTGGCCAAGTCGCCCTGAGTCGCCCTCTCCAAGTTGCACCCACCCTCCTCCTCCTCCTCCTCCTCCTCCAGACCTGGTCCCTTCGGCGTAAATCGCCCACCTTTCAATTGGGGCGGACGCGCGTAGACTTTCCTTTCATCTCCGGGGCCATTATTCAAGGGAGACCTCGAAGATCGCAGCTCCCCTTGGGCAGGGGGGTGGGGGAGGGGCGAGTCAGCCTCACCCAGAGCTTTCCAGAGTCTCATTCTTTCAGAGGCTCGTGTGCCCTCGCTCATAATTCTCATTACAGCTGTTTACACTGCACTTAAGCCGGCCTGATTGACCTGACACTTGATTAAGTTGTAGCTGGGCTCTGCCTTTAACATATTCGCCCGGGTACAAAACCCACCTAATGATCAATAATCATTTCTATTTACTCTCCTCATCTCCCCTACCGGCACCTCGCCCCCGCCTACCTCTTTCAGGTGAGGGGGGGAGGGGGGAGGAAATGGGGGGACTGAACCTCTTTCAAGCGAGTCGGGGTTGGGGGGGGGGGGGTGGGGGGGGAGAGGGGGGGAAGGAGAAAACGAAAGGCTAAGTAAGAGATCGTTTTCCTGAAGAGACTCATCCATTATTCTGCAGCGAGTGACAACATAAGAGACCGCTAATTCACGCCCGCCCATAAATAGCCCGAGACCCCGCACGCCCACGCCCGCTTTTGCGCTGGATGTTGAATGGCCACAATCGAAGACATTCATGTTACGAAATTCCAGTCGATGATACCATACAAATCAAAAGACCTGTTGAATTATTCATATTTCATGCGGGGGAGGTGAGGAGGGAGGGGTGGGGCGGGTGGAGGAGAGAAGTCTCAAAGGTGAAGGATGGTATTAGGAGGGGGAGGGCGGGGAGGGGAGGGGAGGGGAGGGGAGGGGAGGGGAGAGTAAGAGAGGGAAGTAGCAGGAAGGAAAGGCGACCGATGGATGATGTGGCGGATAACAAGGATCAGGAGAGAGAGAGAGAGAGAGAGAGAGAGAGAGAGAGAGGTGGAGGGGGGGTGGTCCGGTTGACGTAATAACGAGGGGAGATGGAGAGAAATGACGCAGAACAAAAGGGAAAAAATAAATAAATGAGTCAACGAAAAAAATCGCTTGTAGCAACTGCAAGCAAATGAAGATATGCGCAATGCAGAAAAATCCTGTTAAGTTTAAGTCGGAGAAAATTAACAGAGAAATCGAGGCTCTGTTGACAAGTATTATGGGAGGTAGAAGACAAATAAGAAACTGAGAAGGAGAAAAATAAAACATAATAAAAAAAAGTTCGAGGAACGAAATATAATTTAAAAATAGCCTCGAGACATCGCATCTCTCCTTTAATTCATAATGATGATAGTGTGCCGGTGAGATGACATGTCTCAAACATTATATTATAAGTTATATTATAATGCAGCATCCCTTGAACTTGTATCTTCATCGTATTTATCAACTTCGATATCTAGCTTCAGGTATAAAGTAAAACTTTTATAATTATATAAAAGAAATATCTGTTGCACCAAGGTTTTTTTTTTTCTTAAATTATCATTAAACAAATCAAAAGTAAATAATCATATTGAACTGATTTCTTTATAAAATGAAAAAATTAAAAGTCACTTAGAAATGCTAAGCTGACAGGAGTCCACTGCAGCACTATTTGAATCAATTATTTTGGAATCTATTACTCTAGTAAGACAAGTAGACCGAGTTCCCTCCAAAATACATCACCATTTCCTATTCCTGTTGTGGAGTGAGTTTCCCTTCAAAACCAATATCCCTCTAGAGTAGTGAGCTCACTCCACCAAAAGCCCTCCTGATTTATCCTAACAAACCAGGGACGATGCCTCCTATAAAAACTGAACTATCGTTGCCTCCTAACCCTCCAGTTACCAAGCGATCCCAAAGGACCCTTCTGGCACCTAAAACTCCAAAGGTCATTTACCCTCCGAGGACCCTACTATCATCATTTGCCCCTCCGGTGATCAAAATTCTATCACCTATCTATCCGCTAACCAAAGTTCCTATTACCTCGAAAGGAGTGGACCTTCTTTCATACTTGGGATAGGCCTACCATCTGCATGAGGTCATCTGGAATTTAAAAACCTTTGTCGCTCGAGGTCAGGTCGCCGTCTGTTTTTGAATTTCTTACGGAGGTCTGGATTTCATGTGAAGTAGAATGGAATATAGGGTTTAGGTCATAGGCCAAGCGCTGGGTGCTGTGAGGTCATTCAGCGCTGAAATGAAATTGACAGTAAAATAGTATGAAAGGCGTAATAGGAGGAAAACCTCGCAGTTGCACTATGTATAAAGTGTTAGGAAAGAGGATGGAAAGCAACATGGAAGAAAGAAAATATAAATGGAGGAACAGTAAAAGGAATGAAATGGGTTGCAGCCGAGGGCCGAAGGGTCGCAGCAGAGAACATAAAGTAATTCCTACAGCGCACCGCATGAGGTACACTGACGGCACTACCAAGCTACGGGGGATTTCATATGAAACTCACGTTGCATGGTTTAATGCGCTTGGGAACAAAATAATCCTGATCTTACTGAATACAATAAACGGAAGATATCTATATTTCAAATTCTCCTCCAAACTATTCCACAAATTTTCTTTTTTACCACACTAACATATAATTTTCTGCGATGAAATAATAAAATCTCTTGAAAAAAATAATGTTAACAACAAGGCAAAACAAATCTAAGGGTTGAATGTGTAGTGCTATGCTATGATAATCATGGATGTCACAAATATCCGGTTATAAACAGGCAAACAAATTTTTATAAGAAAGAGCTATAAGCACGTTTCATAAACTCGAAGGGAAATGTCAGATTATGAACACTTGTCTATGAATTCTAACATAGGTAACTGTAACTACACATGTGATGCGCAAGAGAGGCTGAGTAAAATAAAAAATTGATGTGAGATATTTATGCATGATCATGGATGCTTTACAAATAGGGCAGGCAGACAGACAGACAGGTTGACTGTATGACAGACAGAGAGTGAGAGAAAATAACCTGAGACCCGAGAAATAAAAGCTATAGATGAATTACACACAGCCAGTCAGAAAGCAGAAAAATAAACAAGTGTCAAAATTAAATACGCGACCAAACAGAAATTAAATCAATATAAAATAAACAAGACTCTCACAGACGTCAAATATTAAAATTAAACACATGACCAAGCAGAAATTTAAAGTAAATAAAATGAAAATAATTACACAATGCGATTCTTTTAAAATGAGTACTATTTTGAGATCGTTCTATTAACGGATATACCGTTAACGCCAATGATTTTCCAAAGTTGCTTTTGTCTTCGGAATCGTTGCGGTTTTTGTTTTGACCTTATTTTTGTTTTCCATTTAAAACTCGTTGCATATTTTCCCAAACCTTTTCGACCTTTGAAGTCATTCACAGCAGAAACGTCCTTGACTCAAAATGTGTTGAAATAGTTGTCCCTTTAAGTGACTGGTTTCGCCAATATACGCTGATGGATATAATCATTCCCCTCACCCGGTATATAAATATATATATCACGCCGCAACCCCTCATTTTTTCCCCTTTGCTTTCTCGGAAACACATCAAAAGACGACAATAATTATCCGCTGTTTGTTTCTCCCGTCAGATGTTGCACTGACGTGGGAAGTCAGTTGAAAACATGACATTTTCGTACGATTGAGTAAAAAGATATTCTGATATTAATTTAAAAGTGATTATATATATGTATATATATATATATATATATCTATATATATATATATATATGTGTGTGTGTGTGTGTGTGTGTGTGTGTGTGTCTGTGTGTGTGTGTGTGTGTGACCGGTAAAATGTTCTGTTACAACACAACAGAATGCCGTCTATTGAAAGGAACCCATGAAAACACCAAAATATAGAAAGTAAGTACTATATTTCACAGACTGCTGTCTCTCTTCTCAGGTAGGTAATGTATGAGAAAAGACACAGAAAAGGCGATATATATACATATATATATATATATATATATATATATATATATCTATATGTGTGTGTGTGTATATATACAGAAGTGGAATTAAGTATAATTGATAAGTAGTTCGTCGTCTCGCGGGCTTGAACCGCCGAACACGGGAATTAATGTGCGCCTTAAACCATACGGCTGTTAAGAGAGGATATTAAACGACAATTTGAAGCTTATTGTTTGTTAACAAATCACGGTGATGTAATAAAATTTCATACACACACACAAACACACACACATGTGTGTTTCTGTATGCGTATCTATTTACATTTTCAATTAAAATAGCATCAATAGCTAAATTTCTCGTAATCAAAATCAGCGTAAATGACCTACTGTGAACGAAACAACAAATTATCATTTATACGATTAAAGTAATGCCAATATATTGAGAAAGGACAGAAAACACTACAGCATTTACAAAAAAAAAAAAAAAAAAAAAAAAAAAAATCATTCCCTCTTCAAAAATACGATAATGTAAATTGTTATAATTTAGAGGAGAGTCTGGTACTTGTACATAAGCTTCGCAAGTGCATACCTTTAATTTCTGTTTAAATGGAACTCACTGGATATGCAAATGAAGATTGGAGGGCGGGGAACGATATAGTATCCAAAAGAGCACATATTCATTTGTGAAATGCAACATCCATTTCGGTAATTTCATAATTTCGGGAAAAGGGAGGATCTAGAGATGTCTTTCCCTCTTCTTGTCCATCCAAAAAATACTGCATGTAAAAAGTGTCCATATCCACAGTCTTCTTCCTTTAATTCGAAAAGCAGACAGTGCAGACAGACTTAATAAGGACAGGTTGCCAAATGAAGACCAAAAATTGCTGAGGAATTATGTTCATAGCCCTTAAAGTATGATAAAAGGAACATCAGATACTCATATCCTGAAACAGTGTTTCTACGTGATCTTATAAACATCTGGAACAGGATTCTTAGAAAAGGATGGGAATGTCAATCAGAAAGTACAGCACAGCTACAAGATAAATCACCTCTGGCATCGAAAAAGAGCTATGCTTCCACTTGAAAAAAACTTATAAGGCTGCCCCCTTTATCAAAAATAGACGAAAAGGATGACCAACATTTTCATTTTTGGAAGGGAGTAAGTAGTCCACCGATTATGCCTACTGAGATAGATTGCTAACGTTGAAGCTCATTCTGGTGGTTTGTCCCAGATATCTCAGCCATCGACTGGAGTACCTCCAGGGTAATCAATCCTTCGGCTGATATTCTGGAGAGACTGGGTGATATTAATAACCTCGTATCATTTGTTTAAAAAAAACAATCAGAATCTTTCAGAAAAAGCTGTGGTTCTGTGCTTACTTTTTACATCTATTTTGCACGTCAGGTTTTTTTTTTTATTCTCTTTATCCCATTTTGAGCCGTCACGTGACACCCACTCCACACATCCTCATTTTTCTACACGACGCTCAAATGCATTTTGGCCTATATACCCTTCGTACTATTCACCCACACTTATCCCAAACCCCCCTCCCCCCAGCTTGTGAGAGGGGGGAGGAGATCGGTGATTAAAATGCCATCAATAGATTTCCTAAAGTTTATTTAAATTGGTAGTACCAAAAACATGTCATCCATATTCGAACTTTTTTATTTTCAAAATGGGTCACTTAAAAAAATAAAACGTTTAGGTAGGTTATTGATATGGATGAGGTCGGTCAGTGTTTTAAATGTTATATTTATTTTCTATACAATACGACAGTGCATCGAAGATATAAGAACGAAAAAGTAATAATAAGAAAATATGATGATGATGATGATGATGATGATGATGATGATGATGATGATGATTGTGCTGAGGTAATGTTACTGATGAGAATGACATAAGATATATGAGTAATGAAAATCGTCTTTAATTAATTTGTTGTTGTTATCACTGATCAGTCGGTACCACGGCTACATAAACTAAATAATAATTGTGATTTTGACTCCACTAATTCATTTCGTTATCGTCATTATCATTTACAAACTTGATTCAGCCACTGAAAGAATGTAGCCTCCTAATATCAATAATTTTTTTGAATGGATAATTGGGTTTGGGTTAGCAATATGACGTCACGAATACGATGGTTTATGGACGCCACTGCAAATATTTTAAAAGGTTAAACTAGACATAGCTGAGCGTGTCATGCAACCCATTTCTTGCTGCGAATACCATCATTAGTGTAAATTCAGAAGCTGTCATTGTTATTCATCTACTGTGTAAGGTAGTTAACCACTGACGAGACTGTAAGTGAAATGATTTCATTAATACATCCGCTGCAAAAATAATGACGCATAATATTATTATACAATAATATACGACTACAAAGACGGGGGCGTCTAAGTCCCGTGTCGATACACTAACAAACACGAAACGAGCCTGCAACAAACACAAGCAGAGCCATCCGCGAACACAAGCGCGCGCACGCGGAGCAACAAACAAGGGGGAAAGACTTATGGAAAGGTGGTGAGGGACGGAGGGAAGGGGTGGGGGGTGGGCTGCCTCGTCCTCTGCACGTCCCCACCCATGAGGGTGTGGGGTGTTGTTGGGGGAAGGGGAGGGGGGAGCTACAGATAGCTTGACGCGGCGTCCGTGTTTCCGGCTGATTGGAGCAATTACGTCACAGGGCTTCCGTTTTCTTTATCGAGTCCCCCACGCCCGTTTTAGGGATCCGGCACGTACTGCTTGGGGTACTCGGTTCTCACAGGACATGGGACGATTTCATTCGCGTTGGTGTTTCAGTTTCCATGTTTTTTATTCTCTTTGGAGGGGATATGGGAGGGAGGGGGGGGGGGGGCGGTGCGGGCTGGGATGGATGGATCTGGTAGAAGAAGGAGAGAGTGCGCTGCACTATCCCTAGCGTTTTTTTTTTTTCTTTTTTTTAATATAACGGTGGACCTATAACATTCTTTAAAGAATGATGTCCAGTATAATAATACCAATAACTTACAATTCCCAAGTGATCAAAAACTACCAAAGGAAAGCAGTTCGCTAAATGCAAAACCAATGGTCGAACAATTCTAAACTGACATTACCTCTCTGCAACGGAATTAAAGGCCGAAATAAGGACAAGACACCGTCCAATCCAAAATTTCCACCAGCCTCGGCTATATCAGCAGCGACGTTCCAAAATCCTCCCACTTCAAATCGGGGGAGTCGGGTGGATGTGGGGAGGCGGGGGGAGGGGGGAGGGAGGGAGAGGAAATTCCAAACCAAAACGAACGAAAGTGGCGGAAAGGAAGGCTCAGTGCTGGTCCAAAATCGACTCAACAATGTCAGCTGTCCAACTTGGCACATTCTGTTGGAACTCGACAGCAATAATGATGAAAAACAAAATGAATCATCCGAATTTGGAGAGTGTGTTGGAAAATAGAGGCTGAAGTCTCGAGCGTGCGACGACACTCCCCCCGCCCCTCCCCAACCCCCTTCCTCCGTGAAATATGCCACACAGAAAGAGAGAGAAGTTAAGAGGGGAAGTCATTTCCCCTTTTTTTCTCTCTTTCTTTTAACGACGTCAGGGTTCATGTGTTGGGGATTAATGATATGCCTTTAAAGCGAAATAAACCTTCAATATCACGCAGTTGTGGATATTGGTTTTATTGTGATAGTCTCCACATGAGATGCAACTTAGAACTGATTTTCGAGGGAGATAAATGAATGATCAACACTTCTCTTCGACTATTTACAGACAGGCAAACGAGACTTCAAACGTTAATCGTTCCCACACAATATAATTGCATTAAAGTAAAGTAACCTCCCCAGAAGAAAAGCAATGCCACTGTGCTTTATTTAAGATCAAGTCTGTCTGTCACTTGGTTTCAGATTTAGCCAACCTTGTGCTGGCACGGGCTCTTGCTCTAGAGCAGCCGTAAACCTGTCACTCATATCTGTACCATATCATGATCTCAGAAAGGAAAATAATTTCTAAAAGCCTCCGAGTTAATTGTTTGAAATATGAAACTTGTAATGATGATTGCTTAACGTTTTTAAATCTAAAAGTAACACACTTGAAAACATGTCAAACCCCTGATACAATAAAACAAATTCAGGATTGGTAGGAGAACCTCTCTCTCATTCTTTATCACATACACATACACGCTATATATACCTATATACATATGTATATATATACATATACATACACACACACACACACACACATTATATATATATATATATATATATATATATATATATATATATATATATATATGATTACTACCCTAACAAAATTCTTCTTGTATTTTAATAATTTACTAACATTTTTATTTATTCTTTTATCTATTTATTTATCTATTTGTTCATTTATTTTTAATTTTTTAATTAGTGATTTCTTCTTTCTGCATGTCCCATTAATTCTGTTACTTCTTTCTAATGAACACCATATTCTTTGGAAGCTTGAACTTCAAGTCAATGGCCCCTGTGGTCTTGTTCTATATGAATAAGATTGATTTCCTGAATATATATTTATGTTATATATATATATATATATATACGTATATATATATATATAGCTATATGTATAGATTATATATCATATCTATTTATGTATGTATTATATATGTACAAATATAGTCCAAATGTACTGAGTTTCCGTACATACGACTCTCTTAACAAGTTCGCAAACAATACCCAAATACTGGAAGCAGATCTGGAAACAGCTTAAACTGCCTATTGATCCGCAGACCGCATTCATTTGCCTTCCAGTAGGAGCCACCCTTTTATCTCCATCAAAAGCTGCTGATCATCCCATTCGGATGAAAAGAAACATTCGGATGTCATTATCCACCCGCAACCACGTCTGACCTGGCAAATCGGAAGCGGGCGGGGAGAAGGTCACCTGCCTCTTAGTGGTTAATTAGAGCTAAGTCGAGCCAATTATCACCTCGTCTCGGGTTGTCGATCCATTGTCCCCGGAGCTAAGCCCGACAGCGTTCGCTGAATAAGACACTGAAGATAAATATTAGGGACCTGGGATGACCCTGATCCTCCAGCAGACCCACAGACGGACAAAAGGGGGGGCATCAGCCTCTTTGGGGTCGCGTGGCAGCTGGGCACACTGTGGCAGAAGCTTTATAAATACTTAATGAGAGCAGGAAAGCAACAACTCGCTGGCGTCGCCTTTTGTGTTCTCTAGTGTTTGGAAGACTCCGAGGAATCTCTCCCGGGGACAGCTGTGATATCTCAGTGAATGTTTGGAAAGTTGCGGGCCGGAATGTACAATGACACTTGTCCCGGAGATGATCTTGAGGTTCAGGCCATTTTTAAAGAAAAAATGTCATTATATGCCGCCAAAATAACCAACTAATATACGTCTGTATATTAGTCTAATGAAAAAGTTTACAGAAGACTACCGTAAGTTTGCCCACTGAGTATTTTATGTCACTGGTTACTGTCGTATAAGTACAATTAATTGGAAAAGTCGCCTGGTGAATTTATAATTATCTTATCGGTATTAAGGCAATTTTACATTTAAGAATCAGTAAGAAATCGAGGGCTAATATCCAGCCTTTCTCCGTCATCTTCATTACAAAATGTTTCCCAGAATGTTTAATAATAATAATAATAATAATAATAATAATAATAATAATAATAATAATAATAATAATAATAATAATAATAATAATAATAATATACAAAATACAGGCAGTAACATACACAATCTAGATAAATGAGACAACATGATAAAAAATGAATAATCGGCACTTATCCACAAAATAGCTGAGGCAGCATAAAAGATAGTAATCACAATACTGGTAATAACAGTAATAACATTGGTGAGAAAAAAAAATGCATTGAGTTATAACAGTTAGTACACAGATTATATAACTTAAATTTCAACTAGAGACCTTAGGTGGTTACAGTAGTCAGGTCCAGAGGGCTAAATACGAAAATTGAATGTAAAAAAAACTTTAACTTGATAGTATTCACAGTAATAATGAAAAAGTAAAATATCAGCAATAAATATAATAATAATGACAGAAACTGCTGATGACATCTTGCCAATACAGAGATTAAGTCCTTTAGGGGACAAAGGCCTCATTTTCCCATCTTTCCCGCAATTTAGATCTTGCTTCTTGCTTCACTCCTTAGGATGCTTTGTATGAGCGAGTTGCTGCTGTTTCTCACTCGGGTTACCAGACTGGACTACACTTGAATTCGGAAGATAATAATCAGACCCTCAAATCCCTAATATCAAATCAATGATTGATAAAGGGAACCGAACAGATTCCCGAAAGCTATCCTTAAAGTTTTAAATTTAAATATATGTACATTTACATAACTGTGGATTTGTTTCTCCAATGATGGTGATGTTGTCACGAAGTTATCCAATACATTTTACAGAAAACAATCGGCTATGACTGTTGTCCACAATCTGCAACCACAAAAAACTTATGTTCTTGCCCGAATACCTTATTGTTAAGGAATAACATGAGGTGAACTCGGATTTCGGCCTCCTAAGTTAGAAGTGAATAAGAAATTCATTTTTAATATTTTGAAAAGACCGCGAGGGAGAACAACTGGAATCCAGTATTTTCAAAACTACAAGTGAGAGAAAATGAAGCAAAAGAATACGTAGAGTAATTTAAGTAGTTTGGGAATTATAAAGAAGTCAAGTTTAACGCTCTTTGCGGTGAGAAATTCAGACTAAATTCAAAATAAAAAAGAAAAAAAACGAAAGGCCAGTGAAATAAAAGATAATATAAAGCAAATTGAATAATGAAATATCAAGTACAGCGTGTATCAGAAACATGCAAAGCAAGACTAATATTCTATCCGACTACCTCCCATGAAAATCCTCTAAAGTCTCGTAATAATTTTGATCATTCTGACATTCAAATTAAACGAAACATAAATCCAGAAAATTCATGAAATTACGGCTTAATTAAAACTCTGAACACCGATCCGCGTCGTATAAATTCGACGAACATCTCGACCGGCTTCAAATATTAACCTGCTTTGACAAAATTCCCATCATTTCACTGGATTTGCTTATTAACACCTTAATAACTCGTGTTAATTTCATACGTAAACGACGGGGAAGGACGCGATTACATGTCTTCAGCGGCATAATTATCCGGACACATGTTTACACGAGAATCATATGTGTTTAAATCACCAGTATCGCAGTTAATCGAGTTTATCATCACGGCAATAACATTTTTGATTCAGCTGTGAAGGTTGTTCGACAATTACGAATTATGGCGCGTACAACGAAATGTTCAAGATTTGTTACGTTTTTCGTCATATGTTATTTCTTTACCGCCCCGTCATTTGTATAAAATATTTTCCTGATCACAGAAACAAATTAACTCTCGAAATGGAAATTGCTATAGAAATCCCGAGAAAAAGACGACCAAGTGGAAATAAAAAGGAATGAAAGGTATAAAAATGGAAATGTAATAATATTACAAGAAGTTTAACATATATATTTTCTAAGAAACAGAAAATCCATAATCATTTGTTATAATGACAGACGGAAGCCAGTCACAAATACTTTTACGTGAATATTTACCACAGAATGTAATAATAATAATAATAACCAAATGATTATAGATTTTCTGTTTCTTAGAAAATATATATGTTAAACTTCTTGTAATATTATTACATTTCCATTTTTATACCTTTCATTCCTTTTTATTTCCACTTGGTCGTCTTTTTCTCGGGATTTCTATAGCAATTTCCATTTCGAGAGTTAATTTGTTTCTGTGATCAGGAAAATATTTTATACAAATGACGGGGCGGTAAAGAAATAACATATGACGAAAAACGTAACAAATCTTGAACATTTCGTTGTACGCGCCATAATTCGTAATTGTCGAACAACCTTCACAGCTGAATCAAAAATGTTATTGCCGTGATGTACACATATATATATATATAATATATATATATATTATATATATTATATATATATATCGAGAATACAAATAAAACCAAAATATACGGATAAGAATTAATATTCACATGAACTTATTATTATTATTATTATTATTATTATTATTATTATTCAGGGTGGGGGGCCGGTAGGTAGGGGAACGGGAGGGTAGGGGAGACAACCACCCTCCTCCTGCAAATCTGTTTGTCCGCCCATCGTGGGGGCGGGGTAGGTAGGGGTTCGGGAGACAGCAGCCCAGGGCTCCAGCGCGTGTAGGCACGCCAACAAGCTCTTTGCTCAATAATAATAATAAGAATAATTTATAAAAATCTCGTAATAGCATGAGTCACTAAATTGGTGAAGAAATCCACACAATCTGACTGAATCAATATATTCATGCTTACACCCTTGTGGATTTCTTCACCAATACAATAATAATAATTAGAAGAAGAAGAAGAAGAAGAAGAAGAAGAAGAAGAAGAACAATAACAACATCAACAACAACAACATCTGTGATTATAACAAAGTCCTTTCACACGATAATTATTTGCTTTTGCCTAACGAAAACAAACTTTTCATGGACTTCATAGACAAAGTCTTCAACTTGGCTAGAGTTTCTTTTGAAATAATAGCAAAAATATTTGTTGTTATTTTCGCCTTGGCTCTCCTCATATCAGGAATAACTGATTTAATACTCAACTTACTACCGTTACTTGGAATGGTTTTTAGACTCTCAAGATGACTGACAAATTGAAGACTATCTGGCGTTTCAACTGAGAAGGTCAATGACACCGATCTCTACAGGATAAGCAGATACATGTGCAGTTAGGGTAAAAGTGTCTGAGAAACTTACGATACTTATTTCAAGGGAATAAATCAAAATGAATAAATATATGAAAATCGAATAAAACTATTTATGCTATACATAGCGAAATATAAAGATTCCTGGGCTATAGATAAATTGATTAATCTGCGACTATGACTACTGATGCTATAATTAGCCGAAAATAACCAATATTAAGTTATATGAGATAATGAGATTTGATGTATTAATCAACAATGAATTACACGAGTTATTCTGTAGCTTCAAATAACTGATGCAGATGAAAGTTGCAGATTTTACAAGTAAATACACCGATCCCCACGTCCAGTAAATCAACACAAATTTTACTTAAAAATGTCAATAGAAAAGGAAAAATGTTATTTCTTAAATGACAAAACATGCCGATTATTAAATCCCACTGATGAATGCGAAATAACAGCAAACAACTGCACAGGACCTACCGAAGCCTAATCGAAGTCCAGCCTCAAACGTTCTGATTAGAACGAACAAAGTCGCCGTTGTGTCCACGGCTGTAACAAGAAAGTTCTCACGGTCATTAGTCATCTATAAAGCACAAGACCTCGCCACACGTATCGTAAACAAATGAACAACAAAAAAGCTATAAAATAATATTAGGTTCTATCTTAAACGTTCTATTGCAATGAGGATTTGAATTCTGTGAAATGTTAAATAAAAGCACGTACTCGTAGAATTAGGATATATAATGAAGATTCTATAAAATCATTATATAATTAAGAGCTGTATTTACTGTAGGCAAGGCTTTCCATATATCAACTCCAATTCTGACTTAGAAAAATAATAATATAAAAAAGCAATAAATGATCAGTACCCTGACCGGGGCAAGTCAGTGATGGCACTCAATGTGGGATGATGGCTGGGAGGAGACGAGAGGTGGGGAGGGGAGAGAAAGAGATAGAGAGAAGGATGTTGAGGCAGGGAAGGGAGGGGGAGGGGAAGGAGGGAGGGAGGCAGGGAAGGGCATGTGAACCAAATACGTATCGCTAAAGAGATAACTTGATAACTTTCCTGCTTTTTTTGTTTTACCTCTCTGGAGGTAAACAGAAAGAGGCTTCCCGAACAGTGACCTCCCCTTATAATAAATAAATAAATAAATAAATAAATAAATAAATAAATAAATAAATAAATAAATAAATAAATAATAAATAAGTAAATGAATAAATAAATAAAAGACCCGAATGAAAGTTCCGAATGGCATTTTTTCATGACCTTTAAAAAAAAAAAAAAAAAAGATCCGATTGGTAGTCCGGAATTTATGTAGTATGTGCGTTACTTTTTGTACGACCTTTTGCAAAAAAAAAAAAAAAAAAAAAAAAAAAAATGACCTGATTGGTAGTCCCGAACTCGTGCTTCAAAAAACAAGACCAGATTGGTAGTTCCGAATTCACATATGTGCGTGTGTGACATTTTTTCATGACCTTTAGAATAAAAACTCGTTTGGTAGTCCCAAATTATGTATGTGCGTGTATGACGTTTTTTCATGAACTTATGAAAAAAAACTGACTAGAACTTCCCAATCTGTGTATGTGTGCATGTGACGTGGCGTTTTTCCATGACCTTTAAAAAAAAGAAGACCAGATTCGTAGTCCTGAATTCGTACATATGCGTGTCTGACTTTTTCCAACATATGCGTGTCTGACTTTTTCCATAACCTTTCGAGAGAGAGAAAGAAAAAAACCATTGGTAGTCCCTATTCGTGCATATGGGTGTATGGCAAACAAAACCCGATTGGTAGTCTGGAATTCGTGTATGTGTGCGTATGAGAGAGAGAGAGAGAGAGAGAGAGAGAGAGAGAGAGAGAGAGACCCAGAGGATGCAGTGATTGAGGAGAACAATCTGTCAATGGCCAGAGTGGGGCAACAATAGTGCTGTTACAGCGGTGATTATCTGCGTGTTATGATTTGTTAGCGAGCCCGAGGGGAGCGACTCTCACGGAGGAAGAGAGAGAGAGAGAGAGAGAGAGAGAGAGAGAGAGAGAGAGAAATGAGTGAGCGTGACAGATCATAAATTAATCTCAAAACTATAGATGGGCATAGTTGGTGAAAATTTGTTTCGATGTGTGAAACTGTTTATCAAAGATATACGTACATATATAGGTATATACGCCTATCATGCGTACAGACATACATACATAACATACAAACATACATGCATGCATGGATACATACATACATACATACATACATACAGCACACTTTCTACATATGTAGCGTTTTTTAATTCTCAAATAATAATAATAATAATAATAATAATAATAATAATAATAATAATAATAATAATAATAATAATAATAATAACAGAATAAGGCTATCGTCAACATGTTTACATATACATCAGAGAGTGTCCAATGTATATGCAGTTGTGTGTTTGTTTATCTATTAAGCATTCCGTAGCTGAATGGACTGAGCGTTCGAAATACTGGTTCGGCTGTTGGCAGTTCGAATCTTTGTAGAATAAGGCTATCGTCGGCATGTAGCATACATCAGCGAATGTCGTAAACACGTGCAAGAATTCCACTACACCATTCGTGTATTCCATCACTCGAGAAAACCTATAGAATAAACGAAGCTTATCCCGACTCCAGCAGAACATAAACGCGACCGCTCTGATTTAATCAGGAAGGATGATTGATTGAATGCGAGATTCAACTGGCACCGCATGCGCAGAGGGGGTGAAAGCAAGGATCATTGCATCGAATCAATTGCAAGTGCTTTTATTGCCCTGCGAAGCTAGTTTTGGAACAGGAGGGGCAGGGGAGTGCATGATGATGATGACAACAAGGGCGAAAATGAAGGATTGTTAATTTCACCACTAAGATTATTATTATTATTATTATTATTATTATTATTATTATTATTATTATTATTATTATATTATATTAATTCCCTGTACACATGGACAGAAATGGAAATGTGGACAGAAGAAAAACGGGCAAAGGCGAATATGGTGTGTGTGTTTGTGTGTAATTGTGTGTCGTGTGTGTGTGTGTGTGTGTGTGTGTGTGTTTTGAAAAGAAAAATTTTTATTCACAAAGCAAGGATACAAAAGCAGTATATTTACGGTAGTATCACTCTTCTAATATGTATATACATATCTGTATGTATACATACATTAGCAAACGTCTTAAAAAAATTCTTATCATATTTTAAGTAGTAAAAACTCTTGTTTATCTAAGATGTTTATAAGTACTTGGATGGTATGCAATTTTTGCGCGATTTCTTCATACCCGTGAATTATTATCATTATTTTATTTATTCATTTATTTATTTATTTATTTTTACATAACCTATGTATGGAGTTTTAGCGCAATTTATACCTGTTTTAAGATGGGCAGGAGACGGCCATAGTGTGAATGACCAAAAGGAAAACGCATTTCAAAATACTGCATTTTCACTATGCTCTGTGCTTGTATTGTGGTAAGGAAACCTTGGGGGGGGGGGGGGGTGGGGGGGTGGGGGGGGGGGGGTGGGGGGGGGGGGGGGGGGGGAGGTGGACTGGGGACGGGGTTGAGTGGTGTGACAGGATCTGGTGCAAGCGGCACTGAGTTACAATCAGGTCAGAGAGAGAGAGAGAGAGTTATACCCATAACTATAACAGCCTGTGTAAATGAAAATTGCTGAAGACAATTAAAAAATTATCTTTATGAAATGAGAAACTATTACTAACAAAACGTTTAACACACAAACTAAACTAATGAAATAAATCAGCAGAATTCTTTCATTCACTCATTCATTAAGAACTACTTATCTACTGGGAAAGTTATAAGTATCTCACAAACATTAAATTCCAGGGAACAGAATCCCCACATTACAGAAATAGAGAGGAAAACAAATAACAAGTAAAGAATACAACAAAGTTTCATCGGCGCAATGGAGTTTTCTGTACATTGTATAATCAAGGCCACCAAAAATAGATCTATCTTAAAATTACATTATCACCTAATTAAAATTAACATTATCACCTTATTGGAATTACATTATCACCTAATTAAAATTACATTATCGCCGTATTAAAATTACATTATCACCTTACTGAAATTATATTATCGCCGTGTTAAAATTACATTATCGACTTATTGAAATTACATTATCGACGTATTAAAATTACATTAACGCCTTATAGGAATTGCATTATCGCCTTATTAAAATTACATTATTGCTTTATTAAAATTATAGGAACCAGCTTTCATGAAACTGTTTTATCGACGTACTACGAATAAACAATCACAAGCTGCAATGCCAGCACACTGCATAATAAAAATGCACCTGCAAAGACAAACGTCGAAACAAATGAGTAAACAAAGCAAAAAAAATGATAAATAATAAATAAAGAGCAAAGAGATAATCACATAAATCTAGAAACAAGATGAAAAACATAAATACTCGAAAATAATGGACAAAAAGATTCTTATATTATACAGTTCAAAACAAACTGGAATGTTATCCAAATACAATGAAAAACTGAGTAAGAACTTGTAAACAAATAAAATAAACTAAACTAAATGTCTATTTATTTACCTTAAAAAATACTTTCCCTCCTCTATGAAGATCTCGAAGGATTAGGTACGTCCAATTCAAAACTCGTTTACGGACAGAGAGAGAGAGAGAGAGAGAGAGAGAGAGAGAGAGAAGAGAGAGAGAGAGAGAGAGAGAGAGAGAGCATGGAAATGAAGTAAATGAAGAGACAGCACTACATTCATAAAAACATCCGGTGATAGAGGGAAATAATACGATCATTTACATCTACGATCATAAAAAATACGGGAAAGGTAGTTTGGACGGCGAGAGGGGTGGGGGAGGTAAAGGAGTATGGAGGGATCCATTGAGGGAGGGGGAAGGAGTGGAAGGGGGAGAGAGAGAAACAGAGGGAGTGAACACGTATAGGAAGAAGAGGAAAGGAAAGGGAGAATAAGAGAAGGGGGTATTGTAAGGTATGGCACGGTCAGGGTTGGGGGGGTGGGGTTCTGGATATGGGAGAGGGGTATAGCGCATCGGAGGGGTGGCACGGAGGGAGCAGAGTATGCGGGCAGGATAATTGGGCCTTTGTTGGTCCCTCGGTCCATGCCCGTCATGGAAGTGATGCCCCCATACCACAATGAGGCAGCCGGGGTGTGTGTGAGTGTGTGTACGTTTGTGTGTATGAGAAAGAGGAAGATGACTGTGAGAAATACATTCATGAACGATGATGAGGAATACATGGGCACTCACTCCTCCTCCTCCATCAGGGAGGAAATGCACTTCACATGGACACGACTATCAATCTGTTACAGAGAGAGAGAGAGAGAGAGAGAGAGAGAGAGAGTAGAGTTTAACGGCGCCAAAACAAACGCATAGTACTGATAAATGAGAGGAATCGAATGAAAATATACGAGAACACGCGCACAGAACAGATAAATGAGCAGAGAATGCAAAATTGATTGGCCTTGAAACACGTAAGAAAGAAAATGAGTAAATAAATGAGGTAACGTCATGAATATTTGACAAATGGCTTCACCTCCGGTCAGGCATGATTACAATATATGAGGTCGCTTCCGGAATTTATTTAGACGGAACAGCTATCACACAAGCGTTATAGTCTCTTCTCTTTCATTTAATCTGCGTCGAGGGAAAGCGAGTTTACTGAAGCTGGAATAAGTGAATGAGAGAGAGAGAGAGAGAGAGAGAGAGAGAGAGAGAGAGAGAGAGAGAGAGAGAGAGAGAGAATTGATTCATCCCGGTGAGTTGAAGTTTATCTCGTCGAGACCTTCATATCATTACGATACGATGGTATACACTTTGATGGGGTACGAATTACCGACGTCCTTTATTTTTTCCATCTCTCTCTCTCTCTCTCTCTCTCTCTCTCTCTCTCTCTCTCTCTCTCTCTCTCTCTCTCTTTCCTTCTTTTTTATTTTACCCCAACGGCGATCCAAGCAGTTGACTAGCTATCAGATACACTATTAATAGCTAGAGTCAACATGGATGTACTAAATTTTTTGAGGGAACGCGGACTGTTCCTCTCCCCGCCCGAATAGGGGATCGAACGCAAGTAACTGGGCTGAGAACTAGATGAAAATATGACAGGAACTGTTAAAGCTTGGATTCCGGGCTGCAAACATTTAGTAATCAAAATAAACAAAATGCGTAGAGCCCAACGAAAGGCTAAACCAGCCAAATGCTAAATGACTCATGAACGAAAATCTTGGTCAATCTTCACATGATAGATACAAGTAAGGTATTAGTGATTTCCATAACAGAAATAAAGGAACAAGTGGCAATGTTTGAAGATGCTTTCGTAGGAAAGGAACAAGACTAAATCAAAGACCTACCTCGACCTAATATGTGTAATGGTTATTATAGCATCGCTCGTATTTGTTATCTAAATGAAAACTATTTATGCGAAACCAATTAGACTTAATATAAAAGTAAACAAAGGAATATAAGAAGGTAACCACACACTAAACCAAGCAAGGAGAAAGACTGGAAAATCGAAATGCGGATTACAAATTACTTTTGGGGAAATGAAAGAAGAGCTCAGCTGAATAGTTAAGTTGAATATAGAATTTAGGCCAAAGGCCAAGCACTAGTACCTATGAGGTCATTCAGCGCTGGGAAATTGACAGTGAAAAGGTTTGAAAGTTGTAACAGGAGGAAAACCTCGCAGCACTATGAATCAACTGTTAGGAGAGGGTGGAAAGTAAAACGAAGAAAGAGAATATGAAAGGAAGTGCAGTAAAAGGAACGAAAGTGGTTGCAGCTTAGGGCCGAAGGCACGCTGCAAAGAAACTTGAGTAATACCTACAGTGCACCGCATGCGGTCCACTGACGGCACTACCCCCTACGGAAAGCTCAGCTGAATAAGAATCCAAAACCTTTCTGTGTGATTTCATCGTAACAATGAAAGGAGAGAAAATACAGAAGCCTCATTACATTTCCAAATCAGAAACAAGACCCTATTCACGGGCTGGTTCATCCCAGAGATCGAAGCACAGGAAAATAAACCTTAGGTGCTGCAAATCAACAATTTCCTTAAAAAAAAAAAAAAAAAAAAAAAAGTATAGTTGATCTTAGAAGAATAGTTAGAGAGGTTGGACAGCAAAGCATTCTATGTATCTCTCTCTCTCCTCTCTCTCTCTCTCTCTCTCTCTCTCTCTCTCTCTATATATATATATATATATATATATATATATATTATATTATATAATAATATTATTTAATATATTTACACATATGTGTATGTATATATATATATATATATATATATATATATATATATATATATATACCTATATATATATATATGAGAGAGAGAGAGAGAGAGAGAGAGAGAGGACGAGAGAGAGCAGAAGAGAGAGAGTGAGAGAGAGAGAGAGAGAGAGAAAGAATAAACTGACTTTCACTAGCTACGTGCACTTGGGAAAAATATCAATGCTCATTATCCTTCATGCTGTAGCTAACATACTGAAGAATTCGGAAAAGAGACCCGTATTTTGAGCCCGATCCACTATTTGAGTGATTTCCATCTTAATAGGCTGCAAGACCAGGGACAAAACCTACCCAGAACTTGGTGGGAAAATGGGAATATACAATTTAGGGGGAAAGCCAAGCGCAGGGACCTATGAGATAATTCAGCGCTGAAAGGGAAACTGAGAGTAAAAGGTTTCAAAGGTGCAACAGAGAGAAAACCTCGCAGTTGCACTGTGAGGGTGGAAAGTAAGATGGAAGAAAGAATATGAATGGAGGTACAGTAGAAGGAATGAAGGGGTTGCAGCAAGGGGCCGAAGTGACGCTGCAAAGAACCTTAAGTCATGCCTACAGTGGACCGCTTGAGGTGCAATGAAGGCGCTACTGCCCGAAGGGGTTGTGGGATAATGCCAAGGATCTGAGTGGAGACTGATTCTGTTTTCGCTTGATGTATCCTTAGTCGGTATTCAAAACTTCATCAATTCTTCAACTGCTCAAATAATTGGAATGCCAGAGGTGCTGGAAGTCAATTTTACCACAAAGCCAGATGACTTCGCTTTCCTTATCGAGGTCATCTCATTTGTCAATGGCCTGGTTGATGTTGGGAACTGGAGGTGAAGGGAAGTTCGCAGTGAAATCACGGTAGATGATGTCACCACGTGAGGAGTGAATTAAACTCGGTCTTACTGACATTCGGTCATCATACGACCTGATGCATCCGATGTGTCATTTTCTGGACTAAGGTAACCAGCCAGAAAAGCTTAATATATTTGAAAGACGATTCAAACTGCAAATGCTGACGATGTTTGACCTAACAGGCACACACACACACACACACACTCACATGCACACAAACCAGCAATGATTCACACACACGGATGCAATTATAGCAAACAACCGCTCTTCCCTCACTAATCAATCAGCATCTACAAAAACCTTTATTGTTTATATAAATCCTCTGATTTAAAATACACTCAATTTTAATACTCTTGTGCGATCAATGAAGTGTCAGGTTTTCCATCAAAAGAGAAATTTTAAAAAAGTTTTAAACTTGTAGTTCGTGATGCAAAACAGTTTCCTGTACTAAGAAAAAAAAAGTGAATAAATGTGCTTCACTGACTTGCTGAGTTTCGCCTATTTTGTCGCAACTCATCATTTATCATTAACAACAAGCATCTTACCAGGAACCAAGAACTCTCCACACAGAACGGAAAGCACTGGTTAGAGGATGCTTGTTTTGCTTCATGGTTTTCTGATGGCTTTTGCAATACATTTATTATATTAAGCAATACTTGAGATGGTAAAACACGCACGTGTAATATATATATATATATATATATATATATTATATATATATATATATATATATGTGTGTGTGTGTGTGTGTGTGTGTGTGTGTGTATGTATATATATATATATATATATATATATATATATATATATATATATATATATATATATATATATATATATATATACACACACACACACACACACACACATTAAAGTTTAAAAAAAGATAGACAAGTTATTCAGATGCCAAAAAAAGACACGCGTTGTGAAAACGTGTACGGTACCTAAATTTCCTTTTGACAGATATCGGTAGGATCTTATGAATGAAAAAAAAAAAAATAAAACGAGGAAAACGTACGCCGCGAATAATTCCCACTAAAAAAAAACTCATCACAACGGTTTTAAATATATGCTAGAAGGCTTCGGCACAATCCAGTCTGAAGTGATCTAATAACATTTATCTTACATTTATGAAACCGGGGGAATTCCTACACCTTAAAACCCAATGTATATTTGTATAAACGATAAAACTCAATGTGCATTGTATAGAAGTTTATTTACCATTTCCTAACACATATAGTCTACGGGTATGAACTCGGCGTTTAACTATCACACAATCTTTAATAACGAATGAAGTGCAATGTATAATGCGTTTGATGTAAGCATCCGCTAACTGAAAAATCACGTGAATATTTCCCTAATGTCTGACGGGAAGTAAACTTCATTCATCTGTAATGTTTGCACAGCGCATCCCTCCCTTCATAAACTTCAAACTATAAAAAGGACAAAAATACAAGACGTAAATCTACCGACTCATCTTCTTTATTTAAATTCACCTTTTAGCTAAATCTTAAATACGCCAGCATGGTGATCTACACACAAGGAAAAACGCAACGATGCGTATCTAGTAACAAAAATGAACCCTCCATATCCTAGGACTAGATAGTCCACAGATTGCAAAGAAAATTAAAAATATAAATCTATAAACTACAACCTTAGCTACACAACGCTTTGGTACTCACCTCATGGTTCCTCCTATATTCTTGAATCAGTGAAGTCTGCAAATAGGAAGAAAGGAGCACATTAGTACATGGCAGAGGATTAATGTATCTAGGTCAGATATGAGAGAGAGAGAGAGAGAGAGAGAGAGAGAGAGAGAGAGAGAGAGAGAGAGAGAGAGAGAGAGAGAGAGACTGTCTTATGGCTTCCATTACACATCACAATATCATAGGGTGGTTTTTTTTCTGTAGCACTTTTTTTTATATTTTCCTTTCATTTCCACGTCATATCACTCTCAATCTTTCGGTAGGCTTCATGTGCCACATAAAACTCTGGCCAAGAAAACATAATTTTCATGCCTTAAATTAAAAACATCACAATCACGCCAAAAGATTTTTTTAATATCCTCAAGGATTAAAATCAAATCAAATTCTTGTTAACAGCAATATATAACATTAATTTCTGCAGGCTTTTATTCGACTGTTTCTACTACTTTTCTAAGAATATTAAATCAAGATATCCAATGATATGCTGAAAGACAATGAATCCTTCTTTATTGGTCAAACTTCTATCATTTTCAGGTTTTCCTTTATACCATAGGATAATTTTTACTTCTTTCTGATAGAGTCCTAAGGTTGAAGTTAAACTCGTAGGTTATTGCTATAGAGGTGATTTTAGGACATAATGATTACTATCAAAACAGTTAACTCAAATTGGCCTAACCTAACCTAACTCAGGACTTATACCTGTACTTATCACCACTGTCAATAACCATGTATCAGTTTTTAGCCTTAACTGACAACAATCTAAAAGTCTAACATAGCAAGCGCGCCCTACGTTGCTGCGCGAAATTTCGTGGCCCCAAAAGCAGGCAATTTCTGAACGACACCTCTGAATTCCAGCATCCCATTAGGAGAAATCTACAAAGGCCCATTTGAACAGAACTAATGCAACTTTCGCACTCTTCCCTCTGTGTAGGCTGACGGGCATTATTGTACAACCCCAGGACCAGCATGCTACGTCTTCATCTCGTGACGTCACGAGAAAAATGGCCGCGGATTGGTCATGGCTCATCACTCAACGGACCACTCAGGGAGATCACTGAGGTCACGTGATATATGAGACGCGCCGACTGTTCTCACTCGTGTAGGTGTGACTCCACCTGTCCCAGGTAAAAATAATTCCGCCGTCCTGATTAAACAAGTAAACAATATCGTCAGCCTTTCCTCCGTTTTCTGTTCGTCAAGAAATTTGAAACCCGTTTTAAACAAGGCCAGGATAATCGACACCATTACAAACGCCCCGAAAGTCAGTCAGTTTTTTTTAAAATAATTAGTGATGATGAAGGAAGCGTCCGACAATAGAGAGCATTACGCATCGCCCCTTAGACAACTTCTCTCTCTCTCGTCCCCCCACCCCCTCACCCCACCAGCACCCCCGTAAACGTGTGTAAAATTGAGTGCGTGGCGACCCCCGCGGAGACAGCCCCAGATGCCAGGTCACGCCGCACCCCAGCGATTTACGACAACTAAACCAGTCATGAGTCTCTCCGGGCACACTGACAGCCAGGCGTAACTTAATTCTCTTCGATTTTATTTCTCTCTCTCTCTCTCTCTCTGATCTTAAGCTGGTGCAGATCTCCACTCTATCTTTGCTCTAAAGGTGGTACTGGAAACGATCTCTCTCTCTCTCTCTCTCCATTACTGGATATTCATAACTACCTGAAATATCTCCAAACTCTCTCTCTCTATCTCTCTCCTTTCTTATTCCTTACTCTCTCTCTCTCTCTCTCTCTCTCCTTTCTTATTCCTTACTCTCTCTCTCTCTCTCTCTCTCTCTCTCTCTCTCTCTCTCTCTCTCATAACTGATCAGGAACCACTGACAGCTAGACATTTTGCGAGAACAGTAACCGGTCATTTACTGTGTACTACTTTCCATTCTTGTTTAAAAAGGAATAAAATTCTTCAATGGTATTTATGCCACTACAGTCTTCTTTGTAATTACAGGGCTTCATACGCAGCCCCAATACTTTACATCTAATGTTATTTTCTGTTTACCTCACAGTACTTGAAATAAAAAGAAACCCAGTTTAGTAAATACAATATTCTGTGTGTGTGTGTGTGTGTGTGTGTGTGTGAAAGTTCAAAATCATAAACAGTGATATCATGATACATAAAAGAAAAATGGACTAAAAATTTTGTTGTACTGTTCGAGAATATCCCATAAAGCATCCACCATCTATTATTTCGTACATTATCCCAACATCAGTAAATTAGTCATAACTGACAATTTCTTTCCAGAAATCGGTCTGTGATTTCGTAGTAAATTAAATCTGTCAAACTGCTAACAATCAAACTTTAAGTATGGTAGCACATAATTCCAAAGCTGAATGGGAGCTTAGATGATCAAGGAGGGACAAGTACGCATGCGTCAAGATCAAGGAGGGACGAGTGCGCATGCGTCAAGATTAAGGAGGAACGAGTACGCATTGCATCAAGATCAAGTAGGGACTAGTACGCATGCGTCAGGAACCTATATTGAAACCGGCGTCCATTATTTTGACAGCAGTCTCGGCATTCAAGGCTTAGCTTTTATGATTTTCAAATCTACATTCATTCTCCTCTAAAATGCGATTAAATGGGAAAAAAATCTACTGTGGTAATGTGAAAAACAAATTTAAAAACCTCCACGAGTGCAAATCTAACGCCAGATTACAGAGCTACCAGGAAATCAGCCTCATTTTCATGTGCACACAATAGGAAGGGATCTGAATGTTACTACTGTTGATTTCTCAAAAACGATTCATTTGTTATTAAACTGAAAATAAAAGCATGACAAGAATCTAATGATAACCTCAATTAAGTTAAAATGACAACAGCAGGCCTGTGGATACGTATATGGACATATACCAGTTGTCCAGTAACTTTTTTTTCCACAAAACATAAAAAGGAAAAAGTGGAAATTTTCTACAACAGGAGGTTACAATTTTTTTTTTTTACGAAAAGGGAGCAAGCTACCACTGGAGCGCAGATGCACAGAAATCCCCAGATGGCTCAATTCACACAGAAGGAACTCTACAAAATCTGGTTGACATTAAGCTAGGGGACAATGGATCCAGAGGTTTCTGTGCTTTCATACTAAATAGCCAGTAGTTCTTTCTGAATCTCAGAAAAGCCATATTTTAACTCGTCCTTTTCCTGGCTTTCTATATATTATATACCTTTAACAAGACCTGTAAACACTTTCGCCTCCCTACATTGACTTTTGATCCAATGGCCATCATAATGTAGTCAGCATATTTGCATAAATACAGAGACCGCAAGATGAATAAAATGCCTTCTGTAAGTTCCTCTGGAGTTGGATATGTATTCACTTTATCCAGTTCCCCCACCTTTCTGGGAATGGTCTGAGGTAGTTTATTTAGAAAGGAAGGTAACTTATAATTAATAACAGAATGACGCAAAATAAACCATTAAATAATAATAGGGGAGGAAAAGTAACCACTAAATGATAAAACGGGAAGCAAATTAAATCATTAATAGTATAAGGGGAGGAAAAATAAACCATTACATAATAAAAAAAAAAGGGGAGGCAAATTACACCATGAAATAATAAGTGTCACCGCACAACTTCCCGATCTTTCTATTCCCTAATTTCGGCTTCGCATATCATCAGTAATCAATAAAACACGATCTATTACTGTATGGTGAAGATTACGTGGAGTAATGATTCTCCATTACTAATGAACCCCATGCTGTTAATATTTCATCTTAACAATAAACCTCAAGCCAAACATTATAACTAACTCTACGGTGGTACAGGCTGGTTGCCCTATAGTCAGATTGGTATTACTGGATTAACTTACAATATAGCAAGCACACAGGGGAAAAGTTGCCGACTCCATAATTGGCAAGATGGTGAATGCTGCCCAAAATCCATCGGTGACATAAAAATCCAAGAATGTTAATAATACAATGATGATACTATTCTAATCGATTCATATTTTACTCAATTACTGACCCACCATTACAAAATATTATTGTACGACCAGGATGAAATTATTGTGCACCCAGTATGGACAAATTTCTAAATCATAAAAGAACATTATTCTACCACCATAAACCCACCCTAACATAAAATCCACAAGTTTGTGGTCCTGCCATATACTAACCAATCCTAAAATACAAATTTCCTAACCCTAAAAATATCCTTAGTTATATGTTGCAGGAGACATTCTACGATAAGCAATACTGAAAAAAAGCAAGAAAATTAGGACTTTTCAAAGAAAGTCAATAGTCTGTCAAGGTTACACAAAGCAATCATGAAAGAGAAAATGTTGGTAAGATTGAGGCACTTCCCACCTCATGATGTATTTAAAAATATCCCCAAGATGTTCAGAGGCAAGCACATCCGTGGCACCATGATCTTTCTTATTTATTAAACAGTTTTATAACCAGGCATAAACAATTCTATTCAGCTGGAGGACATTTTACGAAGAAACTTCCCAACCATAAAATAAAGTTGTTAAATCTTTTCCCTTGGCTACAGACATTCCTGCAAAAAATAAAAAAAAATAAAAAAAAATCCTCTGGAAGTTGATAAATAAAAAAAAAATTAAATCATCAGCCATTTACTTGATAAACGAAGCAATGATTACTCCGACAATTAGCAGGTCTATTGATGAGTGCTTCAGCGGATGGGTGGATCTCGCACCTGATAATCACCTAATGATATTCCCAAACTTAAGGCCTAATAAACTACGTTTGCTGCATTATTCACACATCTGGATTTTACCAGAAAGTGCGTGCATGTGCATGTGTGTGTGTGTGTGTGTGTGTGTGTGTGTGTGTGCATCCTACTATACAAAGTAACAACGCGTCTAAAAATCCAGGAACATGTAAAA
>NC_061109.1:46262315-46269815 GCF_015104395.2 Macrobrachium nipponense
TGGTTTGGCTTGAATAAGATAACGTAGCCAAGTAATCTAAGGCGAGTTAACTGAAGACTTATGATGATGAGTTAAATATAAAGTAATGAAAATATGCACGAAATAAACCACTTTTAACTTCACAAGTTTTAATATAATGTTAAAAACAAACGTAATTTATAATCAAACCAAAGTTTTTCAGAACTTTTGCCGTTAACGCATCATAACGAGTCAAAAGCTGTTGGTTACTTGAAATACATCTATCAAGCCCAGGTTATAAACGGAATATTTTAACCAAAATATTTTTATTAAAGTAAAAAAAACTGACTAGAATGAAATAAGTCTATTACCACCAACCTTTAATTAACGGAGTAACTCTCCATAAAAACTTGTCTCTTAAGGTATCTAATCATGTCAGTACTATTTACTAGTTTATACACAATTGACCTGCTTTTAGCACAAAAAAAAGTCTGAGCATTACTGCTGCTTTATTCCGTCCCAGATGAAGATAAGAAGAATATGAATTCATCTTATAAATCCCCTATTCCAAGCGCTAAACATACGGATTCTCAAGAACCTGATGGAAACAAGCCAAACTTGCCTCGCACTATGGTTTGGGCTTGGGCACAGACAGAAAAATACAACGGTAACCAAACCTCTCCCCCGCAATTTTTTTCTTTTTTTAAAAGTTCGTGTATAATTTAAAAACGCTCAATAAAGCTCTCGAACCCTTCCCTACGAAAGGTTTACAGTGTTTTTAAATTACACACGAACTCTTACATTTTTTTTCATTATTGTGGACTCCTTACAATATTATACATACTCTCCTGATAGAGAGTTTTTCCAAAGTAAAGATTGTTTTATCAAAATAAGAAAATAAGCCTTCACTCAGTGCCATTATTAAATTTTTTTTTTGAAAAATTACGGAAATACTCCGAGCGGGTCTCTTGGCAACAGTGAATCTAACTAAGGGTGTGTTTTTCTATCTAACCTTGGAGCGAATCGCTTTTGTTCCTCTTCTCTAAGTCACATCCACTGTAATTTCTTCTCAGCCATTCATTTCAAATTCCATTTTCTACCAGAGTACTCACTCAAGCATAATAACGAATAATCCCAGTCTTATCCACACCAAAAAATAAATTACAATACTCATCATATTGTACAATCCTACAAGCACTACATTGTCGTTAAAACATTTATAAGCCAACGCATTGTGTGGAATGGAATGGAATGGAATGGAATATAGAATTTTGGCCTACGGCCAAGGGCTAGGACCTATGAGGTCATTCAGCGTTGAAGGGAAATTGATAATCGAAAGATTTAAAATGTGTAACAGGAAACCCTCGCCGTTGCACTAAGAAACAATTGTCAAGAGAGGGTGGAAAGTAAGATGGAAGAATGAGAATATAAACAGAGGAATGAAAGGGGGTTGCAGCTAGGGGCCGAAGGGACGCTACAAAGAACCTTAAGTAATGCTTACAGTGTACCGCATGATGTGCACTGAAGGTACTAGCCCCCTTCGGGGGACCAACGCTTGTAAATCTGATCTTCAAGTTCACCATCATCACAATGGCAATTGCATCCTTTAAATCCTCCGGGGAGAAAAGTACAAGAGTACTTTTAATATTCAAGACCGTCCCAAGTGAAACTAGTATACCTTTATGACGATACGTCAAGAGAATGTATATTTATTTATAGTACCATATATTATCATTATCTATTAGTGATAAATAATATTATATATAGTATATAAATATATAATAATATATATAAAAGGAATGCGTTCCCCCAGTGCCAAGCGCTGGGACCCCTCTTTGAGCACCCCATCATCCGACCCTGTGGGATCTCTCTGTCCTCTCTCCTTTCCTTCCTGCCGAGTAGGAATCTTAATCCCTCGTAGCTATTCCCTTTGAGATGAATTCAAGTGTGAGGAACGGGATGGGTGGGAGGGGGAAGGGTAAGGCGTACTGTCCTCAAGACGTGCGTGACGTCCCGTGACGCAGAGTTACAGCCAGTGAGTGACGTAACAGCTTGACGTCACACCAACAACACTAAACAAGCTCTCGGAACCTTACCTGTGCTTCGGGACACCTGCGAATCGCTCCCACTGCCATCCGCTGAATTCGGATAAAAGCATGAATATAGTTCCAATACTACTATTCACATTAAAATGATCTTATATACTCAAATTCGATTTGTAAACCTAATTAAATTTACCAATTATTTGGAAGCAAAATTTTAAAACTACAGCTAAAACTGGAAGCAATTCCTTAAACTGAACCTCGAGTCTTACGGGACACTTGGATAAGAAGTTGAGGTGAACTGACAGAGTGAATAATACAATAATAATTGAGGCAAGTCGGAAAAGATTTAAATCCAGACTGACGTTTGTGGACCAACTGAAGATCTTGGAGATTAAGTAAGAAAGTTTCGGGCCACATTTACAAGATTTTAAAAATTTACTTGTACCTGTGCGGGTTTGGAAATAATAGGGACAGGCAGTAACACGTTCTCTATATTGTTGGTCTCCCGATCAATAAAGTTAGGCATCATTGGGATAGGTCCTTATTTTGTAAGGTGACCACATATGAATGTCTGCACATGCGCCTTCGAGACCATCTGCGACTTTATAGGTAAGGCTTGCAATCTCACTCTAAAAATAAATGAGCAGAAAGCCCCACCTGGCCCAAGGAGTCTGATGTAAGCGGCAATGTGTCCTAATGAGTCGTTTTTATGAACATATGTGATTTATGTTCGATACATAAAAGGTATATAAGATAAAGTCGTAAAATAGACAGAAACCCAAATAAAAAAAAATACTAAATATTCTAAGAATGGAAAACTTCAAATTATGCAAAACCATCTGAAAAATAACGCTCTTAATCTGCACATGAGGGGGAGGACTTCTTCATGGATCAAAGAGCGTTAAAGGATTCTTCAAACATGGAAGACACATGTGCTCTCTTTTGTCTTTTACATAACTTGGTAATAGTAGCCCTTCTACATGCAATACTTATAAGCTCTTTAATTTGCCACAATATTCTACATACTCTTAATATCTACGTGAAAATCTTCGTAAATTACGTTAAACAATGGAATATTACATCAAGCCTTGGTTTTTTATTTTTTATACATAATTTTGAGCAAGAAAAAACCCTAAACAAAAGATTTTAACATCTTTCTCTAAAACTATTGAATTTTCCAACTATAATATGACAACTCCTGATTTAAAAACAAATGCCCTAAAAAAATACTGGATGTTCATTACAATGCTCCGGAAATATATACAATTTTCGTATTAATACTTTAAAAAAAAGTCATTTTCCTCTCCAAAATAGAGTCCACAAAATAATGTACTAGAAGATACCGAATTCCTATTGAAAAGCAAATTTACCTGATTCCGATCACTAATACTGTTTTCCAATTTTTCAAACAAACAAAAACATGGGAGAACAATTCTATTTTCACTGAGAAAGCTACAAAAACTGTGTACTAAGTCTATCATCGAAGATTCTCCAACATATATAAAAAAACATCGATATATCGACTCAATCTACTCAAGTTTAAGAGTAAACCAGAGAAGCAGAAGACGGCGAAGGGCGTGACAAGGGCCTCCAAAGGAGTCAACACTCCACACCTGCCGGCTGAATGCAACCCTTCTACTGTCTGAAGAAAGGACCTAGGTCAGTGTCTGGAGGAGACGGCGGAGGTGTGTGTGAGTCACTCTCGAGGCCTCTCCACCAGGGGCCCTTGTGAGTCTTCTAACACCGTCGAGTTTTAGTAGATGAACAAAGCTTTGGCATTCATGTCATCCTTTAACCCGGTCTCTTTGCTTTCTGTCGGATGCAAACCTCCGCTTGAATTTGTCTTTTGTTGTGGGTCGTCGAAAGTTGGGGGTGTTTGGGGTTGGGGGAGGGGGGAGAAGCTTGAAAACTGTGAGGCTTTTGGGGAATGGCGTCCATTCTCGTAGACGATTTTTAGGCCAAGGTCCAGAGAGCTTAGGCGTCACTACAGCTGCTTCACTTAAGGAAGATTCTTGGGCGAGCCCTATGCCTACTAGACATTTGTTTGGAGGCGTCTGATTGGCTGGGAGCTCCCTACCTACCGTACCACCCAATCAGCGGCCGCCAAACAAACGTCGCGTAGGCATAGGGCTCATCCAAGAATCTACCTTAAGTGAACCAGCTATAGTAATTGGAAGGAACGGAGGGGGAGGTGTGAAGAGGGAGGAGTGAATGGGGACTACTACTCGGAAACTTTCTATTGGAGCTTTACTTGCAGTTACATTTATTTCTAAATGTTTCTAGAGCTAGGTTTACTATTCTTGGAAACTAAAGAAAATGGGAAATATATATATTAAGTCTCAGGAAAGATAAATCTCCGACAAAGTTAAATAATCTATCAGACCGGGCACGTGTTTGGCCCACCTCATTCTGGAAAAGTGAATGAAATATATTTCATAAAAGAACGAGAGTGCCTACTCGAGCTATCTCTGTACACAGCATTAATGAAAAATGCCTCAGGCTATCTCTGTACATAGCAATCATGAAAAATGCCTCGGGCTATCTCTGTACATAGCAATAATGAAAAATGCCTCATCTAATCTTCCTTGACAAACAACAAAAAATAATGGGGGAAAAAAAATTTGCCTCAGGGGCCTAAATTCTCTGTACACACAATAATTGAAAAAAATGCCCTTTCGGGGGCTCTTTAAATTTCTTTCTGTTTTAACATAAAACCATGGCAAATCTGGGAAAAATGCCTCGGGGGGGGTGCCTGGGCCTTAAAATCTAAATACAATTTTTTTTAATGAAAAATTTTCCTTTCTAATCTCCTGTACATTTTAGGGGGCAATTAATGGAAAATTCCCTCTGGCTTAATTCCTCTGTTTTACATAGGGCAATAATGACAAATGCCTCGGGCTGCAATTAATTCCTCTTGAACAATTTAAGCAAATAATGGGACAAAAATAAAAGTGTCCTCGGGGCCTAAAAATCTTTGGTTCTTTGGTACATAAGCAATAATAAAATAAAAAAGGGAAAAAAAATGGTTTCCAGGCTAAATCTCTTTCTTGGTTACACAGCAATACTGAAAAAGTGTCTCGGGCTATCTGTACATAGCAATCATGAAAAAATGTCTCGGGCTATCTCTGTACACAAGCAACTATGAAAAATGCCTCGGGCCTCTCTGTCCAACAGCAATCATGAAAAAATGTCTCAGGGCTATCTCTTACTAGGCAATAAAAATGAAAATGTCTCGTCTATCTTGTACATAGCAATAATGAAAAAACATGTCTCGGGTGCTATCTTCTGTAACACAAGCAATCGGGATGAAAAATGTCTTGGGCTATCTCTGTACATAAGCCAAATTATGAAAATGTTCTCGGCTATCTGGTGTAACATTAGGAATAAATGGAAAAATGTCTCGGGCTATCTCTTGGGTACAACAGCAAATAATGAAAACTAATTGTCTCGGGCTATCTCAGTACATAGCAATAATGGTAAATGTCTCAGGCTATCTCTGTACATAGCAATAATGAAAAATGCCTCGGGCTATCTCTGTACATCTCGGGCTATCTCTGTAACATAGCAATAATTAAAAATGTCTACGGCTATCTCTGTAACATAGCAATAATGAAAAATGTCTCGGGCTATCTCTGTAACATAGCAATAATGAAAAATGTCTCGGGCTATCTCTGTACACAGCAATAATGAAAAATGCCTCGGGCTATCTCTGTACATAGCAATAAGGAAAAATGTCTCGGGCTATCTCTGTACACAGCAATAATGAAAAATGTCTTGGGCTATCTCTGTACACAGCAATAATGAAAAATGCCTCGGGCTATCTCTGTACATAGCAAATAAGGGGAAAAATGTCTCGGGCTATCTCTGTACACAGGCAAATAATGAAAACATGTCTCGGCTATTCTGTGTACAACAGCAATAAATGAAAAATGCCTCGGGCTATCTCTGTACATAGCAATAATGAAAAATGTCTCGGGCTATCTCTGTACATAGTAATAATGAAAAATGTCTCGGGCTATCTCTGTACATAGCAATAATAAAATATGTCTCGGGCTATCTCTGTACACAGCAATAATGAAAATGGTCTCGGGCTATCTCTGTACACAGCAATAATGAAAAATGTCTCGGGCTATCTCTGTACACAGCAATAATGAAAAATGCCACGGGCTATCTCTGTACATAGCAATAATGAAAAATGTCTTGGGCTATCTCTGTTCACAGCAAAAATGAAAAATGTCTCGGGCCATCTCTGTACATAGCAATAATGAAAAATGTCTCGGGCTACCTCTGTACATAGCAATAATGAAAAATGTCTCGGGCTATCTGTGTACACAGCAATAATGAAAAATGTCTCGGGCTATCTCTGTACACAGCAATAATGAAAAATGTCTCGGGCTATCTCTGTAACATAGCAATAATGAAAAATGTCTCGGGCTATCTCTGTAACATAGCAATAATGAAAAATGTCTCGGGCTATCTCTGTACACAGCAATAATGAAAAATGCCTTGTGCTATCTCTGTCCACAGCAATCATGAAAAATGTCTCAGGCTATCTCTGTACATAGCAATAATGAAAAATGTCTCGGGCTATCTCTGTACATAGCAATAATGAAAAATGTCTCGGGCTATCTCTGTACACAGCAATCATGAAAAATGTCTCGGGCTATCTCTGTACATAGGAATAATGAAAAATGTCTCGGGCTATCTCTGTACACAGTAATAATGAAAAATGTCTCGGGCTATCTCTGTACATAGGAATAATGGAAAATGTCTCGGGCTATCTCTGTACATAGCAATAATGAAAAATGCCTCGGGCTATCTCTGTACATCTCGGGCTATCTCTGTAACATAGCAATAATGAAAAATGTCTCGGGCTATCTCTGTAACATAGCAATAATGAAAAATGTCTCGGGCTATCTCTGTAACATAGCAATAATGAAAAATGTCTCGGGCTATCTCTGTACACAGCAATAATGAAAAATGCCTTGGGCTATCTCTGTCCACAGCAATCATGAAAAATGTCTCAGGCTATCTCTGTACATAGCAATAATGAAAAATGTCTCGGGCTATCTCTGTACATAGCAATAATGAAAAATGTCTCGGGCTATCTCTGTACACAGCAATCATGAAAAATGTCTTGGGCTATCTCTGTACATAGGAATCATGAAAAATGTCTCGGGCTATCTCTGTACATAGGAATAATGAAAAATGTCTCGGGCTATCTCTGTACACAGCAATAATGAAAAATGTCTCGGGCTATCTCTGTACATAGCAATAATGGAAAATGTCTCGGGCTATCTCTGTACATAGCAATAATGAAATATGCCTCGGGCTATCTTTGTACACAGCAATAATGAAAAATGTCTCGGGCTATCTCTGTACACAGCAATAATGAAAAATGTCTCGGGCTATCTCTGTACATAGCAATAATGAAAAATGCCTCGGGCTATCTCTGTACATAGCAATAATGAAAAATGCCTCTGGCTATCTCTGTACA
>NC_061109.1:46274815-46289815 GCF_015104395.2 Macrobrachium nipponense
TAACTATAAATACTGTCACTGCCGAAGCAAAGCCTTTTCCGCAGAACTTCAAAAATCTTATCAAGGAACGTTCCGTAAGGCTTGTTGTTGTTCAAGGTTAAGCAATCTTATTTCCGCACGGGCTCTTCCTCCATGAACAATCTGTATGCAGAAGGCTTCCTATAACCTCAGAAAGAGACAGTACTGATGTCTCATGCTTTTAAGTCTTGTTCTACCATTTTCAGTGTTCTGTTTCGTCAAAGCCCTTGATCTTTAACACTAAAATGTTCCCCGCGCTGGGTTCCATTTTCCCAAAGGATGGTGCCAGTGTTGTCTACCATATGCTGACAAATCATTCCCGGCCATCTTGCTTGAAATGGAGTTTCTCGTTGGACTAGTGGATTTCGTGCTCGAATACCAATCCAGTGGTCCGAAGTTCGATTCTCGGATCGGCCAACGTGGAACGAAAGGAATTTATTTCTGGTGATAGAAATTAATTTCTCGATATAATGTGGTTCGGATCCCACAATAAGCTATAGGTAACCAATTGGTTCCTAGCCACGTAAAAATATCTAATACTTCGGGCCAGCCCTAGGAGAGCTGTTAATCAGCTCAGTGGTCTGGTTAAACTAAGATATACTTAACTTTTGCTTGAAAAAGAAACCTACGCCGTCCCTTTGAGTGCCTTAGCCCTCTAAACACGGTTCGTAAATCGGTAGCATCGATATAATGAAAAGATTAACAGGGGAAAATTGGTCAATGAAAAGTTTCATTCTTCACTATATACTGTAAAACTACAGTCTTCTTGGCACCATTCTGGATGATGTATAAGAAGAAAATGAAACAAGTCCTCTGACATTCACCAGAAAACTAAACTGAAAAGAAACCCCCCCACCCTCTCTCTCTCTCTCTCTCATTGAAATCACAAGAGACTGGTACAGCTGTCAGAAGGCATTGTGTAAGAAGAATCCTGCACCAAACAAGTGAATGCGAGGCTCGGTGATGTGATAAAACAAAGAAGGCTTCAAGGACACTCTCGTCTACTTCCATGTCCCGATACAATTAATAATCAATCTATCTTCTCCCACCTACGCCTTTGTCGAGTTTAATCCAGTCACAGTGCGGAGGTGCATTGTGTGGTGGAGAGTCGGTAACAGAAAACCACACGATGTCAACAACAACAGCAATAAGCACGATATCCTACTTATTCTCATTATCATTAGTAACAGTATTGATGACGTTGGCATTTACAAAGCCCAAATTAATTTATCAACAGCTATTATTTTATTATTATTATTATTATTATTATTATTATTATTATTATTATTATTATTATTATTATTATTATTATTACCACTTTGCAAAAAAGCACTTGAAGCCTATCGAATATTCATCTCAATCTCTCTCTCTCTAGCATCAAGGTTAATTTAGATATTTGTTTAAATGAGGTTTATTAGCTATTGTCCCCTTCCTGCATAAAGTAGGGGGGAGGGGGAGGGAGATTATTCTCTCTTTCACCATATACCTCATGCTTGCCTCCGCCCCACACACCCCCAACACACCCTCCCCCAGGCAAGGCCTTCCTCTCACCGAAGAAGTGTTTTGTTGTATCAGCAAAGCGGCATGTTTGGCACCTTATCTCCTGAAGAATCTCCACCAACGATCGATTATCATTGAGTCTATTGTCTCAGATTCACTAGATAGTGCGTGGCACGTCCGCCGCCCCTCACTCATCCCTCCCTGGGCCCCCATAGGCTAAAACCCTCCCTCTCTCTCTTCACCCTGGGAGTGACTCAGCTACGTGTTATCATTTGTTTTTGAATTGATAAATTTTTATACTTCTACCCACAAAGCATCTGTCCACTAATAGGCAATTTACTATAATGACTAATAATAAATATAGTGATGTCGATCTACCCATGGACGTACAATGAAGACCTATTTAATGTGTTATGACTTAAGAAATGAGAGGAGAAGGGTTATAAATCATACTTCACCAACTAACGGACTTCTTATCAGCTAATATTAGGTAACTTTCCAGCTCCTTTTTCACTAATCTTTTAATTAAAATATTACAGACTTAAACATCAACAAATCCACAAATCAAGAGTACACTCGCCACACTGAAACAGATGTCTAAATTAGTAAACGAAAACTTATCACTAAACTCCTAAAATAAGCATTTACGACAACCTATATAAAATTAATACCACAAGGGCGTTTATAATAACCAGAACATGGGAAGTCAACAAAGACAGGTATTCACAAATTGTACCTAAGTGTGTAACCAATACATACACACACACACACACACACACACACACACATATATATATATATATATATATATATATATATATATATATATATATATATATATATATATATAATATGTATACCCCTTACCTTTATATACATGGTAAAGGGGTCTAACTTAACCCAACCTTCCACTTTTATCCGAACATGAAGGAATATATTCTCTCATAATAAGACGTTAAAAGACTTTTAATTAAAACATTGGGTATATATGACACACAGCACAAGAAGGAAATAAATGGAACATTGAAAATACTTTTTTCTAGATCTACACTTCTATTCGGCCTTTGAGTCAGTATCGGCATGTGTCAACGCGCATGATATATGCAAAAGCCAGTTCTCATATAATCAAAACGTAACTTCAGCATGATAAAAGACGGAAATAAAGAGGAAACATAAGAAAAAACACAACCACTGTGTATTTTTGCGAAGGACTCTTACCACTTCATCGGAATTCTCCCACAAACCCTCCACTAACAAAAGAATGAAAGGTAGGTATACCTCCGGGTGGCGTTATCCTGAAGTCAGCGTATTCTTGTGTAGCCCCTAAACCATTTGAGAAATTTTGAAGTAATTATTAACCTGAAATTATATTTAAGTGTTGCTATACTGCACAGATCCGGGCTAAATCGAAATAGTCAAAGGAGAAAAGTGCCAAGTTTTGATATAACACTTTCGGCACGAACGCATCCACGAACATCGGCTTTAAGTAATGCAGTTATTGGGCATAGTTTTCCGTGTCGAAAATGGTGATAATGGTTGCAGGTCGACAATAATATAGCATGTGAGAGTTGATGGTCTTTAATAGATATTAAAAGCTTTCGAACCTTGTGCTAGGTTCATCCTCAGTCAAGGATGAACCTAGCACAAGGTTCGAAAGCTTTTAATGTCTATTAAACCATCAACTCTCATATGCTATATTACTGTGGACCTGCAACTAATGCAGTTATTATTTCAGTTTTATACTCTATCTCAATACAGCACACGAGCAATGGACCACTGGGTTTTAGGATAGCATCAAAGACTTAAGAGTAACAACTTAAGAGTAACAACATCCTACAAAGCCAGGATAACTGTTCCCCATTGTAACAGTTCAAGGAAGGATTGACTTCTAATTCGTAACTTCGCGTTTGGTGTTGCCCTGACTGGATAAGAACCTTGACGCTATACGAAACGAGTGACATTCACCAACCCAAACGAGATGATAGAAGAAACTTCCAATTGTTACTGTTAAAAAAATCTATTAATTTTATCCACAGACGAAAATCCACCAATGTTGAAATGTATACTGCAAAAATGGTAAAAAAAAAAGTATATGTAACGAATGATTCAGCTATCACATGGGGGAAACCTTACGAACTATGACCAGCTTTCTTGTAGTAAAAGACAGTTCTAAAGTGTTGCTATACAGAAAGTTTGTGCAAGTACCAAGAAATTAAGTTCATAACAAGAATCATTAAAAACTCTGTTGCTATTGTTCATTGAAGAGTGGAGTGCAATCAAAACTTGAAAGAGAACCAACACACACTAAAAATTTTAAATCGTAAAAGTGAGACATAGTAAATAACTCTGATGCTACAGACGCTAGAATATCCATGAAATTCAGATGACTATTAAACTACCCTCCTCCATTTGGTTATAACTTTTCTCTCGGTTAACAAACTAACGAATGCCTCCAAGTCCATGTAAAGCAAAGTACCTCTACCATATTCCTACAACCGTGCGTGTCTCTTGCTTTCTCAGGCAGATCATCTACCCAATCTATAACTCCTTTCATGGATCTTAACCAACTCTTTTTGGACCCTGAGATGTCCGTTCATCAGCCATTTTCATCAACCTTTTTCAGTCTGTGATCGAACAGCATAAATGGTCAACGCCACGGATCAGTCACCAATTTCATCCGTATATTGAACATTTGTGGTCGCTCACAGTTTCATTACGAATGTGATCTTGCCATTTAATGCCGAGTATTCTCACCATGGCTTTGTTTGCAGAAATCTATTGTTACGTCTAAAAATTGTCTAATCATGCCAAGACTGATCTCACCAAAGAAGTATATATCTTAGTATACAAACGGTTGCGTTTGAAGACCTCATCTCGCTAAGCACACTCAGCTTAATTTGCGTTCTTTAGTCTTTCTGCAAATTTATTTTGAAGAGGTAGGTATATAATTTCTAATAACTGTGCCAAGATACCCGATACTCCAGCAAGTTCGGTTTTCATAACCTCTGATTTAGCACCACTGATTTTAAGAACACCCCCCCCCCCCTTGCCATTTACTCTTCAGTCAGTCTGAACTATTGTTGCAAATCTTGTTTATCTCCTCACTATACATCTGCACAATCAAAATCTACTATTATCAACCCGTCAACTTCCTTTCGTTCTTTTACCAAGTGTCCTGCGCAGACCAAATACATAAGTACAACTAAAAGAAGAGGTGACTGCGCATTTTGTTCCAATACCCGTTATTAACATTAAATTCATAAGACAACTGACCATTCACATTCATACGACACTTGCTGAACGGATGTATAGTTTTATCCACTGGTATTTTAACCAGTAGGCCACAACTCTAAGAATCATCCAAAGCATTTCTCCGATAACCTATCGAAAGCTTTTATAAAATCTCAGGAAAATCATCAGAAATTGACAGAAATCAAGACATAGGTGTGTTCAATGTTCTAGTGCAGCAATCTCATCCCTGCATCATCTACCCGTCGTGAATCCTGCCTTTTCATCTCTCAGGTATGTTGCAACTTTCAGGGCTCCTTTCTACGAATTGGAATATAGAATTTAGGCCAAAAACCAAGAGCTGGGACCTACGAAGTCATTCAGCGCTGAAAGGGAAACTGACAGTTCGAAGGTTTGAAATGTGTAACAGAAGGAAAACCTCGAAGCTGCACTTCAAAACAATTGTTGGCAGAAGGTGGAAAGTCACATGGAAGAAAGTTAATATGAACTGAGGTACAGTAAAGGGAATGAAAGATGTTGCAGCTAGGGGCCAAAGGGACGCCGCAAAGAACCTTAAATAATGCCAACAGTACACCACGTGAAGTGCACTGATGGCACTATACCCCTGTATCAGAACCCATTTTCTTTTTCCATCTCATAAGAAATCCTTGTAACGAGATAGTGGTCTTAACCTCACGCTTCAACTCCTCTTTTATCCGTTATTTGAACCAGATGATGTTACCCTTCGTTTCGTACTACGGACCATTCTGATGAGGTTGTTAACTTACGCCTATATACCCAACACTGGTCACGGGAGCTTACGCATCTACGGCATCTGGCATTCATTCGTGGTCACCAATTCAAGTACTGACCAAATCCAACTGTGCAGTCACGAGCAACTGCAATTGCACTGTTAATAACTCGCCGTGTGTCTGTCAGTTGGCCGAAACACGTTGTTGAGGAATTCAGAAGTAACAGCTCCAAGAAACTACGAGCAAAGAAGGAGTGAATACAGAGATAAGCTATTTTCATTGATACCAATGCATAAATACAAATAAACTTTAGTTAATAATAAAGGTCTTTAGCATCCAGCAATAAGATCAGAGTGGCATTTGAAAAAGCAAAACAGCGAGTGACTGACACACCCATTTTCGCATATTTACTCCCGAGTTGTAAACAAGCTACTAATCATTACCGACATAAATCACTCGGCAGTGGTTACGCTCAATGATACGGCACGATTCAACATCCCCCTCCCCTCCACACAAACTAAAATGGTAAAATCACTTTCATAAATAAAAACAAAATAAACAATCGAACCCGCTTCTCAAAAAATGAAAGTTCCTACCATGAATGAGGTGACAATAATAAGCTATTTTGAAAATGAATCGCTAATAGCGCACAAGAAAAAATGTCCTCCTTTATCTATAAGCACTTTTCAAAAAAGACACCAGTCAGAGAGCTCTTCTAAATTTGCACAGACTCTGGGCAATTTCAGAAGCTAAACACTTCAAATGGCAGTGTTTCCCGAACTTAAACTTTAACGTTATATAACAGGAACTTTATTACATACAGGGCAATTACGATAAAACAAGGGACAACCACTGAATTTTCATGACACCAACCTTTAGAAAAAAAAACACACATTACTATGGAACCAAAACCTCTTTGAGCGTTCTCACAACCCCAAACCACCCACATTCTGATTCAGTGAGAGAGAGAGAGAGAGAGAGAGAGAGAGAGAGAGATGTGTGTGTGAGGAGGACAGGGCCGCAGACTAATATTCAAAACTTAAATAGGCTGAAATAAATTCCCCCGCCGTGCCAACATTCATCCCGGCTGCCACTTTAGATGCCTGGACATGCGGGTGGGCCATTACCACATAAGTGTTTTGCATTACCCATTCAAAACCAAACGAGTGTGAGCCTTTTGTCCTAGTTACCCCTCCTCCGGAGAGCCAATAGAAAACGGATCGACTGCGTTCTTTTGTTTGTGGCGAGGTTGTTTACCCACCGTCGAGAAGAGTTGAAAGAAATCAATGCCGATTATAAATACTGATGCTTGCTCAGGCATATTTGCAAGAGCCTTTGACAAGGAGGCTGGGGGGTACCCTGGGGGCGAAGGGGGATGGGACTAAGTGCCGTTAATAAGGAGGGAGTGGCCCACGGTTATTTTCTGCATAAATCCACACGTTCATCGGACTGGTAGGCGGTGAGTTTTGAAGGATGGAGGCGCTGGAGAACAATGGCCTCTGGTAACCCCCCCTTTTCCTCCCTTTCATTCCTCGTCATCGATGGATTAAAAGGAATCGAAAGAAATGCCTCCACATTTAAAGATAAACTGGGTTCGAATTCCTGGTAACCTCATAGCACTTATTAGGCTGTTTTTTCTACAATCCCCATCAGCTGTGCAAAAGCCCCTCGAAGAAGACCAAAAGAAAAACAAAACATATGCAAAAAAAGCAAAGATTAAAATTGGAGTCAGTTTCTGAATTCAGACTGACTAGATGAGGGTAGAAACGTAGATGTCTTTTTATGTGCAAAACCTGTATACAAACTAGTATCTGAGATTGACTAAAACAATATATATTCATCAAAATACTAGCATGTATTACCAATATAACAATGATTCTTATCTGTGTGCAAACCATTGGAAAACTATGTAAAATACTATTATCACAATTAACAGCCAGAAACAAAATGACTGGTATCAAATATCTCATATTATATCCTCAACAGCAGCACAATTTAGCACAAAGAAAAACCTGGTTTAAACATCAACCCTACCTCTCTCTCTCTCTCTCTCTCTCTCTCTCTCTCTTCTCTCATAAAGGAGATTCTACGGAGATAATGTAATCAAAGGCGACCCAAAGTGCTTCATCATGTTCGTCCATATTCCCCGCACGGCTATGGAGGGAGCTTGATTGATCCTTAGAGCAAATTTCATCACGAAAGATAACCCTTCAATTGCGCAATGGGGCTTACACATGCATCCCTCAGGCTAGGGAACACTGGCGTAGCATAAAAATAATGCTTGAGAACTTTAAAACGGCTAGCAGCATGCAAGATGCAAGTGCTTCTGGCTTTTTGAAGTTGTATAAACTAGCTTGCGTTGAACATCAGGCAATTTACAATTTTATAATTAAAAATACAATGAAATATAAAAAAAAAACACACACGTAAAGAGACAAAGGCTATGAGTTTTCCTTTGAGGGAGAAGGAAATAAAAGCAGAGTAAGTTTTAAGGTAGAAGAAAAATCACTCCAGGAGTCAAAGCACCTCCAACATTAGCTTCTATATACAAATGAAGTTTCTTCCCTAACTGGTGCACACGCTTTGATACCATTTTAGTTTTACCTATCCTGCGTTTCATTAGCAAACTACAACATCCCACACCCCATGCATAACATATTTTCTTAATCTACGCTTTGCATCTACTTCTGCTGTGCTTTCTCTGACTTCCTACATCACTCCAACCACATAAATATTGAAAAGCCATGGAAACATAATACACCAATGTTTCACGGTCAGTTTCACCAGTCCATAAAATTTCACTAAAGTCTAGTAAATACATCTCCCTAACATGACTGACCAAATGAAGCAATATCTTATGCAAAATCAGACTATTTTTTTTTTTTTTTTGGCCTTGTGTTTCACGCATATTTTACCATTCCTATTGGTTCTAGGCTATTAGGTTTCCCTTGGTTCCTTTTTTGGTTCCTAGCCCTCCATAACTGTTCGATTTAAGGGTAAAGCTAAATATGTTATGTGGTATGCGAGAATTCACAAAACTTAGAGATTTACCACAACAAATTATTACAAAGAACTATTAACTAATCTATCTGAAAAAAAAATTGGGTGAACCTTTCACGCTCTAGATACTACCTATTTACATAAAAACTATAGCCTATGGTAAACAGAAATTCAATGTGCCATGTATCATGCAATGACTACTGTACTTGGTGCAAGGTCTGGTTTCATGCTATTTTATAATGTCAGCAAATGTGATAATTAGACTCAGACATTATCACATTACACGGCTTGGCTTGACTGATCATGAACTAGGCCTAATGCACCATAGCCTTGGCTAGACAAATCTTACTGAATCAGAATAAGCCTGGCCAAAGCTATTCCTTCTAAAAAGTCTGACACGTCTTCTACCAAACCTAAGCAATATCCTGAATTATACCGTGACTTTAGATACGCACTACACTACTACTATATAAAAAAAGAAAAAAAAAGGTAGTATACCTAGTAGCATGAAGGATGAACTCGAAAGCTGGCCAGCATCGAGTTACATACAAACACTACAATAAACTAGCTCAAACATACTGACCACGGTGACCACATTAACTTTGATGACGTGCACATCCTGCCGAATGCTGCTGTTTATCGCACTGAAATGTTTAATAGATAAATCCCGCTCGTTATCACACAAAACATCACTGACACACAATTCGTAGTACCTTCTATCTCGTCAGCTGCGATCTAGTATTGCCATGCCATGTTTACACTGTAGCCTCACTTATTCCGTCTATTTTATTTAGAAGAAACTGCATGTCACAAAAATTATATGAAAATTATGTAAATCATAACAAAAATGAATAAAGGGTTCTTTTTTAAATGTCTGGATTTTTGTTCAGAACGAGATATATTTCTGTGGTATCTGGTACTACCGCAGAAGCTGAGCAGACGACAAGAAAAATCACGTTGTTGTTTATTAGGTATATGGTGACTATATAGTTCGTGCTTTCGTAAAAGCAGCGTATTTTGTGTAATGCATCGAGGAATGGATAAACTACTATGGACAAGTAAGATAGCCTTCACAATAGCCAGATTACTAGCATTTGAATCTAAGACCTAGGACATTTATCTAAACCAGGAAAGATATGAACTGTCATAGTCTAGGCTAACTTAGTAGTTCTTATTACTATTTTTCGTGGTAGGGTTTCTCAGATTTCATATGCCTGGTAGAAGTTTTGTTGATATTACAAACTGATTTTCCATGAAACATACCAGCCATATATTTTTACAAAAAGATATAAGCCATATATTTGTTTATCGGCGCGAGCATTTTTTTCTTAATTGTTTTTGCTCGGCAGATGGCACAAAATAATAGGTACTACCTAATAGTGTCACTCACTCCTTTATTCAACAATTATAAGGAACCCCAATAGAGAAAAACAAAAGCAGGCAAGAGTGATTAGCAATAACAACATTAGAGAAATAATGTAAGAAGCCTTTAGGACATGATAGCCTAGGCTACTGTATTGTTCAAATGTGGAATCACTAAAAACCACAAGAAGAAAAAATTAGAGCTGTAATATTTTAAAGTCTTGCCAAAGACACGAATTCTATGTTTCCAGAAGGCCCATCTTTTATTTTATGTATTTCTGACCATAATTAGAGCACACTTGTTTTTGTAGGTCTGACAGAAATGGTTAAAAACGCAAGATAAGCAGTGGGAAAAATGCAAGGTTCATGTTTGTAATACTTAGGCCTATCTATTACATAACATGCAAACAGGATACCATAAGTTCAGTTATATCGATATCTCATAACATGCCTTCCTTTACCTAAAACCTAGGGTGCCAGGTCTTACTTGACCAACCACCATACACCTAACCTGACAAAACACAGATCCAGCCAAATCGTATTTTCCTTAACCTAACCACAAAGTGTACTTGGTTCCATCTGACCTTACTTGGAGAGCTGAAAGTCACAGGGAGTCAGGGATGCCTCCTAACTCTACCCTTCCTAACCTAACCTACTCCAGTGGCCCTTTTCCAACGAGTGGCAGGCATTGTTAAACTGAATAGACTGTCATGAAAAATTTTCATTCAAAGTCTGGAAACAGCTGGGTACTTACACAAGAATTCATGGATGAAGATTTAATTGGTTAAAAACCATAGGTAATTATTATGTACCAGAAAAACAAGAAAGTGCAAAAAGTTCATGTACCATAAAAGACCATCACCTCCCAAACAATGCAAGATGCAAAACACCTTAAAAAGATGATGCAAGTTTTCATATTTGTATTTAAGAAAAAATGCCAAAATTTCCATAATTCGACCATTTCAAATATTGCAGTTAGTATTGGTGAGGGATCAGTATACTGTATGAGGGTTTCACCAGGAGGAGGATGTAGATTCACTATTTCTTGCCAAATGCATGAACCTTATCTCTTATTGTATGTGTCATACAGTAGTTCTTGTTTGTAATCAATAGCAGCCACCTAATAAAAAAAAAAAAGCAAACAAAGGCATGGCATTGTGAATTACAGAGATGTATAACCTAGCCTAACCTGATTTAGTATCTTCTGCTTCTTACCTAACAGGGGGCATTCCTTAACCTAACCTGACCTTAAGGCCTGTAAAATATAGGGTAATGTAAAAGAATACATCCTAAACTAGCATGGAACACTATGCCCAACCTGTCCATGGTTTAATCCTTTCCCAAGAACCTGTTTTAAGATACTGTAAATTATAACCTCCCTCAACTTGCTTTAGCAGTTATTGCTTAGTTTGATTTGATGATGTTAGTCTTGTGCTTTTATTTAAAATCAATTAGGGTTGACCTCTAGATTTTTAAATCTAATGAATGTTTTGTTGGTCATTTTAAGATAAAGGCCAAATTTCTTTGTGGTCCACTAAGGATGATATGTTAATTGTAAAAAGGAAATGGACTGAAATGAGTATTTGCAGTATTAGGGAATGAACAGGGTGAAATTTAGCATAAACTAAAATTGCATTACATTACTTTACGTTCTCAATAATTGTCTAATGATTGTTTTGGACATTTATTCTTCTTTAACTATTAAAACATCAAATTACACAGCATGAGAGTTTGCCATTCATATTTTAAGTTTTTTAACAATTTTATCAGAATTTTTTAAGAATGCTTCCTTTACACTTAACCCTTGAACTGAAGTGTAAATTTTTTGGAATGGATGGTAAACTTGGTGGAATCTGAAAATATGTGGAAACTCCATCCAGAGAACTAGTGAAGTTTCAATAGATAGTCACTCAGTACATCATAGAAAAAATCATCTGTGCTACTGATATGTGCCTGAAACTTACAAAACACCTTCAGAACAATAGCAATAGATGTAGAATTGTTCTAACTATTTATGTCTTATTGGTAACTGCATAGATTATTATTCCTCTGCCCTAATGCTCCTTAGGGGAAAACCCTAAGGTTATCATCATATTAGCTATAACCCATGATGATCTTGAATTCCATGTTGGTGGGAAATTGAAATAGTACGTACTGTGTTTGTTAACTGGACAGGAAAATGTGGTACATCAATGGTAATTACTGGGATACATCCTAAGCCAACCTTCCTTAATGTGGCTTAGCCTAACTTGGGCAATGCAGCCTACCTGACTACCAACAGTTAGCGTTGCCAAAAAATAATGTCAGTGGTTCTTACAGGAATGTATTTTAAACCTGTCATTTTCTAACCTATCCTATGGTGCAGTATTGTCCTTGAGCAAGAGGCAAGGAAATCCTCCCATATTCTACTTCATACTCATTACCTATAACTTTTCAGGATGTTACAGTGTCCTTTGAAAGTATGTGAGGTTGGTCTTTATTGCCTTGTCCCATTGGGGAGGGGACACTTGCCCAGTGGCTCCACCAACTGCCCCGCCTCCTTCCCCACTACTCCAGCATGTTCTCTTGCTCAGCCCAAGAGTGTTAAGCACAGGAAGGTAGGCAGCTTACACCTTTGCTGTAGTATTTTATCTACAGAAGTGGTTTTTTTCCTCACTCACTTGGCTTCAACCAAGAATTCTTCTGCTACTATTAAATTGCTTCCCATTCCTGCTAAGAATCTCAGTGTACAGTAGTTTGAACCTCCTACTGTAGTCGTCTCGCCATAGGAAATACTCTCATGTTGTGTCGATCGTGGCCTGTATTCCAGCAGTGACAACAATCTCAAGACCTGTGGACAGACTTAAGATGAAGCTTCCTCCATGATTCTTCCTCTCACAAGAAGGAGAAGAAGTAGTAACCCACTGGAGGCCCCATAGCACCTCCTCAAGAGTTAATGATGTTATTAGACCACCTCTGTGTGCGATGTCTACCATAGGTAAAGTTAACACTTGGGTTACTGAGTTCCATTGATACCTCAAGGCTTCTCACACATTCTTGTACCTGAGGACTACTCCTGACTCTTAGCACTGTGCAATTGCAGAAATTTGCAAAGTAGAGTCAGTACTACTCTTGCACTTAGTGCTTGTGCTTCCCCCTAACCATGTGCATGTGGACACAGGGTTCGCATCAGACAGGTTGCAGCTGTATGGTACAATGACGACTCATTTAAGCATGATCATGCAGCACCTGGCTGATGTCTAGTCCGTCCAGAACCCCTGATGTGTTCATGGACAATAGTTTGGCTTTTTTGCCTACAGTAGGAATGAACTTCACTGTGGAATGAGGTTCTGTTAGAGAGTCATCTCAGTGGTGGCTCAGTGAAAAGTGCCACGAGAACATGACCGAAAATATGTAGGAACTTACCTTCGGCCATGTTCTCGTGTCATCCCCTCCTTCATGGATCTGATAAGAGCAATGGGTTCATCGCCATCAGGGTCCCAGCAGAGTCATTCTGCGAAGGCACGTCCAAATTTTCCAAAGACTCCTGTAGAGTACTTGTGTCTCATTTCTCTTCTAAATATTAGATACATATTAGGATAATATTTAGTAGACGTCAGCTAACCAGATTCATATTGGATGCTGTGTTTATCCATAGCAGTCATAAAAAGATTTGTTGTTAACTAACAACTGACTGAGTAGTTTGGATGCTCAATAACCCCTCGCTTTGTGTGCTTTCTAGCATATGTAAAGCTGTGTTTTATACTAACAGATGAACATAATATGAAACATATAAAGTATTTCATGTTTCTTGAAGATTATATTTTTATACGGCAAACCCGCCTTTGGTCAAACAGTATGACATTGCACGGAAGGACCAGTCACTCGCAGAAGGTAACAAACAATACAAACCAGTGTCGTTACCTGCTTTGCTTTGCGGTTTTCAACTCCAGCTGCTTTTTCATTCAGCATCAACAATTAGTTCATTCCATTTTGCTCATTCAAGTTTTAAATGGTTTGGTTTATATTACTGCGGGTTTGACCTTTTGAAATTCTTGTTTTAATATTGTTTGTATCTTATTCAGTCCGGTAATGAGGAGGAAATGTAACTAGTTTTGCCTATAATTCAGCTCTAATCTGGAAGATTCAGAATGTTGCAATGGCATTTAATATTGCGAGGTTTGCAAGACAAGGAGAGAGAGAGAGAGAGAGAGAGAGAGAGAGAGAGAGAGAGAGAGAGAGAGAGAGCACTCAACATCCCGATTTACATAATATGCCCGAAGGAGCATTCGTGATGAAGCACTACTTTTTTTATATGCCCTGCTTGGGTAAATATGATGATTAATATGTGAACTGACGCACGCATTCGTAACGATATTTAATATTCATTGGATTGCAGGTCCGGTGAAGAAGGGGGGAGAGAAAGCGAGGGCCTGAAAGAGAAAGAGAGAGCACTTGGCATCCCGATTTGCATAATCTGCCCTAAGGACTAATCGTGATGAAGTACCACTTCCGCCCAAAGCCCGCTTGTGTAAATATGGTGATTGATATTATATGAGTTGATGTACGCAGCTCTAACCTCGATATCCTCCTCGAGCGTGCCCGGAGGCATTTTCCCTCAGAAGGAGGAGGAGAAGAAGGGGCATCGAGGGGCATACTCTGTGTCTGTGAATACATAAATATTGTGCTCGGTGGAAGTCCCCCAACAACGTGACTGGAATGCATTAAACGACTCCTCCTTACCGGGAATTTAAGGGAGAGTACACGACTCGTCGACAAGTTGTCTCGAGAAATTTTGAACGAGATGACATCGGGGAGACTTTCAAGGGTCAAGATGACCTCCGGGAAACTTTGACTGGAGGATGTGACCTCCAGGTAGGTATCTGGGCCTATTACACTGCGAGCTACTTTGGTTTTCTCGCAACCAAAGGTGAGTTAATTTTGTTTTAAGGGTGGTGTTCGATCTCGGTGATTACAATAAGACACTGAAGTATTTTGTTTACAAATCGTTATTTTGAGACTAGTAACATTAAGAAGAGCCACATATATCTTAATTAGTTTTTCTCCCAGTTATATAATATTACATTTTTCTGGACCTCATTTGTTGTCATGACATTGTCACTACGATTTCATTGAGATTTTAATTTTGTACGTGATATGA
>NC_061109.1:46294815-46314815 GCF_015104395.2 Macrobrachium nipponense
ATTATTTATGTTTATTCATATTCGCCTTTCCAAATGACAGCGTTGATATATATGTTGATTCCCAAGGACCATAATCGTGCAGAAAATCGTAGAAAAAAATGACTTGATTTTGTGAAATTTAGGCTGTCAATCAATCTCAGGGCACTTACGGTCATTCAGTTCTCAAGACATTGAAATAAGGGAGTTAGAGCGGTTGGACAGCAAGAGAACCAGAAAATAAAGTCGATGAAACATGAGGATAAAAAATAAAGTAGTAGTAATAAGCAGTGATAATTAGAGAGGTAGGACAACAAAATTAAAGGAAGGAAATGGGAAAGGAGTAAAGTAGTGCAGTCAGTGCACCTCACATGGTCTACTGTAGGTATTACTTAGGGTCTTTGCAGGCCCCTAGCTGCAACCTCTCTCATTTCTTGTACTGTACCTCCGTTCATATTTTCTTTCGTCCATCTGACTTTCCACCCTCTCTAAAAATTGTTTCCTAGTGCAACTGCGAGGCTTTCCTCCTGTTAAACCTTTCACCGCTGAATGACCTTATAGGTTCCAGGGCTTGGCATTTGGCCTAACTTTTGTATTCTATTGTATTTTATAAGGCTGCAAACACCCTTTAGTAATGCCTGCAGTGCTCAAGTTGAGTTGCACTGTGAATATTATCCCTCCTACGGGGGACAGTCGAAAGGGGAACTATTTCTTTTCAGAAACCGTGTTTAAAGAAGTATATATTTTTTTGGCCACAGCCACTCATAGGGGGACGGTTTGATTAATCATAGCATTGTTAATTACGTATTGTATTTTTTTTTTGTACTGGGTAGCGTTCAAATTGATGGCTGTTTTTATAGCTACAGATTTTCTTCACTTCTCTCTTTTTGTTCGTCCATTTATAAATGATCTTATTATTGTATATTTCTCTTCTTCTTACTGTAAGTTTTGCCTTCAGTTTGATATTGCTTTTTTTCTTTTTTCCATCTACATTCTTTTTCTCGCTCTATTATATATTCCATCTGCTTATCTATATTCAGTTATACATATATTCTATTATTCATACAATCTATTTTGCTTATATTCAATTTGCATATATTCTGTTATACATAAATTCTATTTTTCATATATTTTATCATACATAAATTCTGTTTTTCATATATTCTATTATACATAAATTCTGTTTTTCATATATTCTATTATACATAAATTTTGTTTTTCATATATTCGATTATACATCTATTCTATTATATATTCCTTCTTTCATCTCAGGTTTTCTTTCTTCTTCCCTTCCCCAACGCTACCCCTTTTCCTTCATTTGTCTTCATGTCGAGCGACTTAAGGCGGACAAGGAGCCGGGGGGGGGGGGGGGGGGGGGGGGGGGGCAAACCTCCCGCTATCAGGATTAGGAATCCATTAAGAAGAAATCAACACCTTTCAAGGGTGGCTAAATAGATTCCCCAGACTCTTGTGTACTTCTCATTACCTCCTCGACCACACATGGCCTGAGGTCACACAACCTTTGACCCCCAAGCCTGTCATTCTCTTCCTCGTGCTCGTCGGGGGCAGAAGACGCTTGAATGTCACGTAGTATTGCGGTTCGGATGGAGGCTGATTTTTAATAGTAAAAATAATGATAATATACTTTATCTTATACAGTGGATGATGGAAAGGGAACGTCATGCCATGACGTACCTTTGGCGCATTGGAAGAATGAAAGAGTTTGATAATGTCTTGAGTTTATATGGTTGAAACAAATGTGTTGTGCTTAAATGTAATATAGGACTGAAGTTGGACTACAGTCTTTCTTAGTGTTAAGACATTGTTAGTATCCTATATTGTATATGTTTATATTATCATTGTATCCTGTACGCTGTGGACAATAAACTTATTTATCTATCCATATATCTATCTGCAAGAGTTCAGAATGAGAGTTTCAAATAGTCTGCAAGAGATGACAGTAAATTGGAGGAAGGTTTCCGATCGAGTTACAACAGAATTCTGTAATCAAGGCCAGAGAAAGACAGAGAGAGAGACACACACACACACACAAATTAGAATGGGTAATTGAGAAGAAAGTATTCGATTGGTGTTTCAGTAGTAGAGGGGGCAAATTTCTTGAAAGTGAAAGCTCAGGAGAGATTGTATACGGTACGAGTTGGGGGCGACGGGGTTAGGAATATATATCGTTGAATCGTTCAAATGGTTTTATTAAACAGAAAGTGATGGCAAGCAGATGTCGGGAATCTTTTCCGAGAGAAAATGCGTTATGACATTGATGTATGCGTTGAGTAAGGAACTTTATGGAAATGAATTATCGGTTGAGAGTATAATAGTTTATTAATAACAGATACAAGATAACTCAGGGTATAAGCTAAGGAATTAGAATCATATCAAGTACAATATGGCTTAGGCGATAAGAATGGAGGCGAATATTTTCAAGTTCAGCAAGACATCTTTAAACTAGTTTAAGGAAGTTTACCCTATCATATAAACACACACACACACACACACACACACACACCTATATATATATATATATATATATATATATATATATATATATATATATATATATAATTTTAGGTGAATATATATAAATGCATGTGTGATATTAATTATACTTCCTCATAAAACAACCATATAATACGTGGTACAGTTAATTCAGTAAATTATTACATACTTAACTCTCTCTCTCTCTCTCTCTCTCTCTCTCTGCATGACCTACTGAATCATCTTATGAAGGGACATCCTTTATTTTTTCACCCATCACTTCTCCACAGTGCCAGATGTATTATATGCAGCTATGATCTTTAGTGTTTTCCTTATCATCGTTTGAAGTAAACTCCAATATTCGTGCATTTTGGCAGTTTTGACGTAAAGAAACAATTCACAAGTAATTATAGTCTTTGGCTTTCTCACTAAATGCATCGTAATTATAAAGATTTCTTCTCCTTACCTCCTGCTTACGATGTATTATTATTATATATTAAATGAAACCTATTCACATAGGACAAGCCTACGAAGCGACTGACTTGAAATTCAAGCTTCCAAAGAATGTTGGTTTCAACCTCCCACCGCAGACCCCACACTGCAGCAGTGACTGATCGTGATACAGAGCCTATAGTTCAAGGAGTAGGTCGGTGCTCTGTTATTGGACTTGAAGAGGAAAGTATGTTCATACGAGAATTGCATATTCTTAACGGCCTTCGTACCAGAGGTACGCTATAATTATACTAATACTTAACTACTGTTTCAAGAATGAGGAGAATAGAATTAAACAGTCAAGATTTCTATTCCTAACAAAGGCTCTTCATTCAGCACCGGAATATTGCGAAAACTTCTCTCCAATAAAAAAATTATAAATAAAAAAATAAATAAAACAGAAACACCATAAGCAAACAGCTTTTCTAAAAGTCTCCCATTATCAGATGGAAGTATATATACGTAGCAGTACAGAGTAAACAATTCGCTTTGGCCCGAATGGAATGCTGAGAGAGAGAGAGAGAGAGAGAACTTGCGTACCTAATGGAGGAGAGGCATCATTGTAATCTAGCCAGCATCGTAGGGATTAGCCAATCTCGGGTGTAGGTAAACGGGCGATAATTAGTTGATGAGGGACAGATTAGTCCCCCAAGTCCGAAAGGATTAGGGGGGATTTGCCTGACGTTTCGGTGGAATGCTTGTGGCGTGGGGGGAGGGGGGCGGTTTGGAAGGAGGGTTTTTTGGGGGCGGAGATTGGGGAAAGAAGTTGGATTGGGAGGAAAAGGGACATAAAAGTATCGAAGAGAACTGGAATACAGGAGCGTAATGAAGGCACAGGATAGAAATATAGAAAAGGAGAAAGATAGGGGACAGTAGGTTGGGAGGCGGGGAATGAGGTAAAGGAATAAATGAGGACTGGGGAGAAAGAATATAAAAAAAATGGAAAAGAGGGATAAAAATAAGAGAAGGGAGTGGGGAGAGGATGAAGGGAAAAAGTGAATGTAATTTGAGAAAAGGGGAAAGATCTATTTGCCAGCCGTAGATGAAAGAGAATATGAAGACAGACCCTGAGTGATGTGAGAGATAATGTCATTTCCAGCAAATGAATTCATAATTTCCTTTGAAAAAGACCAAAGGCTGCTGTGACGGGAATCGGAAGTGAATGTCTTAATTTATACTATTATAGGCTTGGAGGACGTTATAAAATAAAATGAGTATAGGATAACTTGACGGTCCAAGCAACTACTTGGGTAGGTGTTATGTCCTTATTCCATCAGAAACTATTGAGTTTGTATCATCTCTTAACTATTACTTCTTAGTGCAACGCTTGAGTCGTTTCCAGTTAAACTCTTAGATACTTGTGCCACTTCTTTTATTTCCTGGATCTCTTAACCTTGTCTAACCGCCTCAACTGCCTCTTTCCACTGTCTTCGGCGCTTAATGGCCGGGAGCTCCCCAGTGCTTGGCTTGGCCTCCTATTCATGAAAATTAATAAAAACACGGGTTAATTTCTTTTATTCAATTTTAAGGTTGAGGTGCACAAGATTTTTCCATAGTTTCATTAACAAACACACTAACACACGCACACACATATGATATATATCACATTACCACATGTGGAAGAATTAGGTCCTAATCAGCTTTAACTTTATTTCTAAGCCATTGCCAATTATTTATATATTATATATATGTATATATATTATGGGTAATCTTTGTGATTATAAAAAAAGTCACGCGTGTATAGAGACGTAATTTATATGCGCAAATATTTTTTTTATACTCTAATATTACCTACAAATATCTCTTAATATCGAGTTCACTTTACCTCTGGAATAAGTTACAACGATCCTATGCCTTTGAGATTTGATACATAGGATACAATAAAGTTGAAATTCATTCCTCTCTCAGTTTATAGCCAAATTGATAAGTCCCTGCTTTTCTTGTATGAAACTCAAAAGTCATATATATATATATATATATATATATATATATATATTATATATATATATATATATATATATAGATATGTGTGTGTGTACAGAATATAAATGTATATTATATATATATCATATATATATATATATATATATATATATATATATATATATATATATATATATAGTATATATGTGTGTGTGTACATATAAATATACATTGTATTTTATATATAAACATAAACGTGTATATATATGTATCTAAGTATCACCTGTTAAAGGTGTCAGATTCTCCTTGGCAAAGTGTGCCAGAATTATGTATCCGCATATTGTCGCTAGCTAATTATATATTATTATGATGCTGATGATTAATTCATTATCAGTAATGATCTGGTTGTAACAATTTCTTATAACGTCTGAACTCATGTATCTAAATTTTGTGTATTTTATTGTGTGTACGTATACCTTCTCTATCGCTATATATAGGCCTGAGCAGATAGAAATATTATTTATTATATATTTACGTTCTAGAATATCTTCAGACTTTCGAGAAAATTATTATTATTATTATTATTATTATTATTATTATTATTATTATTATTATTATTATTATCTCTTTAAAGGGGCCATCCACATTGAAGGATTTACCTTCTAGCAGATCTTCAGACTTACGAGAAAATTATTATTATTATTATTATTTTTTTTTTTATCTTATTATTTTTTTTTTTGTTTTTTTTTTTGTCTATCACAGTCCTCCAATTCGACTGGGTGGTATTTATAGTGTGGGGTTCCGGGTTGCATCCTGCCTCCTTAGGAGTCCATCACTTTTCTTAGTATGTGCGCCGTTTCTAGGATCGCACCCTTCTGCATGAGTCCTGGAGCTACTTCAGTCTCTAGTTTTTCTAGATTCCTTTCCAGGGATCTTGTTCGTATGATTATGGGTACATTTCACACTGGCATAACCCAAATCCTTCTTATATCTATTTTCAGGCCTTGATACTTATCCATTTTTTCCCTCTCTTTCTCTTCAACTCTGGTGTCCCATGGTATTGCGACATCAGTAAGTGATACTTTCTTCTTGATTTTGTCAATCAACGTCACGTCTGGTCTATTTGCATGTATCACCCTATCTGTTCTGATACCATAGTCGAGGATCTTTGCGTGATCGTTTTCTATCACTCCTTCAGGTTGGTGCTCGTACCACTTATTACTGCAAGGTAGCTGATGTTTCTTGCACAGGCTCCAGTGGAGGGCTTTTGGCAATGAATCATGCCTCTTTTTGTACTGGTTCTGTGTAAGTGCCGGACATTCGCTTGCTATGTGGTTTATGATTTCATTATTCGTATTGCACTTCCGACATATGGGAGAGATGTTATTTCCGTCTATCGTTCTTTGAACATATCTGGTTCTTAGGGGCTGATCTTGTGCCGCTATTATCATCCTTCAGTTTCCTTCTTTAGCTCTCCCCTCTGTAGCCATTGCCATGTGTCATCGCTGGCTAGTTCTTTAGTCTGTCTCATGTATTGTTCGTGCATTGGTTTGTTGTGCCAGTCCTCTGTTCTGTTTGTCATTCTCCTGTCTCTGTATATTTGTGGGTCTTCGTCTACTTTTATCAGTCCTTCTTCCCATACACTCTTGAGCCACTCGTCGTCACTGGTTTTCAGATATTGCCCCAGTGCTCTGTTCTCGATGTTGACGCAGTCCTCTATACTTAGTAGTCCTCTCCTTCCTTTGTTTCGTGTTATGTATAGTCTGTCCGTATTTGCTCTTGGGTGTAATGCTTTGTGTATGTCATATGTTACCTCGTTTTCTGGTCTATGCTGCGGAGTTCTGCCTTCGTCCATTCCACTATTCCTGCTCTGTATCTGATTACTGGCACTGCCCATGTGTTTATGGCTTTTATCATATTTCCGGCATTGAGTTTTGACTTGAGTATCGCCTTGAGTCTCTGCATATGCATATTCTTTCCAAATCGTGTCCTTCATCTCTTGGTGTTTTACATCCCCTCCTTCCATTATTCCCAGGTATTTGTATCCCGTCTCATCTATGTGTTTGATGTTGCTCCCAATCTGGTAGCTTTATCCCTTCAGTCCTTGTTACTTTGCCCTTTTGTATGTTGACTAAGGCACATTTTCCTATTCCAAACTCCATCCTGATATACCCAGATACAATCCTTACAGTCTGGATTAGGGTATCTATTTACTTGATGCTCTTACCATACAGCTTGATGTCGTCCATGAACATCAGATGGTTAATTCTTTTGCCTCTTTTCTTGAGTTGGTACCCGGCATCCATCTTCTGCAGTACTTTTGTCATGGGAATCATGGCTACTACGAAGAATAGTGGGGACAAAGAGTCGCCCTGGAAAATCCCTCTCCTGATATTAACCTCTGCTAGTCTTATTCCAGAGCTTGTAAGTATTGTATTCCAGTTGCGCATTGTATTTTTGAGGAAGCTGATGGTGTTTTCCTCTGCCCCATATATTTTCAGGCATTCTATTAGCCATCTGTGTGGTATCATGTCGAAAGCTTTCTTATAGTCAATCCATGCCATGCTTAGGTTGGCTTTCCTTCTCCCACTGTTCTTCATTACCATTTTGTCTATCAGGAGCAGGTCTTTTGTGCCCCTACATTTCCTTTTGCAGCCTTTCTGTTGGTGGGGGATGGTGTTTGTCTCCTAAGTAGTTGTATTATTATTATTATTATTATTATTATTATTATTATTATTATTATTATTATTATCATCTCTTCAAAGGGACCATCCACATAGAAGGATTTAACTTCTAGAATATCTTCAGACTTACGAGAAAATAATAATAATAATAAAAATAATAATAATAATAATTAATAATGAAATTATTATATTATTATTATTATTATTATTATTATTATTATTTTAAAGGGATCATAGAGAGGGCAGTTGCTTGAAATAGACATTCACGTCATGGCTAACAATGGGAAATTATGAGAGGAGGAGGAGGAGGAGGAGGGGGAGGGGGAGGAGGGGGAAAATGATAAGGCAGGAGGCATGGAGAGATAAGGGAATTCTGCTAAGATTACGAAAAGGGAAAGAGAAAATGTTAGGGGAGGCAGGAATACGAAGAAAATAGGGGGTAAGAGATGGAGACAGAAGGAGTCAAGAAAAATTTAATTAATTGTGGTGTTGGTGTGGGCAAGGTCTAAAGAATTCTTTAGACCTTGGGTGTAGGAGGGAGGCGTATGAGGAATAAGGAAGCAGGACTATGAAGAGGAGGAAGAGAGAAGTCGAGAAGACTTACGTGGAAGAAGAGATGATGATTGCGTTGGAGGAATAGTGTTGGAGGAGGGAGACACCAAAGTTTGAAGGAGGAGGAGGAGGAGGAGGAGGAGGCGATAGAGATGGTGGAGGTGTTGTGTATTTTCTCTCGTCGGGCGTGTGATGGCCCCACTTGGCAGTATACGGCCCGTCACTCACACTATCATAACACAACCAACACACTGTAAACACTCACCAATATTCTAATGTAGCCTACCAACAGTGACGCAATACCTTCACCCTGGACTTCCCTCCCCACCCCCACCCCGCGTCACACCACCCATTCCCTCCATTGCTCACTGCTTCCCGAAACATAAATACCCTCCCCTCCCCCTTATCCTATCCCCCTCCTCTCATAATATCATTCACAAAGTTAGCTTTGAAGCCTCTCGTCTCATCATCCTTCCGTACCTATATCATTATTTATTTATTTATTATTGGAGGTGGAATTCGACAGGACATTTTTGCTCTTGGTTCAGTGCTGTGGAACTTCTACATCAGACTAAGGCGTGCTTCGCTGGGTCACAATGAGACCCGAGAAGACAGAAGACTGTATGGACGTATGGTATTGACAAATGTTGTTGTCCTTTGCAATATTTTATTCCATCGCTGATAAGAGGTGACAAAGACGAAAGAGTGAGAGGGCAAAATTCAGCTATTTTTGTCATCATTTTTGTTTCTCTTGCACACAAAGGGAGTGAAAGAGAGAGAGCAAGGTCATGTTTATCCTCAAGCATTACCCATATGCAAATTCGCTTTGGTTTTTGAAAGATTTGTTTTACTTTTGTAGTCTTTTTGTCTTTAATTGAATTCGAGAATAAAGCCTATATCCATGGTAATTACTAACGCCCTTGAATCATATCTTGGAATTGTGTATATACAAATATACACGCGTTTAGATTACCTTATCGGCTTAGCAGCCTAATGAACATATTGTATATTTACGCGCACATCAAAATCTTTTGCCCGAAATATTAGTGTTTTGTTTACATGAAGTTATGGACTCGTAAAACCACTGCCTAAAAGTCAATAGAACGTACCCTGTTCCCGACACTTCCTTCCTCATTTTATCAGAGAAACATCTGTAATTTCGGGATGACGTGGGAATTAAAAGGAAGGGGTGGGGGGGGGGGGGTTGAAGAGTGAGTGGGAGACGCATCAGATCGGGCGAGGGCGGCATGTGGGCCTTATCAAGGGGAATGACAAACTACCGGGAGGGGTCGACTTGACAAGCAAATGACAAACGGAGGCGTAATGTTACCGAACAGGCCACCACCGCCGCCGCCGCTATGTTTAAGTATTCATTGTCTTGGCGCTGGTGTGTGAAGTGGCAGACGGCGTGTTTGTTTACGCTGGGTTCGGCATGCCCCTGCAAGACGTCAAACCTCTCCTGGGTTTGTTTTTGGGGGGCGGTGTTGGGTTTGGGACGCCCGAGATTTAGATGAAGAAGAAGAAAAGAAGACGGCTGAAGCATTGGTCCCATAGTTGAAGGTTCCTGAAACACTGCTGATTCGTATACGTTCTTTTGCTGTTGATGATAATAATGTGCTTCATAAAAACCCACAATTATATATATTAGAGTTTATTACTATGTCATATACTCTGTAGATTTTTATGACATAGATTCTTCTTCATGAGATTGTGAATTTCTTAATAATACTAATGATAATAATTGAAACCCATTGTCTTGCGTAATAACTCCTGATGTTTGGATAATAAATACTGTATCAAGTTCATTTTTCCAATGTACCGAGATTTATAACTCACGAGGAGGGTCTCATTTGTCGCTTTCTTTAATGAACGGGATTTCCCTTCGTATCATTCAATATTGATTACGACGATTCATTAACAATGCCAAACTCAAGTGCTCATCCAATTCCGTACTTTGATTTTTTCCTTGTCTGGTTGTGTCAGTGCTTACAGGATAATGCATGAAATGCCCTAATCGGCGGATTTGCTCGTTTCTAGTGTAGTTATCATTAACCCCTTATACAGACTAAACCACAACCCCCTCCCCACCCCATGTTCACGTATATATTGTAAACGCGTGTATTTGAAGTATTATTGTTTGTACTCTTTCATGCATGCATGTAGAAGTTTTTTTTTTAACACTATATACGTGTTTTGGAAAGGCCAGTGCCCCCGGCTCCACATTGTAGTGTTATGGTAATGTATCATTACATAATATATATATATATATATCTTATATATATATATATCATATATATATATATATATATATATATATAAAAAAAAACACCGTATCGCGCTTCTAAGAAATCATAGAAGGCTCCGCAGTAATATTCTTGTTTATCGAGAATGAAATATTTTATATGGAAATATTTACAAAGATTAAAGCTTTCGTCCATATGTAGTCATGTATATATATATATATATATATATATATATATATATAATATATATATATATATATATATATATGTATGTATGTATGTGTGTGTGTGTGTGTGTGTGTGTATGTATTTATGAATGACTACATAGACACCAGACTTCTCAAGATCCTGACTGACCCTTGTCGTTTGTTTTGGATGTCCCGCATTATTGAGTCATAACACGTCAAGGAAGGACCCATTAGAATCCTTTTAGTCCTTTTGCCGCCTCTTGGATGAACAGATGCCATCAGTTCCCAAGGCTCCTAAAGTCTAAATATTTTAGTAAAGACTTTGTGACATATTTTTATTCGCCGTGTTATTTTATTTTAGTTTTTTTATACACTCGTTCAGGTACTTTAAAGAATATCTCACCAGACTCATCAGACCATGCTTATTTACCAACACGTTGTTTATGGTGATTCAGAAGTTAGGACACTGAAAATAATTTACTTTTGTTAGAATGTTAATACATTAATTGATGTAAATATATTTTAAGAAAAAAAAATCCTAAAAATTCGAAGCACCTAGATAAAGGATTCCTATGTACGTTGTATATTAATCCCCTCAAATAAACACTGCCATTATAGATGGAAGTATATTTCGATGTATAGTCACTCATATATGTTCATGGATGTCTCCGGGGATAAAGCTGAATTCCATCCAACCCCTTTCTGGACAACGGGTCTGCATAGTGACATAAGACGGGCACACACCGATACTTTCTACAGCAGTGTTAGGTAGTTGAATATTTGGCCAGTTTCGCACTCCCAGACACCTGTCATCCAGAAAGGGTTGAAATGGAAATCTCTCTCAAACACCCGGACATCCATGAACTTAATCTTATATGAGTGAATGTAATACATTTCGAGTAATTAAAGATCCCAGTTAGGAGGTCACTGAATAAATCTAACAGTTTATGTGGAAAATGAAATTTTCCCCTCCATTTTCTAGTTTCGTTTAAACTCATATTTCGGAAGCAATTTCGAGGGCACGCTTTTAACACTCGCTAGTGGTAGATTTCGTAACATAAAATTCTCTTGAGAAATTTTATACAAAGTTTATGATAATAAAGACATTTGTTTGCTCAACCTTCGATTAAAAATTTACATTCCAAGTATTTAGTAGACTATAAATGCAAACCTAATCGTTAGTTATCTCGAATTTAAAGTCCACATTAAACAGGTCTATTGAATTTAAAGTCCACATTAACAGGTCTATTGAATTTAAAGTCCACATTAAACAGGTCTATTGAATTTAAAGTCCACATTAAACAGGTCTATTGGCAGCCCATGAAACGTATATGGCCAGTGGAATGGTTATGGACAGTAAAATATGCATTCGAAATTCATTATCCTTTTTACGAATATTAGAAACACCCGTTCGATTCCTTCGTAGGGCGGGTAGTGCCGTCAGTGCACCTCATGCGGCGCACTGTAGATATACCTAAGGTTCTTTGCAATGTCCCTTCGGCCTCTAGCTATAAACCCTTTTAGTCCTTTCACTGTGTCTCCTAACAATTGATTCATAGTGCAACTGGGTGGTTTTCTTCTTATACCTATCAGACCTTTTACTATCAATATCCTTTTCAGCACTGAATAGCCTCATAGTTCCCAGTGCTTGGCCTTTGGCCTGAATTCTCTTGTATAATCTGTCTTATTCCGCTATTCGAACAATATCTGTGTATGCATTATATTTGCTCGTAAAAATCATTGCATTAGTGCTGATTTCCTGAAAGCGAAATGCGGGTAAAATTTTTTTATTCCTATCTGTAGTTTATTACATTCGTGTACTCCTTCTGTACTTATAAGACCTTTCAAACAACGTGGAGTTAGAAGCGAGATTTTGAGTAGGATAAGCTGTTTAGTACGAAAATTTAAAACGTCGTTAACCCGTGAAATGTACTTTTGAAATGTTAAGTTAATTTCCTTAAACAGATTTTATTCATTTCAGGTATGTGCCAGTTGTACTTAGGCAGCTCCAGTGAGGTAAGGAGTATGGTATCATTATTAGAAGATTGGGCCATTAATATTTTGACCTCTATGCTTGCTTGATAAATGTTATTTTCTCATAACTCTTTGACTGCGAGAAGTTTTGTTATACCACTGATAAGACTGAGGGACTTGTGGTACACTGATTTTTTTTTTTTTTTTGAAGAAGTGCAGTTTGTCAATAATAATTTGTATAAACTTTATGTTATATGGTTGATGCCAGTGTTTTGTAACGAAGTCTTCTTTTGCACTTGACTTCTTGTTTTAGGTGTGTTATTTCCGTTGGTTCAGAAATGTCATTAGTTATGCTTGGCTAATGTCTCTAATTTGGCAGGCTAGTATTTGAAAAATTTCAGGTTGAATATCTTTGCTGTGGTTGAGTGTGGTGATGTTTTCTCTGTGGGTTGTCATTTTATCTTTAATTTTTATCTTGTGAATTTACGAAATTTGTGAATTCCATGCTATTTATGTGATGCATCATGTAACCCGCAATTTTTTTTGTTTCGTTTTGTTAGGATATATTATTAATAGGTGTTTTGAATTCTGGATAAAAAAGTTAAATATATCTTAGTTTTACCAGACCACTGAGCTGATTAACAGCTCTCCTAGGGCTGGCCCGAAGGATTAGATATTTTTACGTAGCTAGGAACCAATTGGTGCCCTAGCAACGGGACCTACAGCGTATTGTGGGATCCGAACCACATTGCATCGAAATAAATTCCTCTGATTCCACGTTGGTCGAGCCGATAATAGAACTCGGACCACCGGATTGGTAGCCAAGCGCGAAAACCACTTGTCCAACGAGGAACTGAATTCTGGATAGAAATCGCTGTATAATATGGGAGTTGCAATGAAAAAATCTGACTAGTAGGCACTGCGGTTTTTTTCTCCCTGGATTATATTTTGTTTTTTGAATTCGGGAAAGAAATCGCTATATAATATGGTAGTTCTACAGAAAAAAAAAACTTGCTTATTGGATATTAGCTTTATTTCAGAAAGATAATCGACGTTTCCATTAATTGGCTATATTACTGAGTAATGTTAGGCTTTAGTGACCGTCATTACTTACATTGATGTCCATAATTAACGAGGGAAGTATCAAAGAAAGTGCAGGAGGGGAGGCTGAGATGGTATGGACACTTGTTGAGGAGAGATGAGGACCACGCTGGGAGGCATACTTTGGGGATGGAGGTTCAAGGAAGAAGAAGAAGAGGGAGACCAAGAAAGAGATGGAAGGACTGTGTGAGAGGAGAATTACATGAGAAGGGAATTGATGAGGCAGAAGCGCAGGATAGAAATAGATGGAAACGGCTCATCCGAAACGGCGACCCCATATAAAAATGGGAATCAGCTGGGAAGACGAAGAAGAAGAAGAAATAACGAGGGAGACCGTCAGTCAATTTCATTCCTGTTGCTCTGAAAGTCCCTGAGACTCTTAATCATGCAGAATGAACGTAACGCCATAAATTCTCACGGCAAAAGAGAGAGAGAGAGAGAGAGAGAGAGAGAGAGAGAGAGTAGAATCCACAAACTCCTACTTTGGAAGTTATCTCGTACAAACAAGTCAGCTCCCAAGTGATGTTTGAATGTCTGATCAAGACACAAGTGAGCCTCTTTCTCGCGTTTATTATTGCCCCACCGCAGTTTAGCTACAGGGGATAGAATCCTCTTTACAGTTCAGCTTAAAGGGGATTGAACCTTCTTTACAAAAGGTCGTTTCTTCCTTTGCTTATGTTTTAAAGGGATTAGAACTCTATGTTTTGATCGTGTGTTGTGTTCCAATTATTTTTTCCTAAGAAAGTTACAGACAATTACCAAGATTTTTGGAATTTTGTTTTCTGATTTTAGTGTCTATATCATATATATGTACGTATATATACATGACTTGTTCTATGGTCGTTCTATGGTCTAAGCGAAAATTGCAAAGAAAGCATAAATGTTATGATTAATTTACATTCGTACATGCAGTTATTATTCAGTGCCTTCAACTATGCCGAGACATTAGTTAGTCTGTGTTTCTTGCTTTCGACAAAGGTTACATGTAATATACATATATACATACACGCACACACACACACACACACACACACACATATATATATATATATATATATATGTGTGTGTGTGTGTGTGTGTGTGTATGTATGTATATATGCATATTACATGTAACCTTTTGTCGAAGCAAGAAACACAGACTAACTAATGTCTCGGCATAGTTGAAGGCACTGAATAATATACATATATATATATATATATATATATATATATATATATATATATATATATATATATATATTAAGAAATCTCTTAAATTCTCTATACAGTAGTTAGCCAGTTTTTCCTATTATGGACAAAGACCATATGTATTACATGTGCATTAAGAAATATCTTAAAGTCTGTAGTTAACTAGCTTTTCCTACTATCAACAAAGACTATATTACACATATATTAAGAAATCTCTTATCGACAAAAGACTGCGTGTATCACATATACATTAAGAAATCTCTAAGACAAACCTAAGCAATTCTTTGTGTTTGTTAGCGGAGCGTTGTGCCAGACTGGATCGAGTTGGTGTACTTAAGGATTGGTTTGCAGCCTGTTTGTTTGTGTTTACGCTGTAAGGTGTTTGGAAAGCGCGTGTGTTTACCGACGCCTCGCTGCAAGGATCGTAGATTTATGTGGGATCCCGTTGCTTTCTTAGTTCGTATGTGTTTGCTAATATTTGGTGTTTTTGATTTGGGGCGGGGAGGTTTCGTCCACCGGGAGTGAAAGTTTTTTTCTTTTTAATGATATTTGGTTTTTAATTCTCCCGTCTGTTTTAGATGTTATGTTTTCATTGATTCTCTTCATTAAAATGGCAAGTTGGATTTCTTATTCGCTGAAAACTTCAGCGACGATTTGGATTTTAATTCTGCCATTTTTGTTTAATTGGAGATTTTAATGGGAAATTTTTAAAATTTTTTATATTTTTTTATTTTTAGGTGATGGGTAAGATGGGTGAAAGAAGGGTGAGGGCAGTTAGCTGGCTAAACTTGGATTGGTTTTCAGTAAAGTGGTAACTTTTATACCTTATCCATTCATATGAACATTAAACTACAATGGCGTTTATTTTCACTGGCTTAAGTTTGTAGAGATCAGTTTATTTTGATGCATATGAGTCATACATTATATGCGCATCTTCATACGTGGGACAAGATGGGCGTGCGCGTGCGCACCGTGGCTAAGCTGTACAATGTTACGCGCTTTTTGCAAGTCTCTAGTTTCCTCCTGCCTTACCACCTACCAGTCGACCCAAACGTAAATGGGAAACCCTTAGTAGCTGGAGTTATGTAAGGGGAGTTGGGCTTACAACCTCATCCATAAAGAATTCCCGAAAATCCTTTTTATAGCCATCCCACTTTAGAAAAGGAGGAAGGCAAGTGTTGAAAGAAATATACCTAATAATATTGGAAGGCATGTATATGTGCATATAATATTTACATACATTTATGCATACGAAAACGTGCACATGTTTATGTCTTGAGATGATTTGATGGTCTGAACACTCCTAACGTTGCTTTATATTAAGGCAAGAAGCTTACTTATTTTACATATGATTTCTGTAGGAAATGGTTGCTTCGCCATATAAATTCCAGTGGCGACTTCTGATAATCGTTTTTAATAGTTGCTAATTCTGCCATCCATTTGGCTTCGAAAAAAAAATTCACACGTATCCTTAAGGTTGCATAAATTGTTCTGCCTCTCCTGAAGATAAATTTTGGACCTCATCTGTTGTGGTGAGAGTATCATGACCACTACATCACGCAAAAATTGCACTGTGTAATTCGCGAAATTCTTCGTTTTCTGATATTAATTTTAGCCGAAATTTAGGAAGTTTAGAATTCATGTGTACAGTACTTAGAAACAACGCAGTTATCCGGTGTCCATTTTTTTCCATTGATGTTATTTTCAAAGTCTTTGGTTATTTTAATCTAGGTTGATTTACGAGCTGTCGTGTGTTATTTTACTCCCATGCTGGCTTTACTTTATTCGTATTTTTTAAAACTCGGTTAATTATACATAGTTATGAATCGAGCTTCCATTTAGGTTTGTCATTTAGCGTCTCTCTCTCTCTCTCTCTCTCTCTCTCTCTCGTTCTGGTTATATATAATCTTCCATCAAAAGGAATGACTCTAGATACTCCCGTGTCTTTTCCCCTTCAGTCATCTGTTCTTCCCCTAGTGCATGCTTCCAAGCAGGCAATTCTCCCTCCACCTCCCCTCTCTCCCTCCCCTCCTCCTCCCCTCCGTTCCCCTCTCCCCCACTGTAGAAGAGATCTGTCTTGTGTGTTCCTGCCAGACTGACGTGATGAGTGAAACTTAAAAATATTAAGATGAAGTTTTGTAAACATCTCTCAGAGGGCATGGCGACTTCGGGGAGCTTCAGTCAACGCTACTCATGCACGTCAGTGCCTTAGCTGCCCTCCGGTGCCCTCATGCCCAACCATGAGCCATCGTGTGGTTTAATCATCGGTTGTGGGGTAATTTTAGACGGTAAGTTCCAGGTCCGTAGAGCATAGTACGGAAGACATTAAATAAACCTTCGGTATCAATTTGTGTCGCGCATTCTAATTTTTTTTGTGGTCGGGACATTAAAGGATAACTTGATCAATTTTCCCCCTTTAATCATTAACTTAAAGAGAAAAATTCGTATGGTTATGTTTGTCCAAGTTTTTTGTTCTCTTTGTCGTCCAGTTACATTTGGGTAGTATTTTACGAAATATTCGTGGATGATTTTACTTAATTTGACATAGAAGCAGTCACGAATTTTGTCTCCGGGGATTCTTTTTGAGCTGTGCAGAGACTAACTCAAACATATTTGCTAGCTAATTTCCACTGTAATTGAATTTATGGGGTAAATTAATCTGAGACAATTCACGGAAGGTAATCTGTTAAGCTTTTCGAATGATTTCCCGTTAGGGATATCTAGTGGTAGATCGGATGGATACATCTGACAATCAAGACTGGATTTTGGTGGTAGGTTCTTTCAGGTCTGCTGCATTTGCTATAGTAATTCGTTCACAGATATAGGAAGTGTTGGCATACTGTATTTGCAAATGTATCGTCTTGATGTATCCTAACATTTTTTGTGCATTTCCTGTTTGAGAGAGATATAGTAATTTACTGTTTATTTTGTGTCTGTGAATTGATTGCTTATAATTGGATAAGTATACTAAAACAGATCCGTGTATCTGATGTTATTATTATTATTATTATTATTATTTTTTTTTTTTTATCACAGTCCTCCAATTCGACTGGGTGGTATTTATAGTGTGGGGTTCCGGGTTGCATCCTGCCTCCTTAGGAGTCCATCACTCTTCTTACTAAGTGCGCCGTTTCTAGGATCCCACACTCTTCTGCATGAGTCCTGGAGCTACTTCGGCCTCTAGTTTTTCCAGATTCCTTTTCAGGGATCTTGGGATCGTGCCTAGTGCTCCTATGATCAGAAAACCAGGAAACATATGACAATACACAAAGCACTACACCCAAGAGCAAATACGGACAGACTATACATAACACGAAAGGAAGGAGGGAGAGGACTACTAAGCATAGAGGACTGCGTCAACATCGAGAACAGAGCACTGGGGCAATATCTGAAAACCAGTGAAGACGAGTGGCTAAAGAGTGCATGGGAAGAAGGACTAATAAAAGTGGACGAAGACCCACAAATATACAGACAGGAGAATGACAAACAGAACAGAGGACTGGCACAACAAACCAATGCATGGACAATACATGAGACGGACTAAAGAACTAGCCAGCGATGACACGTGGCAATGGCTACAGAGGGGAGAGCTAAAGAAGGAAACTGAAGGAATGATAACAGCGGCACAAGATCAGGCCCTAAGAACCAGATATGTTCAAAGAACGATAGACTGAAATAACATCTCTCCCATATGTAGGAAGTGCAATACGAAAAATGAAACCATAAACCACATAGCAAGCGAATGTCCGGCACTTGCACAGAACCAGTACAAAAAGAGGCATGATTCAGTGGCAAAAGCCCTCCACTGGAGCCCGTGCAAGAAACATCAGTTACCTTGCAGTAATAAGTGGTACGAACACCAACCTGAAGGAGTGATAGAAAATGATCAGGCAAAGATCCTCTGGGACTATGGTATCAGAACAGATAGGGTGATACGTGCAAATAGACCAGACGCGACATTGATTGACAAAATCAAGAAGAAAGTATCACTCATTGATGTTGCATACCATGGGACACCAGAGTTGAAGAGAAAGAGAGAGAAAAAATGATAAGTATCAAGATCTGAAAATAGAAATAAGAAGGATATGGGATTATTATTATTATTATTATTATTATTATTATTATTATTATTATTATTATTATTATTATTATTGCTAGGTTCACGTTCATCTCATTAACTGAAATTATATTAAATCTATTATAAAGACTTCCTCTTGTTTAGACAAACAGAACATAAGCAAAATATCTGATTTGATGAACCTACGAAAATCACCTGATTCATGTACTTCCATTGAAAGGCGATGAACTATGTCCTGCACCGAAGTAGGTTTTTCTTGTTAGCAAACCAGATTGCACTTGGAAGTAAATGTTCTTTTGGCATATTTTGAAAGGGATAAATCACTCGGCGCGTCCACTTGAAATAATGATCATCAGTCTTCCTCCTATTTGAAGCTCATCGTATAAGGGATGTAAGTTCTCTCTCTCCATATGGGATGTCAACAAACAGAGGTACTGAAAGGGATGAAATTTCAATCTTGTGTGTGCTTGTTTGTGAATGTGCATTTGTGTGTCAGTTGAACTTCTTAGATTGGTAAGAACCACCTGAAGGAGGCGTAAGTTGAGTAACTGGAAACTTCATTTTAATAAAAGTGACTGAGCGTAGAAATGGGAAATAAAATAATGATAAGACTGGAGACTTCATTGTAATGAAAGTGACTGAGCGTAGAAATGGGAAACTAAATAATTAAAAGACTGGAAACTTCATTTTAATAAAAGTCGGACTGCCTTGCTATCAATTGAAACTGACTCGCTCAGACCTGAAAGGGAAATGAAAGAAAAAACGTTAATAATGTTCTTTTTATATTTTCATTGACTTTTAATGCTTTGCATAGTGCCATACTTTAATCAGCAGAGGTTAAATTTTAAACAAACATTTTATGTATATTTTAATCCAATGCACATTGTAAGAATACCCACTGTAATATTGTGGAAGAAAGGTATTATTATATGTATTATCCCATTCCATGCAACGCATTCAACTAATTACCAGGTTCCCAGTTCGCTGCTTAGTGCAACAAGAGCCTAGTGACATTAGCTAAACGTGCCTGAATCACTTCTTGCTCGGAAATCGAACTTTGGCTTTCTTGCTATAAAGAGTAGATTCACATCAACCAAGCATCTGATAT
>NC_061109.1:46319815-46322315 GCF_015104395.2 Macrobrachium nipponense
AGTATTGTCAGAAGCAAGCGGGCGGTGGGCACAATGTATTATCAGACTATTAATGCTTAAGTGTTCCTTAAGCGGCGGATTGTTTAGCTAAATGCTAGCAAGGACAATAGCTTGGTCCCGCAGGTGTAGTATAAGGTCTTTTGTGAAATTGTGTGAATAACAATGAGTTGGTGTGGGCGGAGCAGGGTTGGGTAACCTCTTGTGTAAGGTCGGAAGTATATTCCGTGTATTTGTATTTGTAGTTTGTGATGTACATGGATATATTTTGTATTCATTTAGTTGCTCATTCTCATAAGTTGTCTAGTGACCTTCTTGGTAATTCCTGCTTGAAGGTCAAGCATCAGTAATGATCAGTCTTTGGGTATATATGCATAAGCATACCACAAAAGCACTGTGGGAGATTGCATCGGGTCTCCAAAGAGACCACACACACACACACACAAAAATTGAGTAAATGTGTGGAAGGTTTCCCCCGCTAAATATACAATGAATGAAAACCTCCCCATTGTAAATGGGCAGCCCCGCCCTACTACGCCGAGACCATTCACGTAATATTTACTACTAAATGCCGGCTAACCTGTTGATTGTTTGCGTAATAATGAGAGCATTAGAATGGGTTCGATCTGCCGTATTGAAGTCTTTGGCGGTCAACCGCGTTTGAAAATGATTTGCTGCTTTTTTTTTTTATTACTTAACTATTGATGGGCGGAAAGCAGGTGAATGTCGAACATGAATGGGTGCTTAATGGGTGCCTCGTCTGCATGGGGGACTTTGGGGGATATGTGTTTTGTGTTGATGGGAACAAATTAAGATGTAAATACCCTAGTTTTTGTTTTCATTGAAATGATTCGAAAATCAATAAAGGGAACGGGGTTTCAATTGAAATGTGCTTAGGAGTATGATGTTGAATTCTACGTTCGGCGGTCATTATTTTTAATTTATTTTTCTATATGCGGTGTATTTTATGATAGTGATGCGATGATCAGTGATTATGTATATAGTAGTCCATTGCCTTTAGGGAACACTTGTCTAAGTGGTAATGTCAATTCAAATCTGAAACTATGGTTAGTAGATTTTATTTTAACATACAACTATTTCAAAAACCAAAGAAATCTCACTCCTAAATCCCGGTGCCCTTCCACACCCAAACCAAATCTTTTAAGTGGGCGTGTATCCCACCCTCGGGTGTTACGGGCGTCGCTGGGGTTGGTCCAAAAGACCGGTCCACCCCACCACCATTGCACCCGGGGCGATCACTCGGAAAGCCACCGTGTACATTTTTAATTTTGGGGGAACATGTTCAGAGAGAGAGGAAGTGGGGGGGGGGGGGGGCGTGTGGGGTGATGCCTCAGCACCTGGACATGGGTGACCAAAAGGCAGCTGGATCACGATTCAGTTCGGTTTGTTGCTTGAAGACCAGAAAGGTGAAGAGAAAGGAGAAAACATGAAGGAATTGTTGGATGTTATTTTGTCCTCTACCTTTCTCTTTTTCTGTTATTATTATTATTATTATTATTATTATTATTATTATTATTATTATTATAATTATATATTTTTTTGGTTATCACAATCCTCCAATTCAACTGGGTGGTATTTATAGTGTGGGGTTCCGGGTTGCATCCTGCCTCCTTTGGAGTCCATCACTTTTCTTAGTATGTGCATGAGTCCAGGAACTGCTTCAGCCTCTAGTTTTTCCAGAAAGTATGGTTAGTAGATTTTATTTTAACATGCAACAATTATTATTATTATTATTATTATTATTATTATTATTATTATTATTTAGATGATGAACCCTCTTCATACGGAACAATCCTACAGGGGCCATTAACGTGAAAGTCAAGCTTCCAAGGAATATGGTGTTCATTCGAAAGAATTAACAAAAGTTAATGAAAAATCGGGACCAGGTTCGACCTGGGACGACGGTGCCCACTAGGCGGAATCTCAGATAACGAGTTCGTTAGAATATCACATCGCCTTATCGTCATTTTCCACAAGGACATTTGAATCTGATTCAGAAAGGTGCTAACTTGTAATAAATAAAAGAGCTGAAAATGTTCTCGTCATGAGCTGGACAACGTAGGGGAGTAGTGATGGCAGTGAACCTCACGCGATGCACTGTTGACATTACTTAGGGATCTTTGCAGCGTCCCTTTGTCCCCTAGCTGCAACCCCTTGCATTCCTTTTACTGTATCTCCATTCATATTACCATTCATATTCTCTTCAATCTTACGTTCCACCCTCTCCTAATAACTGTTTCATTGTGCAGCTGCGAGTTTTCCCTCCCGTTACACCTTTAGAATCTTTTTAATCTTGATTTCCCTTTTAGCGCCGAATGACCTCAGGTCCCATTTATTAGAAAAAAGATTTTAACTAATGAAATAAATCAATGAATAAAAATGTTAGATTATTAAAATTTGCAATAGAATTATATCAGGATATGTGAACATGAAAGTGACCAATGATGATACATGAGACGTTATTAAGTGGCATAACGTAATT
>NC_061109.1:46327315-46367315 GCF_015104395.2 Macrobrachium nipponense
ATATATATATATAATATAATATATATATATATATATATAATATATATATATCTATATATATATACATGTAACAGCACAGCTGTATTTTATTCACGCATCAATTGCACGGTTGATGTGAATCTACTATGGCACTTCTGTATTCCTGATCACTGCAGTGTCAATGGTGTTTATATGAACTTTTTTTTTCTTCATGTACACGCACACACACATACACATATATGAAGATAAAAAGGACCATAAAAGCGCTACGTATATGTGCTTTGCAACCATATACTTCGAATATGGACCTTTTTTTTATCTTCATAGATTATAAACTATTAAGATTATTATAAATTATTAAGCCAAAGTGTCGTTTATTATCTACTGTATAGATAACTGAATATTTAATAACATATGTGGCTTTATAATACGCCCTTTTGAATCATCAACTCTGTTACGGGCACAATAGCTAACTTTTCCGTTTTTTTTTTTTTGTTTTTTTTCTTTTTTTAGTAATGAATATTTAGATTATGCAAATCTTGTTGTCTCCAGGATAAATATGTTCTAAGGAATCCAGATTCATATCTGTATGTTTTCAAAATAATACATTTTTAAAAATTTAGTTGTGGAAATATACTAGATTAATGAGAACAAAAACAATTCATCAGTTAGTCCGGACACACTCAGTCTTGTTTCGTTAACAAGCTCTGTTCCGTAGATACATGAAAAGCGTGATCCGACCTCCAGCTTACCCAGGACGCGTGCAAGATTTTCCCCTCACGCATAAGTTGTAAACATTATGTTCCTAACTTTTAACGTAAATTAAAACATGCTAAAATCTACGGTCAAATAGAACCTTGTTTCACAAACGACAATTAAATAAGTATGCTATATTTTATTAAAGTAGTTTTTCTGTACTATTTAACGTGCACATTATTTACTTTTTACATTTTCATTCTAATAAGTAAATCATAAAAGTCCCATCCTAAATTTCCTGTATCTTTAACTCAACACGAAACACCTTTTTCAGACCTTTTTAGGCTCTTCCATAGACATTTCCTACCCACACACACACACACACACACACACACACACACACACACACCCTCCCTCCAATAACAATAGTAAAGTAGTTTGTAGGCTTACTCCCAGAGAAAGCAAAAATGAAAGATGAAGTATAAAGTGTAAAAAGAATTAGGGAAAGAATTATAAAGCCACGCACACATCATCACTTTATCATAACACCGATCTGCCTCATTTCTTGTTTCTCGCATTATCAAAATTGTCTTATTTCAGCATGTTTAATTATTATTCAGAAGATGACCCTATTCATGTGGAACAAGCCCAGCAAAGGGGCCATTGGCTTGAAATTCAAGTTTCCAAAGAATATGGTGCTCATCAGGAAGTAAGAGAAGGTAGAGGGAAATACAGAAAGAAGAGATCTCAGTTATGAAAAAGAAAAGAAAATGCAATTAATTAATAAATAGATGAAACGCATTAAAATGCAAGGAGAACAGCATTACGGTAGTAAAACATTGCATCTTATGAACTTTTGAAGTTCCAATAGTGGTACATGCCTGGGATATTAAGTCATAGAAAATATTAAAACGTTCAAGTAGTTTTTTTTTTTATTTGTATTTTTTTCTAATTTGTACAGAGTTCATATAATGGAATGGCATCTTAGGTTTGTTGAATAAATTGAATGATACACTAAAGCTCTGACTACTAATTTAACTTGAACGCTAGTACTCAGTCTTCATTTATTGAAATCTTTGATTTATGTGACGTTGTCCAAGTCAGCTGAGACAGTACCCTAGCAGATAGAGGCTGAGAATATTTGTTTAAATAAATGTCAAGTTCCTTTCTTAAGATATGCAAGATGTATAATCACCACGTGGTGTACTTTTTATGTGTTTGCACAGTTAATAAAGGAATTGGTTCAATAGTTCTTAAGACGTTTAAACATTCCAACGGCAGAACAAGATAGTTTTATAATATTTGACATACATACGATTAATTTGTCGTATATATGCGAGTATTTTGAAGTCATTGTTACCTTTGTGAAATCAAAAGAAAAGCCCCCTTGAGTAATTTATCACTTTTTACTTAGTATGAAAGAGACTTTGCATATTTCCTAATTCTATTTACCAGCATTGGAATGATTGAAAAAAAGTTTCGTTTTAAATGAATTCCCCACATAAGATTTCCCACTGCTGTTTTCAAGCAAGGGTCATTATTATTATTATTATTATTATTATTATTATTATTATTATTATTATTATTATTATTATTATTGAAAGATATTGCTGCATCAGCTGCATTCAACTTGTAAATAGTCTTCTCTATTTTTCTAATAACAGCTTTCTCTCTGCTACTACAACTGGCGAGTATTGCGCCGATATTACTCATCAGGAGTCAATTTCAGGGATAATGCTTAGAAATTTACAAGTTAAATGCAGCTGATGCAGCAATATCTTTCAATAAGACTTGTTTGAAAGAGGGTCTCCTTCCAATATATTATTATTATTATTTCTCATCCTGATACCTCGGCAAACCTGAGAGTCAAGGTAGGAATGTACGAATTCCTTTGTTGTGTAGGCTTTATTCATGTCTCGAGACATAACTGAAATTCTGTAGCTGTCAATGTCAGGTATTGTATTAGGTAAACCTGTTATTGCACTTTTATCAACGTCTCTTTCATTTCGATTGACTTTCTTTCCCTGGTTCTCTCGTTTGGCTTCCCTGGAGAGAAGAGGGTTCCTCTATATACTGCTGCTTCCCACAACCGCCATTTGCCTCTCGGAGGTACACGGCGAGGTATCCATTTCAACACCGACTGGGGCTGACAAACAGTTCCTAGTCCGACCGTCTTCCTTCATCTCTGTGTCTTTTAATGCCGAGAATATCAAGGTAGTAATAAAGGGGAGGAGGGTTGGGGTGGGGTTAGGTGAGAGGGACATGTACTGAGAGACTGAAGGAGAAAGCTGTCGTTGAAAAAATATGGAAATGATATATAGTTTAAATAGAATATATATATATATATATATATATATATATATATATATATATATATATACACACGTATATATCAATACATGAATACCTCTCAAACAGTGTTTCTAGTACGGCCGTCTTCCTTCCTCTCTGTGCCTTTTAATGCCCAGAATATCAAGTTAGTATTAAAGAGGAATGGTGTTGGGGTGGGGTTAGGTGAGAGGGACAGGTACTGAGAAAGACCGACTTTGTTTTACAGAAGATTCTTCTCTCTCTCTCTCTCTCTCTTTCTTCTGTCTCGTTAAGGAGTCGTTATGTGAGGGATCAGCGTCTCGGTCTAAATAGCAAGCGCTCTGGTTAACACCTTCCTTAGCACACACAGACACACACACACACAACGCACGCATCCAAAACCGAGCGGCTGTCCGTCCTTCAGCTGTCAATGGCAAAACGAAAGTAGGGGCGTCGGCTACCAGTCGTTATACACAGGGAAAGCTGTCACCTTCCTTTCAGTGGGGGCAAGAGGCGGTTCTCATGCCATCACTCCTTTTGAAGGCGCATAACTACAGATATTCAGTCGCCGGAGATGATGAGGAGGAGACGACGATGGTGATGATGTGATGCTGGAAGGGTGAAAGATGTCGCACCTAAAGGCGAGAAAAATAGAAAGGAGGGGAAGGGAGGAGGTGGAGGGGGAGGAGAGAGAGACTGACGTTTGGGGAGAGGGAGAGGGAGGAAGAAGGAAGGCCAGTTAGAAGTAGTAGTGAGGAGGGCTATTCACATTCATAAAGGATCTACTGACACCCGACTGAAGTTGATGTTGATGACAAAGGCTATTGGCCTGACTCCTCTCTCTCTCTCTCTCTCTCTCTCTCTCTCTCTCTCTCTCTCTCTCTCTCTCTCTCTCTCTCACTCCAGCTGCATTTACAATTATCAGTTAATTTTGTCTAATGATTTTATACGGACTACGATGTAGAAGTCGACCATCAGCGAATTGATAATTAATGAAGGTAGTGTAACAAAAGAAAATTATAAAAGGAAGGAACACGCCCCCTGGGTGGGGAGAGGGGCGTTCAATCTGACCTCAGTGTAATAGAAAATGATAAAAGGAGGGAACACGCCCCCGGGGGGGTGCGTGGTTCGGGGGCCCTCAAACTGACCTCTGAAACCGATACATTCCATCCCTCAGGTGAGGTGAGGAGGTCAGAATTTTCTTTTGCTCCTCTCCAAGTTTTGTCTGGCTCCCCCCCCCCCTCCCTTCACCCCAACCTCACCCCATCCCCTAACCCCTCTCTCTCTCTTTTGGTCCCGCCGCTTGTCTCTTTCGGACCCCATTGTATACGAGTATAGCAACAATGTCGACCTGATTAAATTATTGTAAGTGATACCTAAAGTCTTCTCACGACTTTCACCAGATTTTCGGGCGGGGGCCGGGGGGCCGGGCGGGTTATTTGGCCCCGGAGGATCATTCTTGTTTGGGCGGGTATTCATCATAGGCCCTCTGCGACCAGCTGCATTGACAACAGATTGAAGCCACTATACATTATTTATTATTCATGATTCGCGAGGTTTGGATGCTCGGGTTTCAAAAAGGGCGTCGTGACAGATACACACAGAGGCGATTCAATGAGCTCGTGTTTATAAAAGCATTCTTCAGCTCCTTTGTTACGGCGCTGCTCTCAATGAGCTTCCGTTACGCTGCTGCTGCTGCTGTGCTGCCGGGTTGGTTGGGCTTCCCTTGTGGACTGTCCTATCCTGAAGGACACTTCAGCTCCTGAAACTTATCTGCGTCGACTGTGTTACTCCTTTTAACTTTATTATTATTATTATTATTATTATTATTATTATTATTATTATTATTATTATTATTATTATTATTATTATTCTAAGGGGTCCACAACAATAAAAATGTTAAAAGTTCGTGTATAATTTATAAGCACTTCAGAAAAGTTTTCGAACCCTTCTCTGGTTTCATCTCCAGTCCAGAAATTCCCAATTAATATTATTATTATTATTATTATTATTATTATTATTATTATATTATTATTATTCCTTATTATTATTGTTATTAATTATTATTATTATTGTTGTCTCCGTTGCTATGGTGGTCATGATATTTAATATGGTAGCAACTCCAGTATATAGTGATGTTAGCAGTTTTAACTATATCCTAACTCGTAATGAGTTCACAGTCAAACGTGAATCATTTACCTCCGATAGTAAGCCATTTGTTATTTGATTCTGCTTTATTTATTTATTTATTTATTTATTTATTTATTTATTTTTTAATTTATTTATTTTTTGAACAGGAATCTCCCAGTACATATCTCAAATGTTCAGTGACGTTAGAAAATGAAAACGTGTCCCGTCGTGTTACCAAGGTATGGTAAGATGAAAGAAAATCCCAAGATTTGGGATTTTCTTTTATCTTTTGCTTTTATTGATTTTATTCTTCAATCGGTTTTTTTTCCCCGCGTCTTCTTCTCCTTCCCCCGCCTTTCATTTTGGTTTTTCTTGATTCCGTCAAGAAAAATGTATAAGTGTATATCCATACAATCTTTATGTAACAGAGACAGTCTACAAGTGAGAAACACAAATCATTAGGTTTGCCGTCTTCCAGCCCGTATCTAGCCTCTTTTATCCCAGACTCCTATATAAGTGTGCAGATTAAAAGATACCGTTCTCCCGCCTTCTGGCCTCCGTAACGCGTTTGGGGTTGGGACTTGCCGTCTCTCTCGATCCTCTCTTATACTACTGTTATTTACGCTTGTTTTAGTATAAAAGTGTTATTTTTGAATGATGGTGCTAACGTATTGACCCCACTATTGCAGGAGAAGTGATCTTCTTTGAATTTTCGTTTAAAAGGCAAACGGAATGAATAAAGAGAAATTGATAATTGGCTACAAGGTTGAATATAGTTCTTACTGGTAAAGTGATGTTTCCTTCTCAAGTAGTGGAGTTCCTCGTTAGACCAGTGGTTTTCGCGCTCGGCTACCAATCTGGTGGTTCGAAGTGCGATTCCCGGCTCAGCCAACGAGGAATCAGAGGAATTTATTGCTGGTGATAGAAATTCATTTCTCGATATAATGTGGTTCGGATCCCACAATAAGATGTATGTCCCGTTGCTAGGTAACCAATTGGTTCCTACCCAAGTAAAAATATCTAAGCTAATGCTAAACAACTCGCTCCTTAGACTCAAGGACCTCACTGCGACCCATGATAGCTCGAACAAGTGTCCTTCCTCTCCAATCCAGTCACGTGGCTCTTTATCAATGGCAGCAAGATTCGTTTAAGTTTGATAGCCAACTGATTGCGAGTAAACTTCGAAACCTTTGTCGAGTCAATGGAAGTTTTGTTCGTTTTTTGAAAATGTGTTGAAGATTTGCCGTAATCTCTCAAGTTTCAAAAAAAATTGTCATATTTCAAGACGCTGTTTTCCGCCATAGAAGGGTGATAGTGTTGCATGCCAAAAGCTTCAAATGGAGCATTACAGTCAAATTTAAGAGTTGAGAGTTAAATGTAAAACTTATACTATGAGATGAAGTTAATTAGTGCCAGTAAGAGGCTTTTTCCTACTTCTGCAGAGTTGACCTTGGGGAGAGGTAAATACAGAACGGAAGAAACTAATGTTCGATATCAGGAAACTTACCAAAGACAGTTTAACTATTTTTCTCGTATCTTGTTTCGCACCAGGCATAAATTGTCATCTTCTCACTGTACCACCATAAGCATAACCAGGAGGCTACTAAATTGATTTGCGTAACTTTCTGATTAATTCTTTTTCGAAAATTAGGCGTCTTTATTTTCTTTTATAAAGTTCACCTACGTTTTGTTTTTTTACACTAATTTATTGAAAGTGTACATTACACACATGGAAACATATACATATATATATATATATAATATATATATATACTATATATTATATATATATATATATATATATATATATATTATATATAGTTGTGTGTACATACATACATATATGTATATATATATATATATATATATATATATATATATAGTTGTATGTGTGTATACATACATGCATACACACACACACACACACACATATATATATATATATATTATATATATATATATATATATATATATATATATATATAACACTCCATTGCCCATCTAGGATAGGTCGCTCGTGAAGAATTGAAATATCTGTCAAACTGAAAAAAAAATTTAGTTAGGGAACGACCCAGCATAAAGTATGAGATACATAATTTAAAGGATGTAACATAATAGAGCATCCCAAATCTTTTTGTGAAATTCGACCATGGTCAAATGTATAGTCCATGATTTGTGTGTATGTGTGTGTAAGATCTACATTAAGGAGACACGAATGAATATGAAAAATCTTTTAAGCTGAATTACATGACACATAATGGAAAATGTAGACTATAGTCCAAAAACCAATCGTGGGTTTGGTCCCATTCGAATATTAATCCGGTTTCTGATCGAGATTTCCATTCACCATATTCCAAAATTTTGTTGTACCAATTATTAACTCGTAAGATTTTTTTTTTTCTCGATAAAAGATCAGATTCATTCGTAGGAAATCATTGATGCAACTGAAGAAGTGATGTGTGGTCATCCTTTTTTACGATTAAGTAAGAAATGGTTCACACTGTTATATTGACTCTTAAGTAGGATTCAGTCTTAAGATGTTTATATCCGTTGTAGGATTGAGTTCGGAATCAGTTTATCCTCTGTAGGATTCATTATCAAGAAACTTTATACTATGTAGGATTCATTGTAAAAGTACTTTTCATTCTTTTTAGGATACATCTGAAGAGACTTTTCAACCTTTGTAGGATTTTATCACAGAGCGGTTGACGTTTTATGGGACTGAAACTGTTAATCCTATGTAGGATTCGGTGATAGAAAGCCTTTTCATACTTTGTTGGAGTGTGCGTTCTACTTAATGCTACTCATGGCATACTTTCATATCCTATTGCAAAGATCCGTTGCAGTCTCTCGACGGATGGTTGCAAATTGATGACCTCTGGCAGCTGAGAGGAAAAGGGATCCGTGGATCATTGTGGATTTCATAACAATAGTAAATATTCACTGAAATGCAACCAGAGAAACTTGACTCAACATAAGGCTAAACTCCCTGTCTAACCCTGCATTTTTCTTTCATTAATCCTTTCCATCGAAATATAGTTTAACGTTTATTTCCAAGCAAAGCTTGATCATCTAAACAGTAACAGAAGGAAAATTCATGCATGGACAACATTATCCCAATTCCCGTATGCAAAAATACACGAACAAGCGAACATATTATTCATAGTGTTTGAACTTATACAGAATGTGAGAGGGATAGGGCAAAATAATGATAACACTCAGGAATATATTATGTAAAATGAAGAAGAAGAAGAAGAAGAAGAAGAAGGAAGAGAAGGAAGGGAGAGAGAGAGTAGAGAAGGAAGAAGGAAGAGAGAGAGAAAGAGAGAAGAGAGAGAGAGTAGAGAGAAATGAAGGACGAGAGAGACGAGAGGAGAGAGAGAGAGAGAGCGAGAGAGACGAGTGGCTGAGGAGAGAGAGAGAGAGAGAGAGAGACCCCCTTTACCTTCCTCCCTGATTTTAATTACCATAATAACGAAACAGTATCGGTGTCATCAACAAACACTGGTGTGTGCAAAATATCATAAAGGGGGAAAAAAGTTGGAATTCCATCGATATTGTTTAGACTTGGCTGCGTAAAAGGCAGGAACAAACAGGAAAACAATAGGGGGTGGGGGTGGTGGGGGACCTTTTCCTTCCATTTATAAAAGTAGGGCGATTGACAGCCTTGCCTCAAGCCTTTGAGCTAACGGACCAGTATTGTGGGAGGTACGTCTCTCTCTCCTCTCTCCTTCCTCTCTTCTTCTCTCTCTCTCTCTCTCTCGTACCCTTCGACAGTTTGGGTTTCCCTTCATGCCACCGCCCACCGTGACAAAGCTTTGCATTCAATTCTCCATCTTTCCCTTTTGGGTAACTTCGATTTTTTTTTTTTTTTTTGTCTACGTTTTACCACTTGAATTTTGGAACTGATTATGGTAAGACTGATAATAAACTAAACTACAACAACAAAAACAATATTAATCCCATTGAAATAATAATGATTTACTACTACAAAAATATGTCATCTCAGTTTGTATAATTCTAATAATTTTATTTACATTTTACCACTTAAATTTTGGAACTAATTATGGTAAGATTGATAATATACTAAACTACAACAACAAAAACAATATTAATCCCATTGAAATAATAATTATTTACTACTACGAAAATATGTCATCTCAGTTTGTATAACTCTAATAAGGCAGATTTGCTTACCCCCCAGACTATATACCAGAACGAATGTCCAACGCTGTGCAAGTTCTGGCATTTTCCTCTCTCTCTCTCTCTCTCTCTCTCTCTCTCTCTCTCTCTCTCTCTCATATCATTCGCCTTTTATTCTTTCATTTTCGTCCATTCCGTAGTCCCTGTCCCTTCTCTCTCATGCCCACGTACCTCCGGGCATTCTCCTGTCTGGTGCCCAAAATAGTGTCGCCTTACACATTGTGCCACATAACGCCATTCCTTTGTCATATCCTCTCGCATCTGGCAAATATTTTTTTTTTTTATTATTTTTTTTTTTTTTTACATATCTGAATAATCAGGAGTCAATGCAGTTCCTGGACATTGGTCATTTAGATTGGGGGTGACAGGCTATCCTTTTGTTTATGTTATTTGCTGTAGATTTTTTTAAGTTAAGTTTGGTTACTGATTGTCTATCAACAATCCTAATGCAAATTGTTTGCATTGTTCTTGATCTGGCTTTGGTGGACCCTAGCTGGTATGGGTATGAGAGAGAGAGAGAGAGAGAGACAGACAGACAGACAGAGAGAGACAGAGACAGAGACAGAGAGAGAGAGCGAGAGATTGCAATTGTAATATTTATTCGGAATGTTTCAAGAAATTCTTCACGAATTATGGTGACTTACTGGCACAAAAGTAGCATCATTTTTTTCATAAACGTGGTCCGCACGGATATCTGTATTATGTTTACTAGTCTCAGTTTTCTTCATATTCCTTACTAAGCTTAATTTTCTTGACGGGAAAAAGTCTTGCTTGCACTCAAAGGAAATTGTTTGTATTTTAAACCGGAGATATTACGTAATACACACACACACACACACACACACGCTTTTATATACCTATATATTATATATATATATGTATATATATATATATATATATATATATATATATATATATATATATGTATATTACACGAGTATATGATATATATATATATATATATATATATATATATATATGTGTGTGTGTGTGTGTGTGTGTATACACGAGTATGTATATATACGTTTTGTGTGTATATATACAAATATATGTAATTGAGTGTATATGTTATATATATATGTGTATATACACACATATATACATATATATGTGTGTATATACACATACATAAAACGTATATGTACATATACGTTTTATGTATGTGTATATATACAAATATGTGTAAATGAGTATATATATATATATATATATATATATATATATATATATATATATATATATATATATATATATATATATATATAATTTCGAATTGTATGACCATATTTTCATAAACTCAAATGTAGTCTCCAATAATATCGTGTACTTCTTGCTGCTTTTTATTTAATAATTATTATGAAAAGTCGCTTATACTGAGTAGTAAAAATAAAAAAAATGCAAACAGCTGTTATTGACTTGTGTCGACATTTGAACGAGACAAGAATGTCGGAATTATGATAATACAAGTAATCGATTTTGGAACAAATCGTTACTGATGGCGCTCATTAACGCACTTAGGATTAGCTTGCGTCAGTCAAAGATGCTAATACCTGAAGAGGTGTCAGTCATTGCAGGAAAATTCTGCCTCACGCCTGAATTTTGCTCTAGAAAACTGTACTTAAAACATTTGCGAGTCGGGATTTGTATCAATTTATTTCCTTTTCCTGGTTGATTTTTTTTGAGTGGTGATAATTCTTTGTTGTTAAATGAAATATATACAGGTGTTGTGAACATTCAGTGTCTGATGTGTTGCAAATGACTCTCTACTGCTCTCGGGTGGTTTAACTTAACTGCGGTGACCTATTTTTATGCTGCTTTTCAGCTCAATGGCGGGCACAATTTTCCGTATAGAAAATGATGATAATGGTTGCAGGTCCACAATGATATAACATGTGAGTTTATGGTCTTTAATGGATATTAAAAGCTTTCGAACCTTGTACTAGGTCCATCTTCAGTCAAGTGAACATTATGACTTTAATGCCGTTGTGGAATTGTCCTGTTCAGATGAACCTAGCACAAGGTTCGAAAGCTTTTAATATCCATTGAAGACCATTTTCCTCAGCTAAATGATATTTCTCATCGATCGGTTTCTGTGAAGGTCGTTTTCACGCTGGAATGTTAAGTTTAGTCTTATTTTCAAGTTGAATAGTTATACTATAAAAAGTAAAATAGCAAAAATCGAAAGTCAAAAGCAAATCAAATATAAAAAAGTCAAAATGAAAATTTAATAGAAAAGAAACGTTACTATATTTGTCATAGAGGAATATTTTCCAAAACTAAAGTAACTGAAATATGTAGTTTTCTCATCTATATTGTTAATGCTGTTCATTAAAGCGAGGAAATGAATTAAAAAAAAAAAGAAAAATGCTTTATGATTCTTTATCTGGAGCTTCTTCGGCGCCATATTTCCTTTGATCAATCTATGTCAGGTTAGTTTTCATAATAGTATAGCTACTCAGGTTTCATTTTAAAGTTGAATAGTTTACATTTTCCATCGTATGTTCAAATTACATAAGATGTCAAAATGACCTGTTGAAAAGGGAGCCGGCAATAAAAATTTCAGTTCTTTTCAATGAAAATATTCATCCCAAAATAAAGCGATAGAGATATGTAAAATTTTGCACTAAACAAAAATGGGATAAGTGAACTTTCCAATAGTACGTAGGTTATCGCTATTTACACCGGTCATCGCTCTGTAAAGTATGTTGTCTTATCTTTGGCGGCATAAAAACATCAGATGTACAAATTGCATTGTTATACCGCTAATAGCTGGTTTAAATTACTATTATACTAGTTATTGTTTTCATACTTAGTTTGGGAGGAAGACAAAAGATCATTTTTACCTTTTTACACTTACCAAAGTTTTTACCTGCATTTATTATCTCCTACATTTTATCAATTGTGATGAAATCGTAAACAAATAATATGCATGATGTACTTTAAACAAGTACTATGCAGCTACAAAATTCTCTAATTATTTTGCGTCATTTTTGACAGTACGAGTTGATTAATATACCTAAGAGCCAAAGTTCCATTGAATATGATAACTAATGATATCTTATTTTGCAACTCAAGTATTCGTAATCGTAAGTGAATAACTAGATTCCGTATACCTAATGTTTTATATTTCTCTTGTTTGGTGCCTAGAATTTTATGCAGCTATTTCATAACGTAATTTTTGTGCTGTATTGGAAGACATAAACACACGAAGAAAAGTATTAACGTTTCTCATTAATAATCGTCAAGTATCACGTTTTATGAAAGATAGAATATTGTCTTCATTTGAAAAACTGCAAAGTTTCAAGTTGCATCCGGAAAAATCACTTGATCCAGATGAAAAATTGAAGTTGGTAGTTTAAAGCTCATTTCTAAATATGAGGCGAACTGAAATAATCTCTTCGAATTGAATTGAATTGAATTGAATATAGAATTTAGGCCAAAGGCCAAGCACTGGGACCTATGAGGTCATTCAGCGCTGAAACAGAAATTGACAGTGAAGGGTTTGAAAGGTGTAACAGGAAGAAAACCTCGCTGTTGCACTATGTATCAGTTGTTAGGAGAGGGTGGAAATAAAGATGGAAGAAAGAGAATATGAAAGGACGTAAAGTAAAAGAAACGAAAGGTGTTGCAGCTAGAGGCCAAAGGTACGCTGCAAGAACCTTAAGTAAAGCCTACAATGCACTGCATGAGGTGCACTGAGGGCACTAGCTTCCTACGGGGAAAAAAATCTTGTTTTTAACTGTTTTTTTCTAATTTCATGATCATGTTTACGAAGAGACAGTTCGATAACCAGTTCTCATGTATTGATAAGTTATGACTGCCTAACGTTCGTCTATTTCCCCGATAAATATATGCAAACTCCAACTCTCTTATTTTCAACATCTGGTGCGTTCACTGATGCAAGTCTTCTTGAAAACTTGTAAAGGATCGTATTTCGCCCTTAAAAAAAAGGGGGATGAATAGATGAAAGATTAACCAGGTACTAGCTTGGGTGACCATATGGCTGACGTCTCTATCAACTTTGCTCGTCCGTGTATGCAGGTAAAGTTTTGCAAAGCCCTTCCTGACTGGAAACGGCTTAGTAAGTTGAAAGTTACTGTTGAGGTATATGGGCGTATTCGACCTTTGAACATCTTGTTGAACAGATGTGGCTTATAGTTACCAATGTCTGTCGTGAGACCGCAGTTGTTGAATAGCATGTTAGGTAATCTTACGGTTTCTTTATATTGGTTTAAAAGCAAGAGTCCGTGCTAGCGTCATGTCTGTCACTTGAATCTTATTGTTGTTGATATTGGTTTAAAAGCAAGAGTCCGTGCTAGCGTCATGTCTGTCACTTGAATCTTATTGTTGTTTATGTTAGTTTAAAAGCAAGTGTCCGTGTTAGCGTCATGTCTGTCACTTGAATGTCATTGTTGTTGATATTGGTTTAAAAGCAAGAGTCCGTGTTAGCGTCATGTCTGTCACTTTAATCTATAAGGAGGACAACAACGCGTAGGCTTTAGCTTGTACACGACGTGCATTTTGGATCAAGAATCATACGTATAAACTTGTATTTGATGCCTTCGTAAATTATTTTTATGCACATGTAGTTAGAGAGGTTGTCAGTTCGTAACCTAACTTAGCATCCTTCCCGTGTTGGGGGAGCTCCAAAACTCAACTACTGAATCGGCCTTGGCTATGAATCGGTTTTAGTCCTCCATGAATTTGTGTGAAGTACATTTATGTCACTTAGGTATCGCCGCCACTATATGTGGCCTTGTTCCTTTTGTTCTCAACATCCCTACACAAAATTCCGTCATGGGATTCATATGAATCCACAGCAAATTCGTTGCTGTATTCTATGCCCGAGTTCCGACAGGCAATCAGGTTTTTTTTAAGGTGAAAAAAAAAAAACAAGCATGAAAATGACAAGAACCTAATAAATGTGTGTATGTATATAAAATGTTTGTGTATATGTATGTATTATCTGATCAGACAATTAGAAATCTTGAATATAGTAACAGGCTTTTACCTTTACCGCTTACAGCATTAGCAAGAGACCAATTAACAAGCTATTCATGTCTGCTTATATGTTAAAGAGATGTTTATTGCGTCTTTCAGAATATTAATGTCAGACCTTACTCTGAGTAGCGAATATGAACGTCATGAATGAAGTCGCGATGTCCCGTTTTTGGCATCAGCTTTGCAGGAAGGGAAGAGAAAGGATAGCATTTGCCACAATAGCATTTGCCACGTGTCTCTGAAAGTAGCAACTAGTTCCAACAGCTCAATGATATTGTGGTCTGTCTGTGCCGGTAAAATGACAAATTTTCTCGAAGACAATTTGTATTTTTCATAGCTACAAACCTGGATAAGTTCTAGCCTCGCCCACACGGTTGAGAAAAGACTGACGCGGTGGCGTAGATGTGAGGTCCTTGACCACTCTTCACCCGAATGCGTTGCCAGATCTCACAAGATTCCTTGCTTTCATCTGCGATTTAACCGGATCCAGCTAGGCGCTAGAAATGATCCTATCGTTAAGAACGAAGGTTTGTTCGCGTATGAACAAACTATTGCTCGGCGCGTTCTCGATACAGAATATTTCCCTAGTGAGTTCATTGAAAACGAACATATGGCCGTTTTAATACCAGGCTCATACTTGTTTTAATACCAGGCTTATACTTGTTTTAATACTAGGCTTATACTTGAACACTGGTTTTTATCGCTCTTTTGAATGTTTACGAGAATCAATGTCACATCTTAGCAAAAGAAGGAAATAGCGTGACAGCATAAGCCCCTTCTGGCCTCATTGTTGATCTCATGATACAAAAAGACTGTGAAAGGAGTCGTCAGCTGGACAGCGCTTTAGTAACCAAGAACCTTGGTCCCAAATCACACAATAAGAATTTGGTGAAGCACTATGCTCGGTATATTTAATAGCTTTTATGCGTCGTGTAACAAAGCAAGTAAATTCCTGGGCCGAAAAGAGGTTAGTTTAAAAAATGGTGTATTTAAATGTAAATTCCTGAACAGAAAAGAGGTTAGTTGAAAAATGAGTTCTCGAATAATTAAGCTCGTTACGCATGCGCACTTGTGTAAAGTGAGAAACAAAGGAATAGGGGGTCTTTGTTGAGTGTGGAAGACTTTGGGTAAAGTGCTTTATTGGCCGCTATGAATGGGTTACAATGCTCTCTTTTCAAGGTGTAAAAAGGTCTCTGAGGTGACGCTTGTAGCATTTCACGTTTTTACCTGTTGATGACAGGTGAGATATTTACCTGATTGTTTTAAATGACCTTTTTTCCATTACCGGTTTTTGTGTGTCGTGGGCGGGGGGTGGAAGAATGCTTTTGCTTTTATTTATTCCTAAAGAATACTTTTGCATATTTTTTCACCGCCTGGGAGACTTGTACGAGTGATTTCTTTTCATGGTCGCTTAGTTCCTTTTCTTAGATAAATTCCTCTCATTTTAGTCCTTGTACTCCAGGTTTGGACTCATTAATGAACCAGTTAAGTTTACTTACTGATTATTTCATTTTGTATGATTTCAAGTCCAGCTTTTAAAATGATTTAATGTGAAGTGCTTTACTGTGCCGTTCTGTATTATACCGTTTTTCCATGAATGGGTAAATAAAAAAAAGTTTTGCTTGACTACCTTTGCTTCATATCCAGCTTGGATGCATTTTTCGAATATAACGAACAAATAGTTTAGTGCGGTGACGAGTTGGCTCATCACTTCATGTATAAGCATTCTTTTTTTTAATGATGAGAGTTCATATTCCAGCATAAAAGTGAAGTCTTGAATTTGTTTAGGTCATTCTCAGCTTTAGAATTGATAATTGCCTGTTGTCGGAAGCATAATTAATCAGCCCAGCCCTTGTCGGTACTGAGCGTATCTTTGTCAAATCTGGCATGTAGATAAGGTGGGTGAATAAAATGAGTTGTAAATTAATAGTAGTATTTAATAGATACAGTGAATATGTAGTAGATACTAGTAAGCAGTTCAAGTGTCAGAATCCTACCATGTTTTTAGATTATGACGTACTCTTCATTTGATATGTATCGCCGCATATTCCTTTGTTGAATCGTTCTCTAAAAGTGATTTCAAAGTTCAGTTTCAATGAAGTCGGAATTCATTAGAAATCGCCGGATTCTTTGTGATCTGCTTCGAGCGGCCGAATCACGCCTGTCTTTACCTCCCTGGCATTCGAATACGATAATTGACCAGATCGCGTTCATCACTACGATAAAAACCAAATGGTCATGATATTTGAGTTTTGAGCAGGTCACGTATGAGGATTTTGTTTTAAAGCGCGCACCTCGGATGGGTCGAAAAAGGAAATTTTGTTATTGGTAAACTTAATAAGACGTAAGTATAACCTAAGGGTAGATTGATATTCTTTGAGGAGTACATTTCAAGTAAGTGAGTTCTGAGATATATATACATACGTCTGTGAAGAGCTAGGAAATATATATATTTCAAACTCGGATAGCTCGAATGAACAATTTGGAAGTTTTTATGAGTACTTAATATTTGGTTTTATTTTTTCTAGGAGAGTGGGAATGAAATCATTACCGTAATTATTTTTTCCTTTACTTTCAGAAAAAGACTATTAATCTTATTGGGTGATTAACACGGAATTAAGTGCATTGTCTTAGATGGTTGTCTTTCTTGCCATAGACACTGTTCATTACTTTGGACGAGTTGAAAAACAGATTTTCTCGATTAATGAAGCTTTCAAAACTATGGCGTCCCTTTCTTTGGAAGGCTTCAAAATAAGATGTAGCCAGCCTCTAAAAAAGCTAGGTGTAGCCAGCCATTAAAAGCTAGAAGTAGCCAGCCTCTAAAAGCTAGGTGTAGCCAGCCATTAAAAGCTAGAAGTAGCCAGCCTCTAAAAGCTGGGTGTAGCCAGCCATTAAAAGCTAAATGTAGCCAGCATCCGTAGAAGCTTGAGCCTTAATGGGAATGCTATCGTCTGTGACGCGAAGACTAAGACTTGGAGGGATCTTAACATATAGGTCAGGGGGACTGGCAAGCCAGTGCTTATCCTGTTAGTCTGTAAGTGGAAGGTGAATAGAAGTGTCGCTTAATCCAGAAGGTAACGATAGACCTTCCTCTCGAAAGATGGAAGGTTATGAGAATTGTGACAACAGAAATTCTTTGGGGTATCCTTTGCGACTTACATTTTCAATTAATTGGTATCTCTAGAATGAAGGTGTAAATTGTGACAACAGAAATTCTTTGGGATATCCTTTGCGACTTATATTTTCAATTAATTGGTATCCCTAGAAAGATAAGAATAATAACCTGAGAGATTAAAAACCAAAACCTGAAACTCATTTTTGAAGAGCTGAAGTTAATTAAACTCAGACTGAAAAGGATGTATGAATGAGACAGCATCCTGTGGGATTCCGCAGCAGAACTTGATTAAGACGGCGTCCTTTGGTATTGCCGTTGGAACTACCAGCACTGCCAGTCATCCAAACCTTGTGGGGATTCGTTTTGTGCACAACAGAGCGCCCTCATAGTGTCAGCCCTTCTCGATTCCATGACCTCCCACTCACCTCGGCCCGCCCGCTTCTGTCCGCTTCCAGGCCAGCGTTTTGTCCTGGAATTGGGATGGCGGGTGGGTGTGGGCGGATTATGGTGGTGTCTCGGGTGTGTGAGGGTGGGGGTAAGAGAGGGGCTGATGGCGAGCGTTCTTCCTTAGCACATTCGAATCTAATTAAAACGTTTCAGTGTCGTCGGATTGCCTATCGGATGGCTCGCCCCCATCCCCTTTTTTATTGTTGTGTGGTCGTGTGCGGAGTTTAATTCGAACTCCATCAGTAACACGAGACTGCGGAGTGTTGAGAAAACTCCACAATGAGAGAAGGAGATTGTCTAGCCAACATGATGGGGGTGCTCGTTGTTGTTGTGTTGGCGAGAGAATGCAAAGCGGAGTGGAAGGCCGGAGCCAGGGGAGAGGGCCAGTAGGCAGACCAATGTGGGATGCCTTTAGGGGCGGCAGGGTCCGCAGCCCCCACCCCTCTCCCCTCTCCACAAAAGTTCCGTGGCCTTAAATTCGAACTGAGCGTCGTTCTTTCATTATGACCTGCTTTCGTCAGGCATAGCGATTGAAATAAGACGTCGTGCTTTTAGGGTGACAAATGCCATTACCTTACTGTAACGTTATATCTGTTTTAAAAATTTTGTTGAGTTGAGAAGCGCTCATGTGGCGAAGAATTAACGACCGCCATCTTGGAGTTTGCCTATTAACATGCAGACATTTTGTTATAATGAATTTCATATGAACGAAAACTGTTAGTGCCTTTAAAACAGAGACTAATGTCATTAAGTTTCTGCGATTGCTTCTGAGATTATTATTATTATTATTATTATTATTATTATTATTATTATTATTATTATTATTATTATTATTATTATTATTCAAAATGAGCATACATTTTTAATCAAGAACCCTAAAATTTTATTGACTTACTGAGCAGTTTGCCACAAAGAAACAGAAAGATAAGCAACAATAATTTTAGGAAGCCTTTTTTTGTCCTTCGATGCCTACTTTGCACGGTAAAATAATCGGAGTTATTTCTGTAAAATAATAATAATAATAACAATAATAATTTTGAGTCGACCTACAACCAGACTACTGAAAGGAAATCTGTGCCAGCCAACTTACCCTTCGATAGATAGATAGAGAGATGAATCACGTCAGGCTGTATAAGATATACCTGCCACGATGTTTATCGATGCAACAAACTCTTCTGACGATGATTGAATCGTAAACGATCTTGCGATGACTCCCGTCAGTAACTTTAGGCTGAGATGTGGGTCGCCCGTCTGACCACCCGGCTGTTTTGACCACCCACTTCAATTCACTCACTCCACGATAATGTATAGCGATGGCATTGATTTTAGTTCTTTGCTCACGAGGATATAAATATGTTTAATTCTAGTTCTTTGTTCAGGAGGATATAACTACGTTTAATTCTAGTTCTTTGTTCAGGAGGATATAACTACGTTTAATTCTAGTTCTTTGTTCAGGAGGATATAACTACGTTTAATTCTAATTCTTTGTTCAGGAGGATATAACTGACTTTAAGTTTTGTGTTCAGGAGGATTAAATGTAGCTTTTCTTTAGTTCTTTGTTCAGGAGGATATAACTGACTTTGATTTAGTTCTTTGTTCAGGAGGATATAAACTGACTTTGATCTAGTTTCTGTGTCAGAAGGATTAGGAACTACTTTTAAATTTATTCCTTGTTCAGGCGGAATACACTGGACTTTTAATTCGGTTCTTTGTTGGTTCAGTGAGGATATAACGACTTTGATCTTTGGTTCTTGGGTCAAGGAGGATTCTAACTGACTTAAGTATTTCTTTGTTCAGGAGGATATAACGTGACTTAATCGGATTCTTGGTCAGGAGGATTATAAACTTTGACTTTAATGTAGTCTTGTTCAGGAGGATATAATTGATTTTAATATGATTCTTTGTTCAGGAGGATATAACTGACTTTAATGTAGTTCTTTTTTCAGGAGGACATAAATGACTTCAATCTGATTCTTTGTTCAGGAGGATATAACTGACTTTAAGCTAATTCTGTGTTCACAGGGATATAACTGACTTTAATCTAGTTCTTTGTTCAGGAGGATATAACTGACTTTAATCTAGTTCGTTGTTCAGGACGATATAAATAACTTTAATCTAGTTCTGTGTTTAGGAGGATATAACTGACTTTAACCTAGTTCTGTGTTCAGGAGGATATAACTGACTATGATCTAGTTCTTTGTTTAGGAAGATATAACTGACTTTGATCTAGTTCTTTGTTCAGGAGGATATAACTGACTTTAATCTAGTTCTGTGTTCAGGAGGATATAACTGACTATGATCTAGTTCTTTGTTCAGGAAGATATAACTGACTTTGATCTAGTTCTTTGTTCAGGAGGATATAACTGACTTTAATCTAGTTTTGTGTTCAGGAGGATATAACTTACTTTAATCTAGTTCTTTGTTCAGAAGGATATAACTGACTTTGATCTAGTTGTGTTCAGGGTGAAATAACTGACTTTGATCTCGTTCTATGTTCAGGAGGATATAACTGACTTTGATCAAATTCTGTGTTCAGGAGGATATAACTGACTATGATCTAGTTCTTTGTTCAGGAAGATATAACTGACTTTGATCTAGTTCTTTGTTCAGAAGGATATAACTGACTTTAATCTAGTTCTGTGTTCAGGAGGATATAACTGACTTTCATCTAGTTCGTTGTTCAGGAAGATATAACTGACTTTGATCTAGTTCTTTGTTCAGGAGAGTTAATTGTAGCTTTTCTTTGGTCACAAGGGTATAGCTTTTTTTATCTAGTTCTTTGTTCAGGAAGATATAACTGGCTTTCATTAAATTTTTGTTCAGGAGGATATAACTGATATTAAGTTCTTTGTTCAAGAGCTTTAATTGTAGCTTTTCTTCACTTCTTTGTTCAGGAGGATATAACTGATTTTTATCTAGTTCTTTGTTTGGGAGAGAAATTGTAGCTTTATCTAGTTCTCTGCTTGCGAGAATATAGCTGGCTTTTTAATTTAGTTCTTTGTTCAGGAGGGTATAACTGACTTTGATCCAGTTCTTTGTTCAGGAGGATTGATTTCAGCTTTTATTTAGTTCTTTGCTTGCAAGGATATAACCGAGTTTAGTCTAGTTTCTTTGTTCGGGAGGATATAACTGACTTTGATCTGTTTAGGATGATTAATTGTAGCTTTTATTTAGTTCTTTGCTTGCGATTTTATAGCTGGTTTTCATTTGTTTACATGCTTAAGATGTCATTGTAGATTTTATTTAGTTCTCAGCTTGCGAGGATATAATAGTTTTTATTGAGTGATATGTTTACGAAGATGTAATTGTAGCTTTTATGCAGTTCACTGCGTTCGAAGATGTAATTATAACTTTAATTATCTTTTGTTAATTTTTGATTTTTAATACATCATTTATATTTGACTGAGTTTCAGTTTTATATTTTGATTTAACTGGAATGCTTCCTATCACAGTGTATTTTAGGTATAAATGTAATTAATTCTGTTTATCGTTAGATATCCCTTCTCTGATTGTTCGGTGTAGATTTAAGTATTTGCATTTTATGCAAAACTGTTTACTGTTGCTCACGCTCATTCATGCACAGCCTACGTGATAAGAGTGATCAATTTACCATCACCGTCAGCGAGCCTTGGAGCAGCGACTTAGTATCCAGGCGCTTCGTCTTATCTGCCAACGGCCAATATCCTCCTCTTAATAATGAGTAAACAGATTAATTGACCAATCCACTTGAGGCGTTTCCATCCGTCGTTTCATCCACTCATCCATTCTGTCGCTACCTCGGCTGCCACTTTCAACACTCACATCACCCGTTCGTCGGCTTTGCCTTTGTTGGAGAAACAGAATATGCAGACAGTCTGCGCTTTCATTTTATGGTCTTGTGAAGGCGGTTCTATTGTTTTTGTTAGCAGAAACTGAGTTCATTATTAGTTTAAGTTGTGTTTTGGTTACCGACGGACATTTTTGTGACGCCTGTTTGCGAATGTAAGCCAGTCCGTCAGTCCTGTTAGGGATATGTACTTGTTCTGAGATAGCATGGTTGCCAGGAGTAACTTCTCATGTAACACCCGTCAGGACTCCTGTTGCAACTGTTTCACCCCCTCTGTAGCCAAACTTTGGAAATCTCTTCCTACCTATGTTTTTCTCCGACGCTCGTAAGCTATCTTCCTCTAAGAGGCAAGTTTTTCGCATCCTTCGTTGTAAAGCCCCACAAAATTCCATCCGCTTCCTGTGTTTCTGTATTTTCGGGTCTGGGCTAGATGAGGGTACGTAGTTGCTCGTCCCATCAGTCTTTGCATTATAAACCGATACTCTTTGTCTTGTATCAGTTTATGACTGGCCTGCGCATGTTTAGGTCTATGTTTCTTCTCTCCACTAACAAGCAGTGAAACCATCTTTTTTTTTTTTTTTTTCCCCCAGTTTTAGTTTTCTTTAAAAGAAAATTATTGTTCTGGCTTTGTCTGTCTGTCTGCACTTTTCTGTCCGCCCTCAGATCTGAAAAACTACTAAGGTTAGTAGAGGGTTGCAAATTAGTATGTTGATCATTCATTCTCAAATCATCACACATACCTAATTGCAGCCATATAGCCTCAGTAGTTTTGGTTTCATTTAAGGTTAAATTTAGCAACGCTAAAAGACAGGCCACCACCGGGCATTGGATGAAAGCTTCATGGGCCGCAGCTCATACAGAGAACTCTTTTGCTTGCTTTTTATAGACTATACTAATTCGCTCGTGCTGTAAGCGGAGGGAAATGAGATACAGCTGAAGAAATTATGATGGACGTTGACAGGTATTTAACCATGGCCTTCGAACTACAAGAGATAGAGACTAATATTTGGCATCCATACTCTTCTAATGAAGCTAGCTGTGAACAATGAGAGATCAAGGTGATGCTTTCAAGTCGAATGTTAAACGAGAATTGGTCATGTCATGGGATGGGTACCTAGGTACATTGAGTTTCTAAAACTTTTATTTCTTTTTTTTTCTTAACCGACCAATAGGATCTACAAGAGTTAATAACACTCGAGGCAGGGATATTGCTCCAGCCTTTTTGGGACTTCGAATCGAGAGTGGTAGGGCGTCTGGTATCTTGAGAAATGATCGATTTCCTTGTCAGTTATGCTGTTGTCCAGCCATGTTTATCTAAAGAGAATGAGTATTATAAATGCACGTGTGTGCCAATCGGCAAAAGTCAAACATTGACTCTTCACTCTTTATATCTATCTATCTATTTATGTTTCTTCTTTCTTTCTTTCTTATTTTTCCTGCCAAAAATATTTTCTGCATATTGTCCTACGTCTCTTCATTTGTCTACGGAATTTTATTTTCTTTCGAATACACGTTTAAATTGTCTCTTATTATCGTCATTTCCCCATTTCCCGTTTTCTGTGACATGTTCGCCCAATTCTCGGCCATTCCTTTAAGCTAATCCTCCGGTGGGCCTTTCACGCTCGTCTTGCGGCCACGTTCAAGAGGATAAAGGAGGATTTACGAGAGGATAAATGGTCGAGAACGAGGATAATAAAGGGGGAATTTCCGAGGCTAAGCAGAAGAGCAAATGAGCGCAGAAGTTGCGAAAGCGGCGGAGGAAGATGGAGGGTAAATAGGTGGATATGATAACAATGATAAAAGGTGTGAAGTGTTTTTGTGATGCCGCTGGAAGGTGTGTTGTGGGATCGAGGTTTCTCAGGGATTGAGGCTTGGTTTTCTTTTTATTTTATTTAAGACTTGTCAGAATGTTTGCGATTAGTATTAATAGTATAATTATTATTGTTGCTGCTGCTGAATTGGTGTTGTTGTTTTTTGCTGTTCTTGTGAGTATTTTCTGGTTTTGGTTTTATCAGTGTTCCCTTTGGCGTTCGTGTCGTATTTATCAACATTTCTACTGTTTTTATTTTTCATGTCCACTGTTATGATAATAAGAATCATGTTAAACAAAAGACCGTTGTATACATGTAACAGAAGTTAATAGATTATTGAACTAAAACTTCTTATCGGATTATTTTTCGTTGTATGTTTTATAATAATGATGATAACGATACTGAAAATGAGGAGGAACGCGAAGTTGATGACCATAATGATAATGGCTGTTTTGTAACAGTATATCCGTCCCGTACTTACCTTTAAGAATACAGTGTCTTCTAATTATTAAAAAAAAAGTCTAAGATTTTCATATTTTATTTTATGACTGAACTCCGTATTCCATAATAAAATTCAAGCCCTGTCCCTTTTCAGGAATTAAGGAATTAAGGCTTCTTTAAATATTATTATTATTTCCCGTGTATTTTTCCGTCAAAACTGACGGCAGGCGCCAATATTAATGTTACAATTGCGTTGTGCTTTTGGAAAGTCAAGTAAATAATGTTGCTTAGTATATATATGTGTTTTTCTATATTATTTATTTATTTTATTTATTTATTTATTATTTTTTTTCGAGACAATTAAACGTGGATTTCATTACCTACCGTGTTACTGTGTAATACTTAAAAAATAAATATAAGAGTGCACACTAACATTCGCATGATATCATCAATCAAAATCGATGGACATCCGTATTCATTAAGCCTAAATGATCGTTAACTGGCAGTTCACCCTTCCACAAAGGATATAGCTTATACATGAAAAAGAAAGATCAGAGAGTAAAAATAGCAGAGAAATTAAGGTAATAGATAATAAATTCATCAGAACTTTCAAGAATATCTTTCATTTTAACATTGAACATTGTGCAGAAAATGTTACTATGGGCAGTAGAATTGTCTTGGCATGGGAATAGTTTTAACTGGCTACTATCAGAATAGTTTGGCCATCCGAGGGACTGTGCGCATGCTTCGTGGTGTACGGTATCCTCGTGAACATATATGACGAAGAGTAATGTTGACAAAGCAAGTGAGCATCCGCAAACACTCCATGAAGTGGATTACCATATTGTAATTGCATGGGAGCTATTCTCGCCCTCTGAGGACTTGAGATCTTCTCGCAATAAGGGTTATCCGTCTGTTTATACTTCCGGAAAAATAATCTTTATCGCCGCCTGTGCTTCACATTATAGTAAACCAAATCACGTGGTCAAGCCTGTCATGTCATCGTATGAACCACCAGTGGTGAAATGGCCGTTTTTTTCTGTTCTTACAACTTTTCTGAACACTTACATCATTTCTTAATCCTTACACTATTTCTGTTCTTACATCATTTCCCAGTTCTTACAACTTTTCTGAACACATATTTCTCAGTTCTTACATCGGTTCTTAGTTCTTGCATCACTTCCCAGTTTTTACACCATTTATCAATTTTCTCAGTTCGTAACGTTTACTTTAGTCTTTATTCTTTCTCTCGTATCCCACCAGGATATTTTGACTTGAGAAAAGATGTCAGCGGCATCATTTCCCATCAGTTTTATCGAGCTTTTGTTAATTATAGGCTACATATGGAAGACACAGTCGTTAATACCATACCAGCAATAGCAGTGTAACTAACTACCTGAAACAGCTGGAGTGAAGGTCGAGCCGGTAGATTAATCTGTTGAGAAAGGTGTTAACAAGAGAGGCAAACAAGAGAGGCTCTGAGGGAAATCGGAAGCGATGTGTGCATATGGTGTGAGGCGCAGGACGGGGAGAGAGAGAGAGAGAGAGAGACTGCGCAAGGTGTGGCAGGTGTTAATAGCTCTGCTGACCCCAGGTGCCACAACGGCCCCACTGCAACGTTTGTAACGAATCTTGGAGACTGAAGAGGCATCTGAAGATGCAAGAAAAAAAAAGAAAGAAAGAAAATATAAACTCCTTCAAGTTGAGACAATATTCTACGAAAAAAAAATATTACTTGGTGACCTCGCCCTTATCCTGTGTTAGGCTACTTCATGAAAATTTTGCTTTCCATCTCCAAGTAATGGGTAACTTGGCCCTCTAATTTATAAATCTTTTCATCAAAATATGTATTTTTTTTAGTTTATAACAAGATATCTTAACGGAATAGTCCTAGATTTATGTGGGTGATTACTGTCCTTTTTAAGAAATTTTGTTTTTATAATTTTGGGGACCTTCGTGTACCATTTACCGTTCTTGCTAAATTGAAACCAAAGGATTTCCATCCAATAAATATGGCCCAGCTGTTACTTCCACTTTTAATTACTGTCATAAACCCAGCTGTTTCTGGTTTCAAGATATTATTTTGAGCATTTATTTCGAGAGATTCGTGAACGTATTCCATTGCCAGTTTTGAATTAGTTGCACCCGTCAGGCCTCACGATTACATAAGTTGAGAAACCACGTCGTTCATCAGACTTTCAAGCGCATCAGTTGGAGTGGTTGGTATGGTGTTGGCATATCCACCTATCGGTGACCGCGAGTTCGATTCTTGAGCATTCCATTGAGGAGTGAGAGATGTGTATTTCTGGTGATAGAAGTTCACTCTCGACGTGGTTCGGAAGTCACGTAAAGCCGTTGGTCGCGTTGCTGGATAACCACAGGTTCCATGCAACGGAAAAACACCAAACAAACAAACAAACAAACATCAGGCCTTTCATACCATGTACTTCCAGGGTAAAATATTCCTGCTTTTCTTTGTGTTCCCTCAAACTTTTGGCGTTCTTCTTTATATAGAAGTCTTTCGGTGGACACTTTCCTTTCAGTGACCAATCTTTACCTTTTAGCTTGACTTTGGCATCCATGTCTTTCTCGGTCGCTTTACCATACATAGAAATAGGCAGTGGAAATGTTTCCGGAATTTCCAGGCGAATAACCGAAGAATTGTAAAACTTATTAACGGAAAATTATCAGCTCCATTATAAATATGAAGCAACCATATTTTTTGTCGTCTCATAAATATTTTCTCCTCATTCAAGAAAACGATATAATCTGATCAGATTATCCAACAGGAATCTGCAGCATATCCAGATTTGTTTCCCGAACAAATGAACGATCGTTATAGTTACAGTCAGCTCAGATTTCTGTCTTGGTCTTTTAAGGGCTTTATAGTATTTTCGTTTGCATTTAGAGGCAGATCAAATGACAGTCCTCATTATAGCTGGTGCCACTGTCTGAACTCTGCGTGCTCTGGATTCTTTATTATTTGAAATCTGTAGATTATTTTGCCATTGCTTTATAGTATCTGGCAAGTACTTTTGTTAATGAATCATTGCAGATCTGAATATGGAATTGTTTGATTGCAGAAAGTTTGCGTTTGATTTGTATTTATTATATTGCAACACCTTTAAATTCATCTTTTTCTGGAAAATCATTGCTGTCTCTTCTCCAATCGCGCACGCAAAATAAGGGCGACCTGATTAGCCTTTTCCTTTATTGTTCTGTGTTGAAGACTCTCTCTCTCTCTCTCTCTCTCTCTCTCTCTCTCTCTCTCTCTCTCTCTCTCTCTCTCTCTCTCTCTCTCTCTCTCTAAATACTCGAGAGAAATCACATCATGTGTCTATAAGCATTTCACCACCTGAGATATACCATTCTCTCTCCTCTCTCTCTCTCTCTCTCTCTCTCTCTCTCTCTCTCTCTCTCTCTCTCTCTCTTGGACACACCACCACTTCTCCTGCGCACCACCTGGCGGAGCCGAGAGAAAATATAATGAATAACTCATCGGTCTGGAAAATCTCTCGCAAATTGTTTCATGGAAATTTCTGCTTATGGAAAAAAAAAATCCCTGGAATAAAGGGTCGCGAGGGGCAATATTAATCAATGTGCTCGCGGAGCGTAATGTAATTGTAATGTCCTTGGCGTGTAGGCCTACTTAATTTCATGGGTATCTTGATGCACGGCCTTTTTCTGTCAGTTGCGTTCGTTCCATCGTTTTCTGTTTTTTGTTGTGTTCGTTCTTCCCGTTTCTGTCTTTAGTTACGTTTGTTATTCCCGTTTCTGCTTTTTTCTTTTCTGTTCTTCCTTTTTCGGTATTTAGTTGCGTTTGCTCTTACCGTTTCTGTCTTTAGTTGCGTTTCTTCTTCCTTTTTCTCTCTTTAGTTGCGTTTGTTCTTCCCGTTTCTGTCTTTAGTTGCGTTTGTTCTTCCTTTTTCTGTCCTTAGTGACGTTTGTTCTTCCCTTTTCTGTCTTTACCTATGTTTGTTCTTCCCGTTGTGTTTGTTGTTCCTTTTACTGCCTTTTAGTTGCCTTTGTTCTTCCCGTGTCTGTCTTTATTTGTATTTTTTGACCATTTACGTCTTTACCCGTTTTGTTCTTCCTGTTTCTGTCTTTAGTTGTGTTTGTTCTTCCCTTTTCTTTTCTTATTTACGTATGTTATTCCCGTTTCTGTCTTTAGTTGTGTTTGTTCTTCCTTTTTCTTTTCTTATTTACGTATGTTATTCCCGCTTCTGTCATTGGTTACGTCCAATCTTTCTATTTCTGTCCTTAGTCACTTTTGATCTTTCCTTTCTTGGACCTTATTCACGGTTGATCTTCCCTTTTCTTTCCAAAGTTTACGTTGATTTCCCATTTTCTACTCTTTCTGACAGTGCCTTTTCTGCTGTAGTTATTTTTGTTCTTACCTTCTCGCTCTTTGCATCTTTAATTGTGTTTATTCTTCCCTCTTTTGTCTTTCAGTCTATTTTTCCATCACTTTTCTGTCTTGTATTATATTTGTTCTCCCCGCGTGAATCTTTGGTTATGACTGATGTCACATGATTAAGCATTTTGTTAGACGAATCTAAATTCACTGTACCTTTATTTTTATGTATATGTGTTTTTGTGAAGCATTATAAGCAGATTTTAGTAGTTAAAAGTTAGAATATATTGTCGAGGTACAAGCATCGTAAAAGAGATGGGCAAAAGTGGCTGGCTTTGCTTGTATTCTCATGAATGCTTACCTGGGATTTAGTTGATATTACCTTAATTGTAAGAAAATTCTGTTTATATTAATAATTTTTTGTGATTAATCGTGACTATGTATGGTTATCGTACTTCCAAATATTTGTCATGAAATTAACTCTCTCTCTCTCTCTCTCTCTCTCTCTCTCTCTCTCTCTCTCTCTCTCCAGTGTTTTCTTTAATAATGAAGTTATTGTTCGTTTCCCTAATTGTTTATCTCACGTTCATTTGCACAGAACTACCTACGTGGTTACCTATAAGCGGAAAATTGAAATGTTCTACTTTTTAATGAGATGTTTCTGTGACCTTGACGATTTTAGGTGGGATCGACGATTGATACGTTTGACTGAAACTGAGAAGTGAGTTAATTATATTTTAGTCGAAGCGGAGGGCTGGTTGCTGTGCTTGGTAGAAGCAAAAAAAAAAAAAAAAAAAAAAAAAACACTTATTTGGTTGGTTTAAGCAGGTAGCTGAAGAAGTTGACAGAAACAGAGGTTCCTTAGCATTTATTTGAAACTTGAACAGTGAGTATCGTAGAAATAGTTGTTTTTATTCATATAAAAAAATGTTGATTTAATTTAAACGTGCAGATGATGACTTGAAAAATAACATGTCATTATTTTTTGTTGAAGCTTACAGCTGCAGTGTTAGGTTGAAACAGATATGACACATGTCTTTGGTTAAAAGAAGGAGAGGGGGCGGGGGGTGGGATCCGTCTGGTTTGAATTATGTTGATTTGGATGGGTTAGAAAAAATAAATAAAAGAGAAAGATGTTATATGTAGATGAATCAGATGTACATAGTAGTCTATATATATATATATATATATATATATATATATATATATATATATCTATATATATATATATATACATATGCAAATAAGATAACAAGTAGGAAACCAGGTGCTAGCGGACACAGGAAGTATATACAGTGTTCGCATTTTTTCAGATTTTATCTTCTATCGCGATGTAACTGATACACCGTATATACATGTTCAAGTATGCAAACAAGATCTTAATCCCATTCACATTGATTCTTTACTGTTCATACTTGACATAAAATCGTTTGCTGTAGAAGTTATATATAATGTGAAAATTCATATGTATATCTTGTATGTATAGACTCGCCTGCGAATAAAGTTTCAAACGGTAATGCTTTTGTATTTGTAATCGTGTGTTTATGTGTTTGCATATGTGTGTGTATATATATGAGAGAGAGAGAGAGAGAGAGAGAGAGAGAGAGAGAGAGAGAGAGAGAGAGAGACTTAAGAATCAGAGAAAGGGGAATCCTTTGTTGAAGAGATCCAAAGAGAAACCAGGATCTGTAAATCTTTTTGAGGGGTTATATTCTGGCCACCTGGGAGCACACGAAATCTCTCTCCCCACACCCCCTACCCCCTCCTCCATTGTCACCCCCTTCTTGATTGTATGTTTGGTGCCAGTGTATCGAATTGACCTGTGACTATTGGCCCAAACCGGAGCTAAAATGCCCCATAAATTGTTCTAAGTCTCCATCTTCTACTAGGGAGTTCTCAGTTCAGCCAACCCCGTTACTAGAAAGATCTATTAAGTTTTTAAGTCAATTTATACTTTTATAACTACTTCATTCAAGGGCACTTATCAAAATCTGTCAATTTAGCCGCTGTGTTGCATAATATATGAATAATCCCTGCCATAAGTGCTGTGATTATTCCAGTGGGGTGTCTTTCGTGTCTTCATTTTCAAAGGCTCATATGGGTGGCGGGAAGGGAGGGGGTGGGGGTGAGTCCTAATGTCTTATTTTGTTGAAAGCGAGTCATAAATATTTTCCAGGAATGTTGCCACGGACCAGCAGTAGGTTTTCAGTGTCTGTCCCCACATATATCTTTCGTCCTCAGCAGCTCCGTTTTATCGGCACATTCGTGGTTTATAGTTATCGGCGAGCTAAATGCAGCTGGGAGGTCTTTGTGGGTTCCAGAATGGGTCGCGCACTGTGGAAAATCGCTCCAGTTACCACCATTCTTCGGGAGCGCTTCGAGGCGGCCATATTTGCTTCTCTAATTGGGCTCCCGTTCTCATAATTTACGTCAAAGTGTTAGGTCAGGTTCGGAAGTTATTTACCTGGTGGGATTTTTTTTTTCTTTTAGCTTTTTTTGCCAACACTTTTTCCCCTCATTTTATTTTATCCTAGAGCATTATGTGGTTAAGCTTTTTTTCTGTCGTTGCAGTTTATTTATTTATTATGGATGTTAACCGCCAGTGATACTTAAATGTGCCTTACATTTAAATACGTTTAATAGTACCTTTTGACTTGTCATTGACATCTTTGCCTCTTGAATTATTTATTATGGTTTATTTCTTTCATCTTGAGTCGTTAGTCGTGGCTGTTTTTCCCATCTTGAATTGTTAACCGTTTCATGCTGGACAATACAGTATATAACACCGATATGAAGTTATTATTAATATTATTATTATTATTATTATTATTGTTGTTGTTGTTGTTGTTGTTGTTGGTGTTGTTGTTAACTGTATGAAATATACAAGTTTGACTGCATTCGTGCAAAAAACATTACTGGTGCATACAGTTTTTCTTAAAAGTCAGTCTTTTTACTCATTATGAACCTGAATGTGTACGTTAGATACGTTTGTTTTTTGTTTTACTCTTTCTGGTATGCAGAAAGAGTTTTATTTTGTGCTACACATATAATGTATGTATGTATGTATATATACATATACTCACGTATTTATTTATCAAATAGGTTAATTCAGCTATTCCGCACCTTGTCTCTTAGCAATGAATGTTGTTAGCTAGATCAGAGTTTGCTTCAGTATAGGAAAATTGCCCGGTTTTCATGATAATAATTATTATCATGACTTTTAAATCCCACCCGAAGGGCTGGTTATCGTGGTAAATACCAGAATTATATGTTTTTGTCTCTCCTTTATTCTTTTGTCAGTAGTCCACTGTTATCTTCTGTTTTTATCACTATTCTGTCTCCTTTTCTCTTTATTCTTTGGTAAGTAGGAACAACCCGTGCAGCATCTCATTCGTGGCATATTATATCGCAGTAGATCTTGATACAAGGAAAGACAACTGTTATTTCTGTGACTTAGATAAAATGATCAGTTTAATCAAATCTGTTTTCAGTACCTTCACACAATTGCTCACCTTATATATTCTTGAAAAGTATGTATTAAAAATATGCAGTCAAAATATGTGAATTGGTTTCGTGTTTAATAATACCAAACCTGATGTTTGCAAAACAACACACACACGCACATTCTATATATACATGTGTGTGTATGTAAAACTTCTAATATATGCGACAATAAGACTTCAGAAGCCCATTCCCTCCCATAGCAAATGACTGTCATTAAAAGCTTGACGCAAAGACCAACAGATATAATAAAAATAAGGATAAAGTCATGTGAGGATTATATGTAAGGTCGACTGCATGAGCAATTAGATCCTTTATGTAGTACTAATGTGTAATTTGCAGGGTAATATTTCACGTAGGATTTAATGTTTGTCAGTTTTGCCCTGTAATTATGAAATGAAATTGAGACCCACTTTCTTCTCTACTTCCTATTTTTCAGCAAAAGACACCAAGCAGTTGTTTCTAATATACTGCTGTTAGTGATTATCGGCACTTATTACAAACGAATACCTATTTAAGCTCCAAGCATTTTAACATACGTAAATTACCAAGAAGTAAGTGGGTCTAAATTAAATTTCATAATTACATGGTAAAACTGACAAACATTAAATCCTACATAAGTTATTATATGGAAAATGACCAAACACAGTCTTAGACAATTAAGAATAATAATTTGTCACCCAGACGAAGTGGAGTCAAGGATCCTGGTTCCTCCTGTGAAAATTAAATTTCATTATTACATGGTAAAACTGACAAACATTAAATCCTACATAAGTTATTATATGCAAAATGACCAAACACAGTCTTCGACAATTAAGAATAAAAATTTGTCACCCACACGAAGTGGATTCAAGGACCCTGGTTCCTCCTACGAAAATTAAATTTCATAATTACATGGTAAAACTGACGAACATTAAATCCTACATAAGTTATTATATGGAAAATGACCAAACGCAGTCTTCGGCAGTTAAGAACAATAATTTGTCGCCCAGACGAAGTAGAGTCAAGGACCCTGGTTCCTCCCAAGATCTACATGCTCTTTAGACTTTGGTTCATCCTACGAAGAGTCAAGCAAACGCCCACACACCTCTCCGCCCGTGAGCTGGTATAGATTGCCCTGCTTGATAAACGAGGGCTTGAGAATATTAGCGATGCATTTTGGTTGTTGTTGTTGTGCTTACGTGTCAGATGAGCCGTTTGAATATTTCGAAGGAATATAAAAGCAACCAAAACCTTAATGTTGGTGGTAAGTGTAGGTGCTGTTCGGGCGGTGTAGGTACACAAGATACCTTATCGGGAACATGCCCACCTCCCTTACTAATTACTTCTCTCACACCCGGGCATTCTCCACCAACCATGGTTTATTCACACCCTCTTGACTCCTCCCCCGCCTCTCTCTCTCTCTCTCTCTCTCTCTCTCTCTCTCTCTCTCTTCTCAATTATTGAATATTTATTTTGTGTGGGTTTCGTCTTCTGGTTCGAAGCTGTTATCTTTACGGTTTACTAATATCTGGTGTTCTCGGCGAGACGCTCGTTTTAAATTTCCATAATCATTAAGGTTCTCTCTCTCTCTCTCTCTCTCTCTCTCTCTCTCTCTCTCTCTCTCTCTCTCTCTTCAGTTTTGTTCATTTAGGAAAATTTCTGTGTTCTTTTTTTTGATGCGCATTCTCCTTTTTCTTATATATATATATATATATTATTTTTTTCAAGTTAACCATTGTTTTACTTCCGTTTCTAAATACCAAGGTTTTGTTTTTATTATGTAGCATTATTTAGTTTTCACTCTTTTCCCTTTTTTAAATTGCGCTTTTGAAATTAGATAGATTAATTGGCTTATGTATTTAAGGTTATTATGATTTCATCTGGATAATCAATATTCTCTCTCTCTCTCTCTCTCTCTCTCTCTCTCTCTCTCTCTCTCTCTCTCTCTCTGTATATATATTATATATATATATATATATATATATATATACATATATATATATATATATATATATATATATATATATATATATATATATATATATAATTATACATACATATATAAGTGTGTGTGTATACGCGCGAGTGTGTGGTTGTTTGTGGATGTGTGTGTGTGCGTGCGTGCGCGCGCTCTTCCAATTACCTTTTTCTGTCCTCAAAGTCTATCAGTTTCATCACGAACAACAACCTTCATGCCCTTGGTATCGCTCACCGAGGAGCTCTTATCATCTGGTGTCCTTTACATATCCCGCCTCCATTTGTGCTAATGACTCGATGCCCAGATTCTATTAGCTCCCCCGGAGCACTCCCAGGAGCCCGTCCTTAGTAAAGCCACGCCCCTCGTCCTCCACCAGTTTGTGGGCCTCGTGATCTTACACGATTTGGCTTTTGTATTTCGCCTCCCGTCGTCTCCCCGCCGGAGTGGAGTCGGGCGAGGTCGGAATAGGTAGGTCCCTTCGGAAATGTCTCCCGGTTCTTGTCGTCGATGGACTCCCGTTCTTTAATGGAGTTTCTGAGTTCAGCCTTTTTATGGTTTTTTTCTTCTTTTTTTTTCTTTAAATCCAGTCGGTAGTTTAACTTTGATGAGGTGCCATTTTTCTTTACTGTTTGGTTTATTTTGTTGTTGGTTATTACATTTTCTTTCTTTTTTTCCTTTGCTGTTTGTTCTCTTTGTTTTTATTTTGTTCGGTGTTAGGAATCTTAATTGTCAATTGTCTTTACTTTTACCGTCTTTGATGGACTTGAATGTGCTTCGGTTTCGAATGCAATTTTGTCTTCCATAACTTTCCAGCCATTTTGTCATTGCATTTGAAGATGTGGTAACTGGGAGGTGTTTGGATGATTTTGGATTCTTAGTGATTAAGTAGATGAAGTTTCTCCTGGCTTTTGATTATGAAAAAGGTTGATTTTGATTTAGGCTATATCCTTTCTCTAAGTATCTCTTCGTATGAATTTATGCGGTTCTCTTTATATTGTCTGTTCTTTTATTTCACGTGGAATGGAAAAAAAAATTATTTTCAGTCGCTAGGTACTTGGCAGGCATCTTCCCATATTTCCTGCAAATTTACCAGTGAATAAGTCTGTTTTTTTGCTCTATTCAGCCGATTTTTTCGAATATGGGTCGTTCTTCCAGCTAGTTCATGTCACCTAATTAAATATCATCGTAAACAAAGAACCTCATTTGTTTGGAATACGGGGTTAAGACAGGATGTTTTAATTACCTAAAGTTGTACGATTTATTAGCTAGGAGTACTGTCTCGTGTTGCTTCATCAAAAGTACATAGGAACACATGGCGCTTGCCTGACTATTGGATCCATTGCAAGTAACGCAAATTAATGTTATGTAAAAAAAAGAAACGGACTTTAGACGACAATACAAAAAATGTTGATTATACCGTAGCTGTTTACCCATTAAGAATGGAGTCCTCGTGACACTTTGGCACGAGATCGTCCAAGAGGAGAAACTCCTTCAGGTCAGCGGAAGTGACCCAGGGCAAGGCAACTTCGTGACCCAGGCAAGGCAACCGTGTGACCCAGGGCAAGGCAAGGTACTGGTGACCCAGGGCAAGGCGGTTTGGTGACCCAGGACAAGGCAACCTTGTGACCCAGGGCAAGGCAACTTCGTGACCCAGGGCAAGGCAACCGTGTGACCCAGGGCAAGGCGACTTGGCGACCCAGGGCAAGGCAACCGTGTGACCCAGGGCAAGGCAACCTTGGTGACCCAGGGCAAGGCAACCGTGTGACCCAGGCAAGGCGACTTGGTGACCCAGGGCAAGGCAACTTCGTGACCCAGGGCAAGGCGACTTGGCGACCCAGGGCAAGGCAACCGTGTGACCCAGGGCAAGGCGACTTGGTGACCCAGGGCAAGGCAACCGTGTGACCCAGGGCAAGGCGAACTTGTGACCCAAGGCTAGGCAACCTTGTGACCCAGGGCAAGGCAACCTTCTGACCCAGGGCAAGTCAACTTCGTGACCTAGGGCAAGGTAACCTTGTGACACAAGGCAAGGCGACCTTGTGACCAAGGGCAAGGCTACCTGATGATCCAAGGTTATAACGAAAATTATTATCATTATCATTTATGACATCTCAATATATGGCGTTGAACTAAGATTATTATTATTATTATTATTATTATTATTATTATTATTATTATTATTATTATTATTATTATTATTATTATTCTCAGCCTCAAATTGTCCGCAAAGAAGTGCGTATTCGTCCCCTTCCCCCTCATCCTTGGCCCCCCTCCCAGCCCCTCCTTCCAGAAGAGCGTCAGTAATGTTACCTCCGCCGAACAAGATCGTCGGGGAAGATAAAAGTTGTCCCGAGTGGCTTTGTAATAGTTATCTATCAACGCTTTGGAAAATAGATGGGGAATTTTAGTAACCTAATTAGCGTCTGATACCGAGATTTGTGTGTACATTAACACATAGAAGAGAGAGAGAGAGAGAGAGAGAGAGAGAGAGACGAGACTTAGACTCATTTACGTAAAATTGTCACCCTTGGAAGGAGAATCCCACGGCTAAACATTATCATCACCAGAAGACGAAACGTTTTTCTTGGTTGACAGAGTACAGGGGTCCACACCAGGTCTCTACCACATTTTACTACTATCTTACGTATAGGGCCCGTGCTAGCATATCCCGAAAGCGACTAGTGCCGTCAATTCACCTCACGTGCTGCACTGTATGCATTATAATTAAAGGGTATTTGCAGGTTCCACTCGCCCACTAACCACATTTTTTTTAGCCTTTGACTTAATGTCCTTTCGCAGTTTCTTTTGGAATCTTGCTTTCCAACACCTGTTAATTATTACTTTTTATAGTCTTTTGGGTTTCTCCCAGTTCCACCTTCCGAACCTTTTATTTCATTTCCTTTATTTTTTGGGTCTTTTTGGGTCTCTTTATCCTACTGTCCAGCTACTCCAGTTCCCTCTTTTCGCTGTCTGAAGCGCTTCATGGCCGAAAGTCTCCCAGTACTTGGTCTGGCATAAGGCCGAGCTAATCCAGGACCCACTGAAGGATCCACTGGTTAATCTAACCCAACCAACCAGGAGAATCTCTTAGACAAATCCCCATTTTAGGCGAAACTCCAGGTCCCCCCCCCCCCCCCCCCCCCCCGTGTTATTTTGGACCCTGGAACCTCCTCGCTTTTACAAACTCCTTGGAGATAAGTTGGCAAAATATGGATGGGAGCTGAAGAAGCTGTCAAGGTTGTCAAGGCGAAGAAGGCATTTGACAGATAAGCCCAGCGTAAGAGACTGGCCCTGTAGCACCTCCTTATCTCGGTCGGCGGAGGCGAAACACTGAGATAACGAGGCCGAGAGAGAGGAGAGAGAGAGAGAGAGAGAGAGAGAGAGAGACTCAGGTTCCAAGAACTGATGTTTTCGTTTACATATCCCTCTTGCTTGTTTGAGATAATTTGATTTCCAGTAATTATTTGATGGGTCTTATCACTTCAGCTAATTCTTCGTACTAAAATATAGTTTTATTTCACACATTCGATTTGAAAATGTTTATTTCGAATCACTGTTTTTGCCATTGTTTTTTTATCACCTTGTTTGTAATGCCAAATTTATCTCTGCAATAAATCTAATTAGAGGTTTATTAGCATTCAACACTGAATTCTTCTCAGAGCAATAAGATCTAAGTGTCTGATTTTGTCCTGGTACAGTCGCCCACATCAACTGTCTTTTGATGCTGTGTTGATTTAGTCATTTTGCTTTGTTCGTTTAATGTACTTGTTGTGTCTGGTCAGGAAGTTTAAGGCATAAATTCTTATTCATATTTTCGCCAAGCATCATTCCAAATATGTTTAAAGGAATTTGAATGCTGTGTTGCATATCCCGGTCAGATTTCTCTTTCACCCAGCGTCATCCATAATCAGACGGATGATTTTTGGACAGAAACGTGTTTGAAATTTGGAATATACTTGTTTTATATCATATTTCACATTCGAATTATAACATAATTTAGCTGAAATAGTAATATTGGATAGACGTTTATCACACTTGAGCATTGGCGTGAGCGAGCTTTCATTAATGAATCATTCAATCACCGGCTTTTCACTTACTCGGGGAGTAAGCCTACAAACTACTTTGTTGTTGTTGTAGGAAAGGTCTATGGAAGAGCCTAAAAAAATGTGAAAAAGGGGTTTCGCTTTGAGTTAAAGATACAGGAATTTTTGGATACGATATTTATGATTTATTTATTAGAATGAAAATGTAAAAAATAAATATAATGTGCATGTTAAACAGTACAGAAAAAATATTTGTAATGAAATATAGCATATTTATTTTAATTTTCGTTGGTGAAACAAGGCTCTATTTGACCATAGATTTTAGCACGTTTTATTTTACGTTAAAAGTTAGGAACAAAATGTTTATAACGCTTTTGCGAGGGAAAGATCTTACATCCGTCCCGAGTAAGCTGGAGGTCGGATCACTTATTGGTTATGTGGTTAGAACTAGTGTTTTATGAAGTTGGGTTACTTACACTTATCTTCAGGCCCCTCTTTGATCCGGGAGAGAGACCGGCATAAATGTACAAAATCCTGGCAGAATTAACGTGTAACGAATCGCTGACACGAACTAGTAATTCAGTTCGGAAAATTTACACTGCGTCTCAGATGCTCCTGTCTTGTATCATATTTATGGACTGGTAGCTCGAAACTGTCGTGTTTTTATGGCGAGTTCTTTAAATCTAAAGGCTCTGGGATCTGTAAGTTCATTTGAGGGGCAAGCTTTTGCGCTGTTGAAAAGTGTTCGATTTCGTGAGGGCAAGCTTTTGCACTTTTGAAATGTATTTTAAGTTTAAAGGAAATGTTTTATTTTGTGAGGGCAGGTTTGAAATTTACAGTATATGTACCGTATATTATATATATATATATGTATATATATATATATATATATATATATATATATATATATATATATACGGTATATGTACCGTTATATATATATATCTATATATATATATATATATAGTATATATATATATATATATATATTATATATATTTTTTTCTTTTCTTTTCTTTGGAAAAAAAACCGAACAAAATCCAACAATTCTCCAAATTCTTGCAGCAAGAATTGTTTTCGTTCTCTGAGATTTGACATTAGTCATCCTGTTCCAGTCAACCTGTTTTGGGCACTATTTCCCAAAGTTGCTTCCTTGCAGATCATTGTGTTTGTTTTCACTGTCCTTGCTATTACTGCGTTTATTTTCACTCCCTGCGACTTCAAATGATGGCAGAAGTCCCACACTTAATGCACATGATGTAGGAGGGAGTTCCGATCGACTTTGTAAAGTATGGGCAGGTTGTCTTAACTATATAGTCATATAGGACCTCATAATCGCCTCACTTATTCATGCCTTGTACCCCTACCTGACTATATGTATCCATTACTTACCCCTGTACTGGGAGTTATCCACTTCCATTAGCGTCAGAGAGGAAAGGATAATTGACCCAGTCGCTGCGCACACATACACATCTAATCAATTAGTCGACACCATTATAATGTCATCATCAGGAGCCAAGAAAGACTCGAGAGGAACTGGTAGAACCACTTTGCTCAGTGTCTGCTCCTCCTCCTCCTCCTCCTCCTCCTACTTCCTGGTGTTCCTACTGCTATTCTTGTCCCCCTTTCCGTTTCTGTTTCTGCAGCTGCTACAATTCTTGGTGGTCCAGTACAGCTCTTTTCCTTTCCCGAGTTCCTTCCCTTTGCTTCTCTTCTACCCAATAACCCCCCAACTGCTTCTACTAGCTGCTGCTCGTACTTCTACTTGGCTGCTGCACCTTCTGCTACTTTTGCTACTGTTCCCGTTTGCTGTACGTCTGCTACTACTTTACCTTTTCTTTGTCGTTGTTGATATGCGCCTTCGTGTTATTTTTAACATACTCCTGTTACTGCTTATACTACTTCAAATCTTAACTCCTACTTTTAGTTCCTGCTGACGCTCCTGCTACCAGTCGTTCTCCATTTCGCCCGTCTCCACTTCTTGTTCCACAGGCATTCCATTTTTCGTTCTCTCCCCCAATAAAAACTGCGACCGCCTCAGTGTTTCTTCTGACACCTTTGTTCTCGCGTCCCTGCTATATATCTAATATTCTCTTCGGTTTTTGTATTTTTGTTTCCTGATTCCGCCTCTCCGCCTTACCTGGACCCTTCCCCGTTTTTTAGCCTTAGTCATCAGCAACCCCGTC